>NC_135963.1:20014212-20387290 GCF_053455715.1 Rhinoraja longicauda
TGTTCCGGCCATTCACTAGTTTTATTTTCTGTCAAGGTTCATCGGTATGGTTCTCTCTTAAAGCATCATCAAAGGGTGTGCTCCTCTCAGTCGCTGGTTGCTTCGTATTACAGTTCAGTCAGTCCAAGCCCACCTTATGAAGTATCCCAACAATGTCAAAAGACGTGGAGGTGATCTCTCCCTTGCCACGGTTGCAGGAGTTTAGCTTGGCCCGGGACGAAGCATAGACCAGTAACATCAAGACATTTGAGAGCTCCTCAGTAATTGTCATGTCTCGTTGCACAAAGTTAAGAAATGTGAGTGGGCACTGCGGCCTGATCAGGCTCTCCCTCACTTTGTTCCTGCGTAATGGGATAATACATGGTCTTTTAGTCTGCATCTGGCAATGATATAAGCTTAAAGGAGAAGCTAACTCTATGGGCAAGTGTAGTCAATTGGAAGCACTTGCCAGCAGACCACCTCATTCTGTTTTTTAAAACACTTGGAAGTGGTAGGAGTACTAACGTTGAAAAAGCAGCGTTTGTATTTAGAGTAGAATGTCTGCATTTGTGGCATCCTCCATTGATTTGGTGGCACAGTGACACCGCTGGTGACAGTGAGCTGCAGCCTCACAGCCAGAGACCCGGGTTCGATTATGATCTCAGGTGTTGTCAAGTGTGGAATTTGCATGCTCACCCTGAGACCACGTGGGCTTCCTCTGGATGCTCCAGTTTCCTCCCACATCCGAAAGATGCAAAGGTTTCGTAGGTTAGAAAGTGGGATAATATAGATCGAGTATGAACAGGTGATCGGCATGGACTCGGTGGGCCTGTTTTCATGTGCAGAAAGTAACAGCAGATGCTGGTATATGTCAAAGATAGACACGAAATGCTGGAGTAACTCCGCGCGCGGGTCAGGCAGCATCTCTGAAGAAAAAGGATCGGTGAAGTTTTGGGTCGGAGCCCTTCTTCAGACTTCTGTTTCCATGCTGCGTCCCTAAATTAAACAAAACACTTCATGTGAAAAACTGGGGAAACAGTTAAGGTGGAATGCCATGAGACTTTGGACTGTATCAATGATTCCAACATAATTAGCATCTTTAGTACATGACTGGTGGCTATTTCCTTTCAAGGTAAACAGTTCCCTTTGACAGAAGTTACCTTTGGAGCTAACTACCTTCTCCCCTGAGAACAGCATTTGAAGTGTCTTGTAATGGAAGCACGCAGTGATCAGAAGAATTTGGTGACATGTGGGACATGTCTTCTGTTTACTGTTTGTAGCCAAGTTATACATGCATTCTTCATACATGTGTTTTCGATTTCACTACAAGTAGTGGACAGAAGAAATCATGCACAGTATCTTAAACAGATATTATCACATCCATAAAGAGAGAGCCTTGTCATCAGTAGCCCCATTGTAAAGTGAACAGTTAAAAAGATTTATTTATTTCTGCAATGTCTATTTTGGTTGGGGAATTTTTTTGTGCACGTAGATTTTTTTTAACTGAAGCAGTAACTGGGATATCATCAATAGAACTAACAAAGTAGCTGCAAAAAAATGCAGAGGTTCGCTAGGTTAATGATTCATTGCCACACATCATCTTGCTTGGTGACTCCTCCAGCATGCCCAACGCTCACTAATACATTGCGTAAAAACCTGTGCATAAAATTAAGATGGGACCCATCAAGACAAGATTCACAGGAGGTACTGATTGGGAAGCACGTATTGAAACTCCTGTAAAAATGACATCTGCCTCATTATATTGAAAAAGTTTCAAAAGCTATTTCAGTTGTTCAAAGGAACTTTGAAGAAACTTGGCAAAGACCTTATAACACCTGGCATTACATCCAGAAACCGGCAATGAAGTTAGCACGAGGGTGGGACCCTTGTCATGGAGTCCCGGGCCTCAGTTAAAAAGAAATGTTAAAAACTTATTTATGTGGAGCCTTTTGTGTCCTTGTGAACTATCCCAAAAGCATTTCACAGCCAGCAATGTAATTTTGAAGTAGTGACTTTGATAATGAGGAAACATTTCAACAATTCAAAGTTACCAAAGATTGGAGATAGGGTTTGCTTAGGTCACGGGGGTTATGTCGGATGGTGCCTTTCAACAGCACTGGTTTAGCTGAGGTTGGTTGGGGAGAATCACATATACATGTGAATTTTGGTTCCCCTTCAGCGTGAAAAATTGTCTTTGCCAGCTTGAAGATTCAACACTCTCCTACTTGTCAGGTGGAATTGGGGAGATGGCCACTGTTGAGAGTAGTGGGGTTTGTTTTCAGCAGCAACACATTGTCTTCTAATGATGAATATCCTTAAAGTTTTGCAATGGAGATAATGAATGATGTTTTACCACGAGCAATCAACTTTTGAGTTGCCCTTCAGTGTAGCACTCCATCTACTGGCTTTGATAAGAACCATCAAAGTTGACTCTAAATGCCAGTCAAGACTGGAATTTGATTTTATAACCTGTTGGGCGACCATGCAATAACCTTTCCATGGCCCACCCCACTTGTGGGAGAAGGATCTTATCCCACAAGATAACTGATACAGTTACTGCACAGTTTGTTCAGCCTGTTTGCGGGCTAGTGGATACAGGTCAGAGTTTGGAAAGAAAATTAAGGAGCTGCTGGAGGAACTCAATGGATCAGGCAGCATCTGTGGAGGGAAATAGGTGGCAACGTTTCAGGTCGAGGCCCTTCACGTAAACTGCCCAGTTGAAACGAAGGGTCTCGACCTAAAACGTCAACTGTCCATTTCCATCCACAGATGCTGCCTGGCCTGTTGAGTTCCTTTTACAGCTCTACTTCATTTTTACCTCAGATTCAGCTTCTGCAATCTCTTGTGACTCCAGATCAGTTGGTATTAACTGGAGATAGAAAAGCATGTAAGACTTAAATAAATATTTCTTCCCACAGAGGGAAGCCAGATATTCAGTGGATGAACCTTGACCCTGTGCAGCTCCTGGATGAACTGGGGCAATTTACACCTTTGGAAGGATTCAGGGAGATGCTGGATAAGGCACAAGTGGGACATGCCTACATGGACAGGCTTTGCTTACAACCAGATGACCCTGAATGCCCCGTGACTGCCCGAAACAAACAATCACTGGAGGTAAGCCACTGGAGGCAATTTATTTCATCAAATGCCAGAAGCATTCAAAAAATGCTGGAAATCTGAAATCGGATGAGAAAATGGTTGATACACTCAGATGGTCATGCGGTATCTGTGGAAAGAGAAACTAGACAACTTTTCAGGTTAAAACCCTTTCATCAGAACTCTGTCTCTCTTTCCACCGATGTTGCCTGACCTGAGTGGGTCCACCATTTTCTATTTTGATTCCAGATTTCCAGCCATTGCAAATTTTTTTTGATGATTATATTGATTGTCAATTTATTTGGACCGTTAGATAGATTTTGGTCCTCAGCAATTCGAACACTTAGCTTCACTGTTGGGAGCGAAATTACAGCCACAGGGCATAAATATTTAAATGTATGTGAGGTCTATTTGCCTGGTCAATGCTGGTGTACATTTTCATTCTGGAACACCTCATTGTTCATAATCATAATCATACTTTATTAGCCAAGTATGTTTTGCAACATACGAGGAATTTGATATGCCATATAGTCATCCCAATAAAAAGCAACAAAACAAAATACATTTTAACACAAACGTCCACCACAGTGACTCCTCCACATTCCTCATTGTGATGAAGGCGAAAAAAAAGTTCAATCTCTCCCCTTCTTTGTCCTTCCGTGGTCAGGGGCCTCGAGCCTTCCGTTGACGGAACGACCTTGGCTCGCGTAGCCGGCGGTCAAGCCCTCCGCATCGGGGCGATCAAGCTCCCGCATCGGGGGGGGGGGGGGATCTCAACTACCCCACGCCGGCCGATCGGACCCCGGGTCGGGGCTAGTCGAACCTCCTGCGACTTTGGAGCTTCCCGACATCAGCCTCTACCCGAGACTGCCAGCTCCTCGATGTTGAAATCCGCAGGTCGCAGTTGGAGCGTCGATCCCAGGCAAGGGATCGCAGGCTCCGATGGTAAGTCCACGGCCCCGCGGTGGGGCTCAAAGTCAGTCTCGAGCAAGGCCGCCAGCTCCACGATGTTAGGCCGCAGAGCGACCGGAGATATGATTGGGAAAACAATCGCATCTTCGGCAAGGTAAGAGATTGAAAAAAAGTTTCCCCCGAACCTCCCCCACCCCCCCACATAAAACAAACCAGAAAACATTACTACAAACTTTTTAAAACACTCTAAAAATAACAAAAAAGACAGAAAGACGGACAGACCGTTGCATAGGGTCCCTGAAACAAATCTACCCATGTGCTGGACACAAAGTTCTAGAGTAACTCAGTGGGTCAGGCAACATCTCTGGAGAAAATAAAGATGGTTGACGTTTCGGGTTGGGACCCTTCTTCATCAATTGTTTCTCCTCATGTGCTGATGTTAGGCAATGTTGATTCTTCTGGCTGGTTCATCTAGTGCACGAAGTGATTTTTAGACACAAGTAAGTGTTGATTATCTGGAGAAAGGAGCCACTCAAGCTGATACAAAGTAACTTGATGAACCATTGTTTATCAGTCAACTGCACTGGAAAATAGGACCTATATTTAAGTGAATTTAAAGATCACGGAGATGCTGTTAAATATATATAATTAAATGTATTTAATATTGTTATTGCAGGCTCCTAACATTCCCACTCAATTAACTGGAGGCTGCCATGGATTCTCAAAGAAGTTCATGCACTGGCAAGAGGAGCTGATTTTGGGTGGTGTCAAGAAAAATTCCCAGAACATAATGCTGAGGTAAGGCATGAGCAAGAAGAAATGTTAAAGGAGGGTAGAATTGGGCCAAACTGGCAGGATTAAAAGGGAATTTGGCTTCCCAAAGTCTTGACACTTCAGTTTGAGTCCCTACTAGAACGATGAAATGGAAGTCTCTTTTCCCTCTTAAGAGGCTAAAAAGTGCAGCAGGGAAGAATTTGGGTTCTCCTTATCATTCATTGTAAATTTGGAGCAGGAAAATGAAACAGAAGCTGTTTTTTCTGGATATCTGTGCCTGCAGTGCTTGGAGCCTCCCTGCCTAAATCTCCGCGTGTAGAATTTTATCTCCCCGTGATTTCATACTATTACATTCTAACGCAATTCAAACTGTGATTAAGGATGAAAGTATTTAAAATGATTAAATATTAATTTGTTCAAAAAAGTCGACTAAAACATCAGCCAAATCATTTGGAAATAAAACCTCACACCGAACGCAGGTAGCTAAAACAATGCAAGTGCTGTTATGTTTCTTCCCTGCAACCCCTGTTCAAATGACACGGCTGAGAGAGCCTGTGGTGAGTCTAATCTGGTACAGGATCTGGGAGTCGGGTCCATAACGTAAATGCACAGGAACTCAGCAGGATTCTGCTTGACCAACTTGACCAGAGTGCAGCTGGAAAATGGTGGAGAGGCTCGGCCATCCTGCATGGGGCTTGTGCACTTCCACAGAATTCCCGAAACGTGTCGGCACATTGCTAAGAGCCAGCGTAATTAACACAACGTGGATCAATATTTTCATACTTTGTTTTGGTCTCAAGTGGTTTGAAAGAGTTAAAGCCCAACTCAGACTGATTTGCCTTCCAATAACTGCACAGCAAAAGAATTCCTCGCAAGGGCAATCACTGCTACCTTTTGACCTGAACGCTGGAGCAGCCAGCTGCAGTTAGTGGATGGGCATATAATCCTACCTCTTACATCATCCTTTCATTCTTAAGGAGTGAGGCCCACGTTTGAAAAGAGCCGTACTGAAGAAGGAGTCATACAATTAACAACTTTTTTACAGAAAATCTTATCAATACTAGGATCCCCTAGTATTAAACACAGTCTCATCAGCACAATTGCCTTTTTTAAGTAATAAATCATTTCAAATCAATGTTTTTACTTTCTTAGAGTCATAGAGTGTGGAAACAGTCCCTTCGGCCCAACTTGCCCACGTCGACCAATATGTCCCATCTACACTGGTTTCATTTGCCTGCGTTTGGCCCATATCCCAATAAACCTATCCTATTCATGTACCTGTCTAATTGCTTCTTAAGCGTCGATGCCTCAACTACCTCCTCCAGCAGCTCGTTCCGTACACCCACCATCCTTTGAGAGGAAAAGGTTACCCCTCAGATTCCTACCAAATCTTTCCCTTAAACTTATGCCTTAAACTTATGCCTTCTGGTTCTCGATTCCCCCACCCGAGGCAAGAGACTCTGTGCCTCCACCAGATCTATTCCTTTCATCATTTTATACACTTCTGCCTGATGGTTTCTGAGCACCAATGATTAGCAGACATACTGCAAAATGGAGTAGCAGAGTTATGCTACGTGCAAGGGGTAAACTAAACTAGTGCGAGACACTGAAGGAAGCAAAAGATAAACTGCAAGAAGAACTCAGCGGGTCAGGCGGCTGCTATGGAGGCAAAGGGAAGATTGGTGTTTTTCGGGATGAGATCCTGCGTTAGGACTGAGAGTGCAGAGGAAAAATGGTAATTGAGATGTAGATTGGTAAGCGATAGTGGATCCAGATTAGGGGGAGATGGAGCCAGATGATGAGTCCAGGTAATGGGGGGGGGGGGGGGGGGGAGGGGAGGATGGATGGAAAATCAGAACAAAGGGAGAGAGACCCAGGGTGAGTTGGTGGGAGCGGGAAAGGAACACAAGGGGTGTGGGTTAATTGAATTTGGGAAATTCTATCCTCATACCATTGGGCTGTAGGCTCTATAGCCTTCGTTTAGTTTAGCTCAGTTTTGAGATACAGCGTGGAAACAGGCCCTTCGGCCCACCAAGTCCGCACAGACCAGGCATCCATTTATGTTGGCAAGTTACTTTGAGATTCCCCAAGATTCTTGGCTGAAAGAAAGGAGATTCTTTTTTTTTAAAACCTTCAGTTCCTCTGCAAACCCTTCTCTCGTTTATCATCTCCATCGGGCGTAAGATTATATATTGATCTTCTCTGGGACAGTGAAAGGTTGTTTATTCTCACTGGAATTGTCAGGAGTAACAGATACCTGCTAGGATTAAACATAGAAAATAGGTGCAGGAGTAGGCCATTCGGCCCTTAGAGCCAGCACCGCCATTCAATATGGTCATGGCTGATCAGAGAAGGTTGAGAAGTATCGATAGATCTCTGCTATGATTGAGAAAGGTTATTAATCATCTCTGCAGTTAATCTGGATAAGCAATCCATCTCTTAACTCCAGCCATATCAATTCACCTGGATCACATTGTAGTGTTCAACAGTTCATAACCAACCTCCATTGAAATAATAAAGTAAAATATCAAGTTAGTGGACATACTCAGCCGATGCCTAATTGCTTTAGGTCTTTGGCTTTTTTGTCAATTCATTGACCTGAAATGTGAAAAATAGAAATAGAAAATGCTTCAAATATTCAGCAGATTAGGCTGCATCGGAAGAGGGAGAGGGATATGGTGACGTTTCAGGTCAGTGAGCTGATGAAGAATCAATAACCAAAACTGTTCCTGTACCTCTCCAAAAAGTCACCTCACCCCTTATTATCCCACTTATATTCTGACCCTACTCAGCCTTTTAACTTGTTTAACTTCATCCTGAAATATTCCGGTGGGTGCCAAGAATGTTAAAGTAATAGTAAAAAAAAAGCGCTGATGATATTCCCGCTCGAAGTGCCTCACTTTTCAGATAATGCAATTTCTAATAGCCCAAAACATTTCACTATTGATTAGTGGAAGCTTGTTTTTTTTTTTAATGGAGTGGAGGGAAAAGAACAGGTGGCTTTGGTTGTGTGGTAACGTTGAATGTGAAGTTCTTTTAAACAATGCATGAGTGGTGGTCTTTTACCGGTTTGCAGCTGCTGTAACAATCATGAGAGTTTCCTCCTCTCCCGGACTAATCAAGTCCTTTTCAGGGTTGCTGTTTTGCACCTTCCAGCGAAGGCAGTGGTGAAAGTTGGCAGCTGATCTGTCTGTCTGACTGACTCCATGAAATTCTCAACGAGCTGCGTGTGGCTTTCAGGCGAAAGAGAGAAAGCTTAAAGACAGGGGAAAATAACACGGATCAGTTCAAATTATAAAAAGGAAATGGTTTGAATCATGTAAAAATGAATGGAATGTTACACAATCCCGGTATTTTTGTGCCTCTTTTTTTTTTTGTTTCTATTTAAAATCAATGTAAAATGAGTGGGATTACAACAGAGTTGGTGCTTTGCCCAGAACATGACCTGGGAAATCTCTATGGATGTGGTGCAATCCCTTTAAACAGACCATGAAAGACTTGGAAACATTACTTTGTGATATGATTTATGATATCCTAGTTTTGCTCTTTGAGCTCTGGTTGTCAGGGTGCCAACCAGCAGGCTGGCCAGTAGCTGGAACGCACACACTGAATTTGCACCTGCGACTCCACTCGTATGAAATCTCCGTGATGAAGGTGCCATAAAGTTATGGCGTTGTTAAAGGTGTTGGGAGAGCCATAACCGGCCTGACAAAACATAGTGCCGAAGGGGCTGAAAGGTCACCGGACCCAGGTCTAAAGTTTCACGCTGAGAGAACATGAGATTCTGACTGAATAACATGTGAGAACAGAAACTGGTAGAAGGCAGGATTTTTGTTGAGAGAAGAGGGTGGGGTTCTTTAACTTCGTTAACTCTTTTAAGAGCGGCAATGTAAGCTATCCTAAATATTTTTCCGCTCGCACACCAATCAGTCAATAGGATCCTCCTTTCTTTCATTTCTTTCCTTGCTAATTTTCTTTCCGTAACTCTCACCTCCTTGCTGGAGTGTAGCTCGGGACACAGATGCCCTCCATTAGCACCTCCCAGTGGTCATTATTCACGTGCCAGCCCTGGAACATCACTAGCCACCTAGTCAAGGGTGGTGCAGCGGTAGAGTTGCTGCCTTACAGCGCCAGAGACCCGGGTTCGATCCTGAGTACGGGTACTTATCTGTACGGAGCTTGTTCGTTCTCCCCGTGACCTGCGTGAGTTTTCTCTGGGATCTCCAGTTTCCTCCCACAGTCCAAAGACGTACAGGTTTGTAGGTTAGTTGGCTTGGTATAATTGTAAATTGTCCCTAGTGTGTGTAGGATAGTGTAAGAGTGGTCGGCGTGGACTTGATGGGCTGAAGGGCCTGTTTCCGTGCTGTATCTCTAAAGTAAACTAAATTGTGGAGCTTGTACAACAGTTGGAAACAGGCAGTGTTTACTCTCCCCACAATATCCATCCTCCTCACCACATCATTGATAGAGTTGATTGTAGACCTATACCATGCAGAATGAAATCAGAAAAATGAAATACCTACAACTCTTTTACATGCTACATGCTACATGAAATCATTAGGCCATTGGCAGTATTTTGCATGGAGCCTTCAATAACACCATTTACTTCCAAATTTAGTGAAAATATGCTTTACATTTCCCTCTCGACTGCTCATCACTGAGTGACATTCTTGTCACACGTTACATTTCCAATGCATGTTGTGGTTATGTCACTGATCTGTTTTTACCAATTGCAATGAAGTCCTTTGATTGAAAATAGAAACCTTTCAAATTTTAGAGGAACAAGACACATTTACTCTACTGATAAACGGTTGATTTTAAACATTCCCTGATAATTCAGGCATGCCGCCATATACCTTCCCTTCTCGTTAAGATCCAAAAATGCACCATAGAAATACTCAAATGTGGGAAAAGACTTTTGCAGCCTTCGATGAATAGGGACTATGAAAATTCGCAAGCTTCCAATATAAACTGGTTAAATGTGCGTTTTCTTCTTCATTCAAGTGCTGAAGCTCTACAGACCATGTATCTGCTGATGAGCCCGAAGCAACTTTACGAACACTTCAAGGATGATTATGAAATCCATGATATCAATTGGAACCTGGAGAAGGCAACGGCCATTTTGGAGAGCTGGCAGCGGAAGTTTGTTGAGGTACTGACAAAAGCGAACATTCCTGCCCCTTTTCTTTTGAATGAACAGTAAATGGAGTTGATGCATCTTAGTGGGGAGGGAAATGGAATATGGATTGATTTTGCTGGTAAGGAACATATCTGCTTGGTGAGAAAGATGATAAAGCTCAACAGGTGAACAGACTGTCAGCGATAAAGCACAGAACTGTAGCTCCTGCACGCAAAGTGCTGGAGTAACTCAGCAGGTCAGGCAGCATCTCTGGAGAACATGGATAGGTGACGTTTCAGGTCGGGACCCTTCTGCAGATTGCAGTTGCCGATCCATGTCCTCCAGATATGCTACCTGACCCACTGAGCTTCTCCAGCACTTTGTGTTCTATTCATTACCTAAAGCAGAGGCTTAAGTGACTGAAGAAGTGTCTCAACTCGAAACGTCACCTATCCATGTTCTTCAGAGATGCTGCCTGACCTGCTGAATTACTCCAGCACTTTTTGTCCTTTTGTGTATTAACCAGCATCTGCAGTTCCTTGCCTCTACTACTGTAGCTCCTGGTGTGCTGACAGTTGGCTCAGTGTAACTGATTGATCATTAATCTGCACCACCCAGCATTTGAATGGGTAATTATAGTACCAATGGCCTGGCTATGGCCCTTAACTGCCTCTAAATTGTTCATTGCAGAAGATGCTAAGCATTCACCCTTTGAACACTAGAAGGTAGACACAAAATGCTGGAGTAACTCAGCGGGTCAGGCAGCATCTCAGGAGAGAAGGAATGGGTGACATTTCGGGTCGAGACCCTTCTTCAGACTGAACACTAGACATCATTTCCTGGCACTTTAAAACCCTGCTTCACTCAGAATGTGAGTTTTATGTCCAGCAATGAAAGAAACAGAAATAAAACGCACAATTTAAATTTTTGAATAGCAAGTGCTGAACCTCCCATTAGCGGAGTTTCTGAGCTGATATTTGATAAAGTTGTGAAGAGCACACTCTAGACCACAGATCAATAGTACACCTCGAGGATGGGGTGTCTTAATGTGGGTCATCTTGGATACTGATCAAACCAGTTGATATAATAATGTAATCCTATGTTTTACATGAAGTCCATGAAACATTCCAATGTTACTTTGTGGTCTATGGTGATATCTGGACCCTCCAGAATAAATAATAGAAAACTTTTATCACCAATCTGTATGTAATTGTTTCAGGATGGTTAAATCGATAACAGAAATATTGCAGCTATACAAAAAAATGGTCGTCAACTTTTAAAGATATCAGGATAAAAGAATGAGTTGAATATTACAGATATGGATATTAGAGTCATAGAGCTAAACAGCATGGCAACCTGCCCTTCGGCCCAACTTGTCTATGCTAACCAAGTTGCCTAACCGAGCTAGTCCCACTCGCCCGCACTTGGCCCTTATCCCTCCAAACCTTTTCTGTTGTTGAGGTGACATCTAAAGAGATGGTTGAACTATAGCGAATGTGGTCAATTGGAGAGGAGTGATAGGAAGACCAAAAGAAACGCTGTGAATTGGTGGGCTGTTGGTGATTGCGCATCACATACACAGATCACCTCAGCAATGCATCACAGGGCTGCTCGATCCACATTCAGCTACAAGTCTGTGTGTTTAAGTGGAAATTCTCCAAAAAATAAGAGAAAATTAAAGAAATTATAACTGGTAGTTGGATGATTGCCAGGCAGCGGTTTAAGCTACATTGAACAAACAGGTCCTTTGGAAAATATGGATTTTTTTTAGGTTAGTCCTTATGTGTGGGCTTTTAACAACATAAAATGAGACATACTGGAAGCCATGTCGATTTATATAAGAGACACATCAGATCACCAGGGGTTGACCTGTTTCAATAGTTGTTAAATGCTCAGCACACTTCGGAAGATAGGTGTTTCCACTGAGTACACATAACTGTGAGCAACTCGATTCAGTTTATTAAATACCTCCTAGTGAACTTAGGGGTTTAATTTCTATGGGAAAATACTTTAACGTTTTTTTTTAAATAATAAAGAAAACAAACACACTTTTCTCTTTATTTTCAATTGGATTCCTTCCAGTTTGTGAGGGGAGAATTGTTTCTGTAAACGCTGGAATTACTCATCAGGCTGATTTCCATCCGTCTGCAGCTTGCAGTTTTGCACGAGGAGTCAGGTTCTGGGCTTCTGACAGATGGAGAGTTATGGGAACAAGCTGCTTGGTGATAACTGACACCCAGATGCTGATTGCGAGAAGGCCCGAGGCCTATGAACAGCATGCCTGGAAAGGGAATTGGGTTTGTGCTGGGGTGAATAACAAATGTGGAAGATGTTTCACCGATTCCCAAGGTCGCAGTCCCTTTGGCTGTTACAGCTTAGGTGGTGAATGACGGCAACTTTGCTGTGCTCCAGAGGCCATGTGATCTCACCCGACCTTTGACCACAATGATCTTTGGCATCTGCGGCCATTACTCTAAGCTGTCAAGAATTAAAACTAATGTGTTTTTTACGCCTTCAAAAGGAGCACCCTTAAGTAAAAGAAAAATCAACAAGATGGATTGTCGATTTTGCATTTGGATAAATTGGAAGGCTTCAAGATGGACCACAAGTTTACTCATACTATTTTGATAAGACACAGAACCAGGGGGAGCTACAGGGAACAGTGGAATTCTCCGATGTTTTATTTAACAATGCAGGATTCAAATTCAACTGTGGAGGGCTTTAGACACAAATTGAAAACACCGACAGAGTTTTATAACTCATTTCGGAGTCAGTTCATTTGTTCTGCATGTGTAGGAAGGAACTGCAAATGCTGGTTTATACCGAGGATAGACACAAAATGCTGGAGTAACTCAGCGGGACAGGCAGCATCTCTGGAGAAAAAGAATAGGTGCCGTTTTGGGTCGTGACCCTTCAGTCTGAGGAAGGGTCCCAACTCGAAAAGTCGCCCATCCTTTTCCTCCAGAGATGCAACCTGACCCGCTGAGCTACACGAGCATTTTGTGTCTAACTTGGGAACTTCCATGCCAGACTTAACTGAGGCTGTTCAACGGGTGAAAACGTGAACTATTTTCCTCAATATTATCCAGAATCTGATTCTATTTTTTAAAGCATTATACAAATAATATGTTTTTAAATATAAAGATGCACTTATCTATAGTTTGCTAACAAATTAATTTGGAAGATTTCAAGTGTCAAAAATATTTACAGTTCTCTTTCGGGGGCAAAACTGACTTCAACACCTTACAGCCCGAGTCTTTAGTCTCCTGGCCTTTAATGCAGATCAGTTACATGCTTTTTACCGGGGAAGCCTTGCCTTTGCAAACGCCGCTTTGAATTTTAGAGGGATTTGCAGCACCATCAAATGAAGACCTTAAAATTTATGTTGCATTCGTTTGAATGTACTTTTCCAAAGAGCCTGTAATACTGATGTTTTTAGCTTTCTGTTTTAACCTCTTGTTGTAGGTGGCTCACCAGACCCTGCCGCAGAACTCCACACAAAATATCCACGCCTTTTCCACCACCACCCTCAATGATATCATGAAGTCTTTTTCTGATGTCAGTGCCATCCGTGTCGCTGGAGGCTATTTGCTAATGGTGAGCATGTCTTTATCGCTGGATCTCTTGTTTGAAGTTAACACCATTTTGTGTTGCCTCACAACGCATTGCCTTCATGAAAGAAATACAAACATAGAAGCAGGAGTAGGCAGTTTAAACATGGCCGCCAGTTCCAATACCATTCAAAGAAGATGAATGAATGATACCGAATGATACTCTATTGTCACATGTACGTAGGGTACAGTGAAATGTACGTAGGGTACAGTGAAATGCTTTGTTTTGCGTACAACCTAGGCAGTACACAAGGGTCACCACGTCTTGGCGCCGACAAAGCTACAAAAGTACCGAACAGTCCTATCAACTGCCTGCCGCCACACGTGGCTGCGGGCCCCCCCAATTCCCCCTTCATTCTTCCCCCCCCCCGTTCCCCCTTCGTTTTTGCCCCCCCCAAGCCGGGCCCCCCCCTTGTTCTTGGTGACCCCACGTCGGGTCCCCCTAGATCACAGTGATCCCATGGAAACTAGGCACCAAGTTCCGCACCCAGCTTAACTTTCAGTTCCACAACCTATGTTTAAATTCAGCTCATACTGATGGCAGCGATGACGTTTATATAGAGGATGCCGTAAATATGTTAAATGAGTTGCAAGGCAGTTCTGAAGAAATCCATGTAACATCTGAACCGGTCAAATTTGTTACATGTTTAAAATACACCCTGGTCTTTTTCCCAGCTTTAACAATATATTAGCATTTTGTAACTGTACATCCTTCCCAGTTCAGCTTTTCTCGATCATTGTAATGAAATCTGACTTTGTAGATGTGTGATGATGTCCTTGCATTCTTCTGCCCGAGACACACTGTTGTGCATCATTTTTACATCTCCAGACCGTTAAGCTAGTGTAAACTTTATGCAAATATAGGGCATTTTAGATCAATTAATAAAAAACAATTAAAATGTTATGTAATAATGCACTGTGGTCTATTCTGACCAGAATATCTGACCTTAAAATGATGGATTGTATTATTTCTGTGCACACCGATCCAATTAGCCTCTTTGTAGTAATCCACTTCTTTTCTATATGGGTAACAAATGGGAAATTGGCCTCTTTATTGTGTGAGTATTTTGTTCAGGATTATAGACATCATTTAAAAGCAAGAAATTAATTGCGTTAACCAACCATCTTACAAGCCCTCAAAACTACCCAAATGCCTTCAGAGTAAATGACTTTAGAGACGGCAAGGTGGCGCATTTGTAGAGTTGCTGCCTTACAGCGCCAGAGACCCTGGTTCAATCCTGACTACGGGTGCAGTCTGTACTGAATTTGTATGTTCACCCTGTGAGTGTGTGGGCTTTCTCTGGGTGCTCAGGTTTGCTCCAACACTTCAAAGATGCAGGTTAATTGGCTTTGGGTTTCCTTCAACACTCCAAAGATGTAGGTTAATTCCACGCTGTTTCACTAAACTAAAATAAACTAAACTAAAAGACTTCATAGTTTGCTTAGCGGATGTTGTGTATGCTCATGTGGCAGTCGCACTCCAGAGTATAAGGTAGCAAAAAAAAAGTAAATAATCAGTTAATCTTCAATGAGAGATGCTTGTTGGTCTTGGGTATGAGTGGACAGGGTCTCAGTTTCACTTTTCATCCAAGTTGTGAATACTGCAATATTTCCTCAGTATTGCATTAAATTGCTTGCACAGCATACTTGTTCAAGTCCTTAAATATTCTCTACCTGAAGATGAAGACCCTTTCATGAACTTGGCAGTGATGACACCAAGATATTATCTTCTAGCAATGATGAAAGTCATGAATGATAGATGGAGGAACATTACCAATGAACCTCCCTAATTTTGGATTGAAACATTATGGCACCAGTGAATTTGAACTCCAGCGAAAGCTGAAAGGTAGAAAGGAAAACACCTTTCATTGTTACAAGACATCCCAATGTGCATGGTTTAGATCGTAGATCGACACAAAATGGCTATCTTTGGTGTAAACCAGCATCTGCAGTTCCTTCTTACACATTTCGTCAGCCCAATGGGCATTAAGGCCAATGAAATGCTTTTGATGTGTAGTCACCTTTTGAGCTGATTCTGACATGGTATTGGTTGAATATTTTTTAGTATTTTCAATTTCTGTTTATGCATTGTATGTTGATATGTTTTTTTTCTCTCTGACCTCCACTAGTTGGCGTATGCATGTGTGACCATGCTGAGGTGGGACTGCTCAAAATCCCAAGGGGCTGTGGGTCTAGCTGGTGTCCTGTTGGTGGCATTGTCAGTCGCGTCAGGACTGGGACTGTGTTCCATTCTGGGCATTTCCTTCAACGCTGCAACTACCCAGGTACAGAATTCTTCTCTCAAGTTCCTGTTTCTAACAAGTCTACCCTTCCTCAACAGAATGAACTTGGAAAAAAATCAACTGTTTTTGCCTAGGCCTACCCATGAAAGGCCTGGATAGAGTGGATGTGGAGAGGATGTTTCCAGTAGTGGGAGAGTCTAGGACCAGAGGGCACAGCCTCAGACTGAGAGAACGTACTTTTAGAATGGAGATCTGTGGAATTCTCTGCCTCAGAAGTCGGTGGAGGCCAATTCTCTGAGTGCTTTCAAGAGAGAGCTAGATAGAGCTCTTAAGGATAGCGGAGTCAGGGGGTATGGGGAGAAGGCAGGAACGTGGTACTGATTGGGAATGATCAGCCTTGATCACATTGAATGGTGGAGCCCAAGTGATTGGGTATTTTTAAAGTGATGAGAAAGGGCGTCAAAGGTTACGGGGAGAAGGCAGGAGAAAGGGGTTGAAAGGGAAAGATTCAACAGTCATGATCGAATGGCGGAGCAGACTCGATGGGCCGAATGGTCTAATTCTGCACCTATGTCTTGTGAATGAGAAGTGAAATTTGTGTAGAACACTTTGTAAAGGCAAATTTCAAATATTAATCATTTCTTTACATCTCCTGATTCTAGGTACTACCATTTCTGGCCCTGGGTATTGGTGTTGATGACATGTTTCTCCTGGCTCATGCATTTACTGAGACAGGTCAAAATAAGAACATTCCTTTCAAGGTAAAGACCAGTCTCTACACACAAACTTGAATACAATATTTACTCTGTCTAATTATTATACTGGAATAATCAGGAAAACATTGTCAATGAACGTTTACACAATACTGATAGAGCATGTTTCTTTGTCAACAAATTTGAATTAGTTGATAACTTAGGAAGCCATGATATAATCTGCTTACTTCTCTTTAAGAACTCCTTTTAAACGGAGTTTGTACATTCTCCCTGTGACTGCGTGGGTTTTCTTCGAGTGCTTCGGTTTCCTCCCACACTCCAAAGATGCACGGGTTTGTAGGATAATTAGCTCCTGTAAAGTGTAAATTGTCCCTAGTGTGTAGGATAGTGCTATACAGGGTGATCGCTGGTCGGCACAGACTAGGTGGGCCGAATGGCCTGATTCGTCGCTGTATCTCGCAAGTCTAAAGTCTACTCTTAAGAGAAATGTCTGATGCATGCCTTTACTGGCAATCTTAAATTGGTGAGTTTATGCCACATGAACGATAGTTTACTGTTTGTTCCCTTTGAAAGTTCAATCACAGTGAAATAGGGTGACTCACACTGACCTTAGAGGTGGATTCCACAGGTAACATAGAAGCAACAGAAATTTCTTTCTTGGGAAATAAAAATCCATAGTGTAAATAGAACTTAGACATAAAATGCTGGAGTAGCTCAGCGGGTCAGGCAGCATCTCTGGAGAGAAGGAAGGGGTGACGTTTCGAGTCGAGACCTATCTTCAGACTGAAAGTTGAATAGAAGTTAAATAGAAGTTGCAGGAGACAGCAAAGATGGAGCGGGAAGCAAAATTAACATTTCAGGTAGATAAGCTTTCAGCAGAAATTGTTGTGATGGGGTTCAGCTTGGGAACAATTATTAAAAAAGAAATCTACGTTTTTGTGCAGATATGCAATAATACCTCAGTTTGCCCTGCTCAATTTTGCCCACACGTGCGATTGATCTTTGCAATTTGAAGCATATCCATAGCTCTTCACTGTTTTGTTTTGTGCTAAAGGACAGAACGGGCGAGTGTTTGAGAAGGACTGGGACCAGTGTGGCGCTCACATCCATTAATAACATGATTGCTTTCTCGATGGCTGCTCTCATCCCCATCCCCGCTCTTCGTGCCTTTTCCTTGCAAGTAAGTGAATCCTATGAAGTGGCTGGGGTACGCATCAGGCGCTCAGTGTGCACATTTTCAAAGAAAATCTGCAAAATGTTTTGTGTGCTTAAGTTGGAAAGAGGCAGGAGGGCATGGGAGGGGAACTAGGCAGGCGGGATGGGATGCGGGTGGATTAGGGGCTGTAAATTCCTTTGCTCCAGGTGTTACATGCTTCTTTGAATTTACCTGCACCGGCCCTGTTGCTTACCTGCAGATGTCTGCCACAGAGCAGCTTAACTGTCTGCTGAACAACAATGTGGCTTGTTATTAGGTGTGTGGGAGAGGTGGTTTGGCTTTGAAATATGATGAACCGATGAAAACTTTCTGCAATTAAAATGAAAAAAAAGTAGCATTTTTAGCGAGCTGGAAAATCATATTTTCATTATCATCTAACATTTACCAAATACATTTTTCTATCTCAAACATACCTTTCTGTAATGGTTATTAAAACTGAATTAATATTAATTTATTTTTCTTTGTGGACTCTTTGAGGAACTGCAGAAGAAGTAGGATTGATTACACACATAAAGTTGCTGGGATTGATAAATGAAGGGTTCTACCCAATTCATTGATAAACTGGTTAATTTATTAGGGAGTAGTGGATAAGGAAAATATCATGATACATCCATTTGTTTTCCATTGAGCAGTGATTGTTTTCCACTCCTGTGCCTTCCTGAAAGCATTGTATTTCCTCACATGCTGATCTGCTGAAAGGAGGCCCATTGGCCTGCTGTACTTGGCAAGGCCTGGAGTCGCTGATTGAAAAGAATAGAAAGAGCATTAAGCAACAAGAATCTGACGGGGATGAACACAGGGCCTTCCTTTTGTACGGCCAACCTAGTTGGCATAAATGATGGGATATATCATCCACATGTCAACTCCAGCAATGTGATCTGCCTGAGCCTTCTGGGTGGTCCAGGAGATAATAATATATTGTAAGGTCTGCCTTGGGCAACCCCACCCCCTCCTTGTTCACTTACATCAGACTGCATTGACCTTAAAAGCCCCCTTCACTTTAATGTTTATGTGGAGGAGGGGTAGTAAGGGGGACCATATTTTAGAGTTGGGGGGGGGGGGGGTGGGGAGAGGGAGGGTGGGAGGGTGGTTCTTGCATCAAATCCTTCAGTGATTTAATATTTTCTTTGGCTAAATACAGGGCTTTGGTGAGGTCTGGAAGTGGGTTGTAGTACAACTCACTTAAAGCTAGAAATATCTTGGTCAGAAATCAGAAACTGCTGTTCTCTGAATACTTTGCCTGAGGCCTGGGGCCTCCAGTGAAGCTATAGGTTTCAATTATGTTTCGTTCGAATCTTAAAGGGACACGCTAAGCTGATAGGCAGCCTGACAAAGCAGCACAGGAGTTAATAAACAGAACAAAAATGCCGAAAAACAGCCAGCAATAAACGCATTTGATACAAAGAGTTTGTATTCGGGAAGTTAAAAACCTAGAGATTATGACAGATATTGTGTGGAGGTACCTCTGCTCCAAGTATTACGGTAGAGAATGGAGTATTCATGGTGGGCTGTTGACTATCAATAATTAAAGCCATTTCCCTCACCCCACTGACCTTTGTGACTTTTCAAAGTCATTATTCGGAAGATTTCAAAATCAAGGATCTGATATTAGAATGCAGATTAATAATTAATATTTCCATTCCTTGACCCTCACAGGCTGCAATTGTCGTGGTTTTTAATTTTGCCATGGTGCTCCTCATTTTTCCTGCCATCTTAAGCTTGGACCTTCATCGACGGGAAGACAAAAGGCTAGACATTTTCTGCTGCTTTTCCAGGTGAGGCTTGCTCTTATTGAATCATAGAGTCCCTGGGTGCAATCAGGAAAATAAGGAGAAATCAGAAATTTGTGCCATTACTTGTCAAGACTGTGCGGCCGTAAAACTGGTCAAAGTCCGCAGTCAAAAGTGAGCCGTGCATTTAAACTGCTTGGTTTGCACCATGACCTCTATCCATTGATCTTAATGCTTCAATGTGTCGATTTCTGCCAATACACTTTCATCTGTTCCCTGATACAAAGGTTGCCCAGACACACCATCTGGTGCGATCTTGACATTGAATAAAGTCATGAAGAAGCGGAGAAGGGAAAACCATTCGAAGTGGGAAGTTCTCTCAACTCCTGATTGTTGAATTGCTTGAGGTGCATTGTGTTCCTGCATTTTGAGACCAGGGATGGCATGTAGCATTCACATGTGAATGTAATAATGTATAATCTCATGATCTGGACACCGTCATCGGGTCAACCACATGAAATGTTTTAGACACTGGCGCCCACCATAACATCTGTTACCTTCCCAAAAAGGGGTGAACATGGGACAAAGCTGCTTCCAGCCATGAAAGGAACACGTAGGAGGGATTTCAAGGCCATAATTTGAATTCAGGAATTAATTCAGGGGATAGATAGAAACCATTTAGTTTTCATGGCTTTTGATGATCAATGAATTCCTCAAGTAAAATTACTTGTTCATAATCGTTCCCAGGCATGCTTTGTTCTTATTCAGCGTTGCACTACGCACGATAATGTATGATGATATAAATGAAGGATGGATTACATGACAAATGTATGGGTTTTTTTCAGCCTCTGCTCAACTAGGGTGATACAGGTTCAGCCTCAGGAGTTTGCAGATGCGAATGATAGCCACAACTTCCACCCTTCTCTGAATGGAGGGCCAACGTTTAGCCACAGCACCCTGATCACCACCACCGTGCAGGCCTTTACCCAGTGCGATCCCACCGGACAGCACATTGTCACCATCATTTCTCCAACATCTCAGATCTCCTCGACTCCTTCCGTCATTGTGCCTCCAGCAGAGCACCTTGGCTCTCAGGGAATGGACTCCAACAGCTCCACTCGGGACTTACTGGCTCAGGTGGATGAGGCAAATGCCTGCAGGGAATGTGTTCGGATGCCCTTTGTCAAGTGGAACCTGGCTGATTTTGCACGGGACAAGTATGCTCCACTCCTTCTCAAGACGGAGTCCAAAGTAAGCAATTTTCAACAATTTTGTCTTTAGTTTAGTTTAGTTTATTGTCACGTGTACCGAGCGAGGTACAGTGAAAAGCTTTTGTTGCGTGCTAGCCAGTCAGCGTAAGGTCGATACATGATTACAATTGAGCCATTCACAGTGCACAGATACATGATAAGGGAAAACGTTTAGTGCAAGATTGTCTTGCAAGTCCTAACACAAGGTAGTCTTTGTATTACCATAAATATCATGGCCTGGAAGAGTAATCTTGTAGCTCTGATCACTTCACCTCAAATGGCATGAAACACGATATTGCTGATTTCCTGCTTGTTTTACACATGACTTCAGAGATTTAACAGGACCCTTTCCAGCACGAGTCACACATCCTTGCCTGATACACTTTTAATGAGAAGTGACATTTTATCTTTGAGCTGGGTAAATGAGTCCACTCCAAGGACAGCCATATTCTCGTTGTGCCGCATCGGCCGGCAAGCGTACCATGGTGAATTTTCACCTCCTGTCCACTGGGGGTCCTTTCCCCGTGACACCAACACCTTCACACCAATCTCACTTCCTAAAACCTCACTTGGTCGGGGCCTCAACCTGATGATCACCCGGGACTCTTTTTATCCCGGGACCCAGCCCTCCTAGGTTCCTGAAACCTTGATACGCCCGCTCTTTCCTCTAAAGCCCGGGACTGCCCTGTTCCTGATTCAGCAAAGTCCCCATGAGGTCCAACACAACCGCCAGGACCCAAATTCTACTTCCCATCCCTGACCTAATTGTCACATTATAAATGGCATTCCTTGCTTTCCTGTCTCCGTGAATGTGTGCTGGGTCTAGCGTGCTTGCTGCTACCCTAGAGAAATTTAGTACAAGTACAAAGAATTCTAGTATGTCACCACTGGACACCCAACAAGGGAAAGACTGATTTTTAAAATTCATAGTCCTCATTAGTATTCACACTTGTTTGGCTGTGTAGCTTGTATCCAGAAAGCTGCAATGAAAGAAACATCTCATAAACGCACCAGTCTTTTTTCCCCTGATTAAAAGTTCAGCAGCAGGGTTTGTAGGTTAATTGGCCTCTAAAATTGCTCCTAATATGCAGGGAGTCATGATATTGAACATGTGTGAATGGGTGATCGAAGGGGCTGTTTCCATGCTTTATTTGAACTAAACCAAGCATTAGTACGGGTGCCAGGGGTTATGGGGAGAAGGCAGGAGAATGGGATTAAGAGGGGACGGTTGATCAGCCATGGTTGAATGGCAGAGTAGACTTGATGGGCCGAATAGCCTAATTCTGCTCCTGCAACGTTTGGCCTTATGAACTTATGAAGTAGTGTAAAGGTACATCACTCTGTCAAATCCTTATTGGTCTGGATAAATGCTGTGTATTGTGCATAGATCTGAATTGTTACGTATTCATTCATTCATTTATGGTTTTACTTAACAACCTAGATTGTCGTGTTAGTCGTCTTCATGGCCTTGCTGGGGATGAGCCTTTATGGAACAACCATGGTTCACGATGGGCTGTACCTTACAGACATTGTGCCTCGTGAGACCAAGGAGTACAATTTCATTGAAGCCCAGTTCAAGTATTTCTCCTTCTACAACATGTACATCGTCTCCATGGGAGGGTTTGATTACGCTGCATCCCAGAGGCTGCTGTATGACCTGCACAGGAGTTTCAATGGTATCAAATACATTGTCCGTGAAGAGGATAAAGAGCTGCCAAAAATGTGGTTGCATTACATTCAGGACTGGCTAAGAGGTAAGAGTTCAAAGCTTCCCTTTCATATTTTTTTGCACGCGATTTAATGGTGAGCAGTAAAGTATGTAAACGTTTGCATGGATAAAATAGCACGAGACCAAAAGAAAAACAAAGTTAGCTTGTGCATCTGAAGGCGAAATTCAGAAACTTAAAACAGATCTCCATTAGTAGTTTAGGGTTAAATTTACTGTGCCACTATATAATAATCTACTCCTAATCTTCTTGGTCATATATCCCCTGCCATAATTTTTATGACAAGAGCTTTTGAATTTAACATCTGTTAATTACAACATTGCAGGGGGTACTTGAAGTGAGGTCTGGGGTTCTGAAGAATAGCACAGGAATGTATACTCTGGGGCCTTCTGTATACAAAGTGACAGTCACTGCACTTCAAAGTAATTCTTAGTATGTAAAGCATATTGAGATGTTTCTGAGAGACATGGAAATGCAATTCTTTTTCTTGTGGCAAACCACTGTATGTATTCCGCTGAACTATTGGAACTCTGTGAAGTTTTATAGCATGTCAGCTAGAGAAAATATGAATTGTTTGATGCCCTGTCTCCTCTTATATGGCTGATGTAAAAGCAGAACGACGATCATAATTTAATGTGTATGTGGTTGCTGTATCAGGAGTGACAGACTATATTACTGCAAAGCCCAGTGATACTCCCTTAATGACGTGAGGGATCTGGAAATAACTTACCATTCAGGACGTTAATCATTTTTCCATATTCTGAACTACGCTTTTAATTTCATTTTAGTGAACTTTGTTAAAATGTCCCTCTGGTTCCAAGCCTGTGCAATGCTTCCCACACACTTGCCCCTATTTTGTCAGTGCCGAGACTTTGAGCCAATAAAATAAAATTTCACGGGACAGCATGGTGTCGCAGCGGTACAGTTGCTGCCTTTCAGCGCCAGAGACACGGGTTCGACCCTGACTACGGGTGCTGTCTGTATGGAATTTGTTTGTTCTCCCCGTGACTTGCGTGGGTTTTCCCCAGGTGCTTCGGTTTTCTCCCACACCCCAAAGATGTACAGGTTTGTAAGTTAATTGGCTTCAGTAAAATTGCAAATTTCGTTAGATTGCGTAGGATAGTGTTAGTGTGCGGGGATCGCTGCTCGGCATGGACTCGGTGGGCTGTGTCCCCAAGCTAATAGCAAGTCTGATCTTTGTGATATTAGCTGTTTAAGTATCAGATGGGGGTTTTGACACTCTAAGTTGAAAGACCACACATTTTCTTGAAAGTGGAAGGGGGTGATCGTAAATGATCCTATTGCGGACAATTGACCCAAACTTGCAATTGCTCATGGGGTGGTGAGAGGCTCATGCACCTTGAGTTTATGACTGGTGGTGAACAAAAGCTGTCAACATTCATCCAATAAATTAACTTGTAAAAGAGATGTTAATCACACTGGGACCTTCCCAGCGCAAAACAATGCCTCGGACTTTATTCTCTCCCACCCTGCTAGATCCCAATCATAACTACCACATGGATTACTCTAATCCAGTTGACCAAAGCTGTTGAAACAATTGCACGTGACCTTTAAACTTTGACTAATATTGCCATCTCTCCAAAGTTATTGCATTTTTTGGCTGATCAAGCACTGAGAATACTTGACTTTTAAATTTGTTATTTAAAAAAATGCCAGGAAAGCATGTGCCAAATGCTCCTTGCTCTTCAATCAACCCTGTGGTACTTTTATTCCTTGTCTGATTTTTTTCCTCTCTCTCTCCAGCTTTCCTGCGTGCGGTTTAAAACTCTTGTGCACTTTTGTCAATCATATCTA
The DNA here is from genome assembly GCF_053455715.1 of Rhinoraja longicauda. Taxonomy (NCBI): domain Eukaryota; kingdom Metazoa; phylum Chordata; class Chondrichthyes; order Rajiformes; family Arhynchobatidae; genus Rhinoraja; species Rhinoraja longicauda. The sequence continues at coordinate 20,038,398 of NC_135963.1, forward strand.
TTTCTCCACCTTGCCTGTAAAATGTCTGGAATGTTTTCTATTTAAATGCAAGTTGTTTGTCCTGAGCCTCATACTCGGTCTGCTGTATCTCAAACTTTAGAGATGTCGTTTCTCAGTGAAGTGTGTGTTGTTTTAAAAAGATTGAGGCAAGCATAAATGACAAGTGAATTACATCATGAATCCACAAAGAACTCTTTAGTTATGGTAATAATTATTAAGACTCATTTGAGTGCATAACCTGAAGATTTTCAGTGCTTCGAAGCTGCTGATTCTAGAGAGCTCTGACTCCAATAATATGAAGTAACTTTTTATTACCTGGGTGGAAGGAAAACAACTGGTATTTGTTCATTACTGTAACGTGCATCGAGTTTAAAAACTTTGTTTTACGTGCATTCCAGACAAATCACACCATACATGAGTCTATCAAACATGCAAAAGAGAAAGTAAGCAGAGTGTAATATATAATGTCACAACTACAGAGAAAGTGCAAATGAAAAAAGTGCAAGGGCAGCAACTGGGTTGATCGGAAGACCAGGAATTCATTCATAGCTATAATTATGAAAAATCTAGAGTGATTAAATGGTACTGCAGTAGCAATGAGTGCCAATATTAGGAATACAATCAAAACAATGAATGAGTGGTCGGCACGGTGGCGCAGCAGTAGAGTTGCTGCCTTACAGCGCTTGCAACACCGGAGACTGGGTTCGATCCCGACTGCAGGTGCTGTCTGTATGGAGTTTGTATGTTCTCCCCGTGACCGCGTGGGTTTTCTCCGAGATCTTCGGTTTCCTCCCACACTCAAGGCCTACAGGTAAGTAGGTAAATTGGCTTGGTATAAGTTCAAGTATATTGGTATATATCCTAGTGTGTCTAGGATAGTGTGAATGTGCGGGGATCGCTGGTCGGTGCAGACTCAGTGGGCCGAGGGGCCTGTTTCTGCGCTGTATCTCTAAACTAAACTAAACTGTACACTGCTACACGGGTGGTGTGACAAAAACAGATTGATGAATAATTTTTGATGGATTAGTGTGAGAAAGGGATGGGTATGCAGGGACAAAAAATATGCTTTCCATGTTACAAAAACCAATCTAAAATCTGCTTTTTTGCCACTTGGATAAATCAACTGACATCTTTTCAGGCAGCAACAAAGAACTACTTTTTCATGGTCCTGGTAAACTGTGGAACATGTTTACCTGCTATGATCTCCTGCAGTGTTGGAGAGAGTGTAGCTTGTTGGGAATATAAAAAGGCCTCTTCTAGAATCAGTATGCTTAATGTAAAAGCAGCTAATATGGATGAGATAAATACGCAAGCACTCTAATTAAAAAACGGGATTCGGGATGAAAGTTACACACATCAAATGAAAGCAAGACCAAAGTGCTTTGGTTCCTTCACGAGGCCTAATGCACTCTTTCCATGAATAACCCATGTTCCAGTGGCTGTGTCATATAGTAACTGAAGCATTTACTACTTCCTACTGTTTGCCATTTATCCCAGGGCAGCAGCAATAGCTTGCAATTAGATAACACTTTAAAACATAGTAAAACATACCAACATGGTTCATGGGGGGGAAATCTTTTGTAACGTTAGATTGAGACAAAGACATGCCGATTTGGGAACAGCTCCATCCAAGACCGCAAGAAATTGCAGAGAGTTGTGGACGTAGCCCAGACCATCACACAAACCAGCCTCCCTTCCATTGACTCCATCTACACTTCATGCTGCCTCGGCAAGGCCGCCAGCATAATCAAGGACCAGTCTCACCCCAGTCACTCCCTCTTCTCCTCTCGCCCATTAGGCAAGAAGTACAGAAGTTCGAAAAAGCTTACCTGATTCAGGGACAATTTCTTCCCAGCTGTCATCAGGCCACTGAACGGTCCTTTTTGCTGTACCTCAGTACACTTGACAATAATAAACTAAACAAATGAAACTGAAGAAGCTAATATTAGAATAGTCTTGGTGAAGCCATCAGGCCTTAATAAGTTACTTAAAGGATTGGGTGGGGTGGGGTGGGGGAAGAGAGGTTAATGGAGTGAATTATAGAACTTCAAAACTACAGGCCGATGATATGCTAAAGGAAATTGGTGAAGACACCAGATGCTGGTACTGAAGAAACATAGTTCTCAAAGGATTGTAGGGCTGGACCAGATTATAAAGAAAGGAAGTACCAACAAATATACTTGTCAAGAACTAAAGGTAGATACACTTGGCTGCACATAGTTAAGGTGGGAAAAGGGAGAAGTCCTCAGTGAGGGCAAGAGTTGTGGAGACACCCTTCACTTCCACCTGGCACCGGTCCAGCTTCCACCTAAACACAGAGAAAGGCATTTTCTATATGTGTGTGGCATTTCAATTCGCAAGTTTTAATTGTAATGATATACAGCTGTGACTTGACGTTCTGAACAAATTTGTGGGTGGCATGCTTTATTGGGTTATGATAGCTTTGAGAGTCAGCCATCGAGTTACAGGGCACAGAAACAGGCCCTTTGGCCCAACTCATCCATGCTGACCACTGGGCCTTCTTGAGCTGTTTCATTTGCATGCATTTGGTCCATATCCCTCTAAACTTTTCCTATTCATGAAGCTGTCCAAATGTCTTTAAAACGTTGTTATTGTTCCCGTCTCTACCACTTTCTCTGGCTGTTCGTTCCATATACCCACTGCCCTCTGTATGAAAAACCTGCCTCTGAATTCCTCTTTGAATCTTCCCCCTCTCACTTTAAACCTATAACCTCTAGTTTAAGACTTCACTACCTTGGGGAAAAAGACCATGACCATCCACCTTATTTATGCCCTTCATGTTTTTGACCTTTACAAGGTTGCCCCTCAGCCTTCAAGTCAATTTTATTTGTATAGCACATTTAAAAACAACTCACGTTGACCAAAGTGCTGTACATCAGTTCAGGTACTAAGAACGAACAAACAATGGCACACAAACCTAACAACACATACATAAACAGTTCACAGCGCCCCCTCAGAGGGCCTCAAATGCTAGGGAGTAGAAATAGGTTTTGAGCCTGGACTTAAAGGAGCCGATGGAGGGGGCAGTTCTGATGGGGAGTGAGATGCTGTTCCACAGTCTAGGTGCTGCAACCGCAAAAGCGCGGTCACCCCTGAGCTTAAGCCTAGACCGCCGGATAGTCAGTAGCCCCAAGTCGGCCGACCTGAGGGACCTGGAGTTAGAGAGGGGGGTTAGAAGATTTTTGATGTAGGGGGGGGGAGTGTCCATTTAGGGCTTTATACGTGAATAGGAGGAGCTTGAAGTTGATTCTGTACCGTACAGGGAGCCAGTGGAGAGAGGCCAGAATTGGGGTGATGTGGTCCCTTTTACGGGTACCCGTCAGGAGTCTCACTGCAGCGTTTGGACCAATTGCAGGCGGGACAGGGATGATTGGCTGATCCCAGTGTATAGGGAGTTGCAGTAGTCTAGGCGGGAGGAAATGAATGCGTGGATGATTTTTTCAAGGTCGTCAAATTGGAGGAATGGTTTGATTTTAGCTATGGTACGAAGCTGGAAGAAGCTGGCTTTTACCACAGCGTTGACTTGCTTGTCAAACTTTAATGCAGAATCAAATATCACGCCAAGGTTTTTGACATGCGCTTTGACTAGGGAGGATAGGCTTCCAAGGTTGCCTGTTATCGTTTTGATGGAGTCGGGGGGGGCGAATAGGATGACCTCAGACTTGCTCTCGTTTAGTTGAAGGAAGTTCTGTGCCATCCAACATTTTATGTTCTCAAGGCAGTGCATGAGGCTGATTAAATTTGACCGGTTGTTGGGTTTCAGGGGGAGATAAAGCTGTGTGTCATCCGCATAGCAGTGGAAAGAAATGCCGTGCCTTTGAATGATTTGGCCGAGGGGGAGCATGTACAGAGAGAAGAGAATGGGGTCTAGGATGGAGCCTTGTGGAACCCCGCAGGAGAGGCTAGCTGGAGAAGAGGAATAATTGCCTATGTTGATGGAGACCCTTCTTCGATGCAGAGTCTTCTTCGCTCTGAGGAAAACTCTCCGTCTGCCTAATCTGTCTCCTCACAACTCGAGCCCTCCAGTCCTGGCAACATACTTGTGAATCTGTTCTGCATATTCTCTAGCTTAATCATATCCTTCCTATAGTAGGACGACCAGAACTGCACACAATATTCCACGTGGGGTCTCAACAGCAATGTTCGACTTAGCTGTAATATGGCGTTCCAACTCTTGTGTAAAATGCCCTGTCTGGTGACGCCAAGCAGGCCACAAGCCTTCTTCACCACTTGGCTACCTGTGTCACTACTTTCGGGGAGCTTCATTGTTGGCCGAAGAGCCCGTTCTTGTGCTGTACTGTTTAGTGTCCACCCTCTGGTCCCGTCATTAATTGTATGAAAAACCTGCCATGGTTTAACTCCCCAAAATATATTACTCTGCACTTAACTGAGTTAAATTGACTATATTCCAATGTCATTGTTGTTGTAGATGAAGGAGCCTGATTTCTGTAGAATAGGACAAATGTGTTGTGCAAAATTGCACTGCATTCTAATAATTGCTGGATCGCCAATGGGGAGGTGTTAATTCCAAACTTTCAGCGATGAATGGAAGAAGTTTGCAGTTTGAGTAAGGTCCAAATGACACTTGATTCACGATATTAATAGATCATTGAGTTTGTATATTTATATTTCAAAGAAATATCTTTTAATTTTCATATTCTATCCAAACTACAAAGAGTTATAATTTCTATTAATGTATCATACTGTAATAATCTCTGTTGACTTTGTGAGTTTTCCTCAGTTTTGCAAAGCTTAAATATCTTGGCCATACACATTGTCTCTGCACAACCAAGGCTAATGTCAATAGTCAATAGTCGTTTATTTGTCACATACACATAAATGTGCAGTGAAATGAAACATTACCCGCAGTTCAACAATAAGACCAATAAGAATAATCAATAAAAATGCAATAACACATACAATCATAAACTAACACCAAACAAAAGAAACATCCATCACAGTGAGTCTCCTCCAGTCACCTCCTCACTGTGATGGAAGGCCAGAATGTCTTTTTCTCTTCCCCTGCCGTCTTCTCCCGCGGTCAGGCTGTTGAAGTTGCCACGTCGGGGCGGTTGGGGCTCCTGACATTGAAGCCCCCGCCGGGCGGAGAAAATCCCGCGGCCTATTTCAGGCCGCGCCGGACGGTGAAAGGTAATAATGCCCGATTACAGGAGATCTCATTGGTTCATCCCTCAGAGACTTTGCGCAGAAAGCAACCCTTCTAATATTTTCTCACATAAAAGCACATGGTTATTGTCCTCTAAGAGGGCGGCACGGTGGCGAGCGGTAGAGTTGCTGCCTTACAGCGAATGCAGCGCGGATGACCCGGGTTCAATCCCGACTACGGGTGCTGTCTGTATCCTGCTTGTACGTTCTCCCCTTGACCTGCGTGGGTTTTTTTCCGAGATCTTCGGTTTCCTCCCACACTCCAAAGATGTAGAAGTATGTAGCTTAATTGGCTTGGCAAATGTAAAAATTGTCCCTAGTGTGTGTTGGATAGTGTTAATGTGCGGGGATTGCTGGTCGGTGCGGACCCGGTGGGCTGAAGGCCTGTTTCCACGCTGAATCTCTAAACTAAACTAGATCTATTCATATAACATTTCAGGGTGGCACAGTGCCTCAGATAAGTGAGGCACGGCATCTCAGACAGTAAAGAAGCTGTCACCAGAGAACAATGCTCAATCCTGACTTCTGGTGCTCTCTGTGTGGAGTTTGCATATTCTCCCTGTGACTCTGCAGGTTTTTCCTGGGGGATCCGCTTTCCTCTCAGATCACCAAAATGTCCAGTTTGATAGATAATTTGCCCACTGTAACTTTCCCCGAGTGTGCAGCTGAGTGAGAAAATCTAAAGGGGAGTTAATAGGAGGGGGGGGAGTTCAACGAGATCTGGGTGTCCTAGTGCATCAGTCAATGAAAGGAAGCATGCAGGTTCAGCAGGCAGTGAAGAAAGCCAATGGAATGTTGGCCTTCGTAACAAGAGGAGTTGAGTATAGGAGCAAAGAGGTCCTTCTACAGTTGTACCGGGCCCTGGTGAGACCGCACCTGGAGTACTGTGTGCAGTTTTGGTCTCCAAATTTGAGGAAGGATATTCTTGCTATGGAGGGCGTGCAGCGTAGGTTCACTAGGTTAATTCCCGGAATGGCGGGACTGTCGTATGTTGAAAGGCTGGAGCGATTGGGCTTGTATACACTGGAATTTAGAAGGATGAGGGGGGATCTTATTGAAACATATAAGATAATTAGGGGATTGGACACATTAGAGGCAGATAACATGTTCCCAATGTTGGGGGAGTCCAGAACAAGGGGCCACAGTTTGAGAATAAGGGGTAGGCCATTTAGAACGGAGATGAGGAAGAACTTTTTCAGTCAGAGGGTGGTGAAGGTGTGGAATTCTCTGCCTCAGAAGGCAGTGGAGGCCAGTTCGTTGGATGCTTTCAAGAGAGAGCTGGATAGAGCTCTTAAGGATAGCGGAGTGAGGGGGTATGGGGAGAAGGCAGGAACGGGGTACTGATTGAGAGTGATCAGCCATGATCGCATTGAATGGCGGTGCTGGCTCGAAGGGCTGAATGGCCTACTCCTGCACCTATTGTCTATTGTCTATTGTCTATTGTCTAATATAAATGGGAGTAGAATAAAATTAGATTGGTGTAGGGTGTGCAAAAATGGATGTTTGATGGTTGGAGTGGGAAAGGGGCCCGTTTCCATAGCGTGGGACACTGTGAAAGTACAATCCAGTTAATTTGCAACATTAGACTTTACTTTGGAGATACAGCATGGAAACAAGCCCTGCGGCCCACTGAGTCCGTGCCAACCAATGATCACCCCGTACACACACACTACCCACTAGGGACAATTTTACAGTTTTTATCAAAGCCAGTTAACGTACAGTCCTGTACATCTTTGGAGTGTGGTGGAAACCGTGGCATCCGGAGAAAACCCACGTGGCCACAGTGAGGACTTACGAACTCTGCACAGACAGCACCCGTAGTCAGGATCCAACTTGAGTCTCTGGCGCTGTAAGGTAGCAGCTTTACTGCTGCGCCACTGTGCCGCTTATCCAAACTGACATGGGGTTAAGTTCCAAGAAAGGAAATGAACATTCTTTAACCCATTTATTCACAAAATGCTGGAGTAACTCAGCAGGTCAGGCAGCATCTCGGGAGAGAAGATTCCTTCTCTCCCGAGATGCTGCCTGACCTGCTGAGTTACTCCAGCATTTTGTGAATAAATCGATTTGTACCAGCATCTGCAGTTATTTTCTTATATATTCTTTAACCCATTGTTGACCACACTTGTGCTGCAAAGGAAAATAGGGTCACAACACAGACTGTTCAAAAAGTTTTCAAATCAAAAGATATTTTGCCTTTAGAAAAAAGTTCTGTGCTTCTGCATAGAAGCCTTCAGAAGTGAGCTTCTATTGTTATCTTTGATCTGATGGTTGGTTCAGATGCCTTATTTTCAAGTGCAACCATCACAGAGAAATTGCAGCATGCAAAAGGTTGTTTTCTTGTGTAGTTAGGAAATATTTTATTTTGTTTTCCTGGAGGATATTTTTTTTTAAATTGCTGTGCTTCAACCATTTCCTCACAGATCAGATGTGTAATTCTTGGCATCTTGCTGACATGGATCTGAATTCAAAATCCTGCATCTCAATTTTAAAGTTGGCTTCAAAGGAGAATGAGCTAATCCCTTTCAACTGACAGCCCTGCGATATGTTTGCTGATAATTGTTGAGAGATTTGAGTGCCGCGTATCTCAAGCACACATCCTCGTCAACACCTTCCATTCCTCTTCAAAGTATTCTTGGGTTTTTTTCCCCCATGTGCCCTGCTGCTGAACACGTGTCAGCTCCTGTTTTAGTCCTGGACTTTCCCTGTACGGGCTTGGTGGTGCCCTCTAGTACCAGTAAACAGCGTTGTATTGAAACATTCGGCAGTGAAAACACAGCTGCCTCCCAGCTCTCCCGAGTACAGAACAGAGCGCAGAATTTTTCTCTGAAGAGCTGAATTCCCTTCAGGGCTGAGTTGGAGGGGGTGTGGGTGGGGGAGGTAGTGAGGGGGGTGGGGAAGGGGGGGGGGGGGCAGTGAAGGGGGAGCAGGAAATACAACAATGCTTTTTTTCTTTCCCGAGTAAGCCTACTCCTGTTACATCCTCATGCCTTGAGGGTTTGGCTTGATTGCATTTGCCAGATTGAATGACAAGGTGTGTTTACATTTCAGCAGAATCGCTCTGCCAAACACCCAACACTTTACCAAGAACATGCATGAGGTCGGAGCATTATCCTACCTTAGCCCTGTAATTGAAGACACTCGTTGGAATCTCATTACAAGGCTGAAGATTAGGATTCTTTTATTATAGCTTGGTATTCAACACTTCCTTCAAGTGAATTGGTATTTTTATAGTTTTTTTCCAAGTGATACTGTTACAATAACACTGGTTATAGCAGCCCCACGCGCACTCTCTCCCTCTTTTCCCTCCCTCTCTCCCCTCCCCCCCCTCTCTCCCCCCTCCCCCCCTCTCTCCCGCACATGTATTTCCATTCCCCTTACAAAGTACTTTTCTTCAGGTTTGCTAGCAACATGGCAAATGCACCTGACATCTGGCTAGCTTTTTTTGCTGGAAGGCCTGACATAAAGAAGATATGCACACTCTGCACAGCTTTTCTCAGCTCAGACAGTGGGCAGTATCCTTTCTGAAGCTCCCCGGTAGCCAGAAACGCTCAATCTTTGAAACTCTCGACCTAAGTCTCCCGAGACTCTCACCAACAATTTTTTGGAACCTACGTTGTTGACAGACAGTGGACAGGAGTTTCAGAAGTGAATCTGTGCAGCTTTGCTTTAAAAGAACCAAGTCTTTGAGGGTCTCTACAACCATCCCATCCCCCTTCCCAGTTCTTCCATTTAAAAGATCAAGTACTTTAACTCTAAGAGGCAAATATGTTTGGCTGATGATAACATCTTCTGGTCAAGAGTTAAAAGAGAACATAATCATTTCATTTTATAATAGTAGTGAATGCAAATATCAACATTTTTGTTCAAGCACACTTCTTTCTTTGCAACCTGTATAATGATATCTTGGTTGATGGACAATCTTCTAGTTAAGGGATAAAATGGAACATAATCCTTTCATTTTATACGAGTAGTGAATGCAAATGTCAGAATTTTTATTTAAGTATACTTCATTCTTCACAGCCAGTAAAATGACATCTTAGGAGAATTTATTATATAATGACTGCAGATTACACTTCATTTTTGTACAATTTAACACCCGCGGCCGCACTGTGGCACAGTAGTGGTAGAGCTACTGCCTTACAGCACCAGAGTCTGTACGGAGTTTGTACGTTCTCCCCGTGACCAGCGTGGGTTTTCTCCGAGATCTTCGGTTTCCTCCCACACTCCAAAGACGTACAGGTTTGTAGGTTAATTGGCTTGTATAAATGTAAAAATGTCCCTAGTGTGTGTAGGGCAGTGTTAATGTGTGGGGATCGATGGTCAGTGTGGACTCGGTGGGCCGAAGGGCCTGTTTCCGTGCTGTATCTGTAAATTTATAAATAAATAAGATTTTTTTTTTACACCCATGCTACATATAGCATATCTATGCTGGAGGCTATAATATTATATAAGCTATGGCAATAGCATAGGTATAGCACAAATATGCTATACCATACCATATGTATAGCATTTCTACCGCTATTAGCATCAAAATGTGCTCAGAACTCTGATGGTGCACGATACCTATAATGTTTTGGGGAAAATAATTCACCTTGACTGAGATTAGGAACTCGGCAAACTCTGAAGTCTTTGGCACTTGTGAAGATTTTATCACTTGAGCAGCGTCAGGGGCACAGACCGAAAAAACTAGCGTGAGGAGGCAAAAAACACAGATGCAAAATAAAAGTGAAATAAAGATGCTTGAATGTTCAAAGGGTTTGCCAGATGGAGTTTACTGGGTTTTAAAAAAAATGCCTTTGTCACAGCCATAACAGATTGAGCAGGCTAGTGCTTTTTGAAAACCAGTGTATCCTTTTCTGTAGGACCACACAGGGTAGCATTCAACAAACTAAAATGAAAAAAAAAAACTTCCAAACCATGCCCTTTAATAAACTCCATGCATTCCCATATTTTAATTGTGGTTTTTGTTGAGTGATGTTAAATTACTGCTTTGAAATGGGTTTCTTTTTAAACCACTAAATCATGGCAACAGCTTGTTCAGCAAAGTTTTCCTGAAGTCATTCTTTTCGCAACAAAAAAAAGGCAAACCTTGAGGTTTTGCTAGGGTGAAGGATGTAATTGTAGACAGAAGAGACTGCACAGTCTCTATTGGGGAGAGACAGTGGCACAGCGGTAGAGTTGCTGCCTTACAGCGCCAGAGACCCAGGTTTGTTCCTTACTATGGGTGCTGTCTGTATGGAGTTTGTACGTTCTCCCTGTGATCGCGTGGATCTTCTCCGGGTTCTCTGGTTTCCTCCCACACTCCCAAGATGTACAGGGTTGTAGGTTAATTGCCTTCCGTAAATTGTCCCTCGTGTGTAGGATAGTGCTACTGTACAGGGGGTGATCGCTAGTCTGCATGGACTCGGTGGGCTGAAGGGCCTGTTTCTACGCTGCATCTCAAAGAGTCTAAAGGTGCGGGAATCTGGAGCAAAAAACAAATATCAGGAGGAACTCGAGATGCAAGAGACTGCCGATGCTGGAATCTTGAGTAAAAGAACAAAGTGCTGGAGGAACTCAGCGGGTTCAGGCAGCATCTGTGGAGGGAAATTGACATAAAAGGCTTCGGGTCTGGACCCTTCTTCACACTCTCCAGCACTTTGTTTTGTTTTGCTGGAGGAGGAGCTCAATGGGTCAGGCTGTATCTGTAGAGGCAGTGGGGTCGTTGTCCCGAAACGTCAACCGTTCTTCTGCCTCCACAGATGCTGCCTAACCTGTTGAAGTTCTCTAGCAGTTTGTTTTTGTGCTGAAGGATGTCAAAGTGGGGAGGGAGACCTTGCCATTTCAATAACATGCATCACGTTACTTGCTGTAGCACCTTGCCCTTTAAAATTTTACCCACCAGTTTCATGCTGGCCCTTGTACCGGACAATGCTGGAACTATCATTGAGCCATGCCATGGGAGATTCCCCAGTATAGGTTGAAGCATCCAATTACTTCCATAAGCTTAGTGCAGAACAGCAACTCATCAAGTGTGCAATTGAAGTGAAAGTGAAATTTAAGGATATACTTTTGTCTTCAGGGCCTTAATCCAGTGGTGTAAATTGCACCTCAATTTACAAGATTTGACTAATTTTTGCTCGACTGGAATTTATATGAGCTGACTTTATAATGGGCGAGTGATGCATTTGGCAAGATTGCTTCACAGGCGGTGAAGAAGGAAAGCTACCTTGCAGTAATTTCTAGCTGTTACCTGATATACCAGTAGCAATCGGAGGGGAAATTCCTAAACCTTTCATAGAATTATGCTGGTTTTGATGGAAAATGCATTCCAAAGTCTCATTATAGTTGGAAGACTGAATAATTATAGTTTTGATACCCATAAGGTAAAGACTACTCACCTACGGATGTTTGTTTAACCATATTCCTCTAGACCAAAGGACTAAAGGAATTTCCTGCTAATTGTAAAAGTATTATACCGTTCCTTTTCTTATGCACATGTCTTGTTCATCCAGGGCTACAGGCTGCATTTGATGAAGACTGGCGAACAGGCAAAATCACCAGGGAGGGTTACCGTAATGGTTCAGAAGATGGTGTCCTTGCCTATAAATTACTCATACAAACAGGAAACAAGAAAGAACCATTCAACTACAACCAGGTGAATTTTTAATCTATCTGCATGAATTGAACGTAGATGGCATGAGAATTGCTTGCTCTAGCTGCCTAAACTTGTCAACTGGAGACCCATTCAGAATACAGGGATACCAAAACAGGAAACAGGAAATGTCACACTGGTGCCTGGAGGCATTCTGGGATTGACGCTGGCTAGGGCATATAGTCAGAGCAAAGCGGTGGGAGTATTAATCTGGATCACTCTTGTACATGAGTGTTGCTCTGGATCACTCTTGTACAAGTACTCTTGTACCTGGATTACTTGTACATGATGGCAATAGTGGCTGAGGTCCATGCTGTCACTGTTAGCTTCTGAAGCTTGTTTAAAACTTTCTTAAGAGTTGGAGAGATTTTTGTTTTAAACTATCATCAATTGAATTATTGCCTTATTTTTCTTTGGTCTTCTTCCTGTCCCAGGAGATTATGTGACTCCTGTTTGGGGCTCATGACTTTCAGTGTCGTCGTGAGTATGGTGGACTATTTTGTCTTGTCCTGCCCATCATATTTATGTACTTATTTGCTGCAAATATCTGGAACTTGCTCTGCTGCTGACGTGCATTCTCCCATTACCACCACCCTCCCAAGTTGAAATACTACTCTCACAAACCTATATCTATCAACAGAAGTAAAATAAGAAACAAAAGATGGCAAATTCTACGAGAGATGAAGCTTCAATATGGGATTCTAGATTTTCATGATCAATCGTTAAGAACGGGGATAAGAGGGAAAAATAGATCAGCCATGATCGAATGGTGGAGCAGATTTGATGGGCCGACTGGCTTAGTTTTGCTCCTATGTCTGGTCTAATGGTCTTACTTCAGGATCTTTTGGGCTAGTTAGTGCTCAGACATGCTGTTATATTAGTTTGTTGTGTCTCACGTAAGGACTGTTTCCTCATCTTCTTTGTTATAGTTGTCTTCAAGGAGCTTGGTGGATGAGGATGGAATCATCAACCCCGATGTCTTCTACATCTACCTGACGGTGTGGGTCAGCAATGACCCCCTCGGCTATGCTGCATCTCAAGCTAACTTCAACCCTCACCCACCCGAATGGATTCACGACAGATATGACACCACTGGAGAGAATTTGAGAAGTATGTATCGAGAAGGGGTATCAAAATTTGTGTGTGACTGACTAAAGAGCTTGCAGAAGAACTTTAGAATATAGAGAAACAAGGAACTGCAGATGCTGATTTACAACAAAAAAAAGACACAAAGTGCTGGAGTAACTCAGCGGGTTAGGCTGCATCTCCAGGGAACATGGATAGGTGGTGTTTTGGGCAGGACCCTTCTTCAGAATATACGCTTGAGACGTATAATTAAACTTCTCCCAAACTGAATACGAAAGAAATGTTTCATCAGTTTGGAAACCATTCTCATTTGGAATTTCAGTTTGTCTTGTCTACTAGCTATGTGGAAATTAGTTCATCTAGGGCTCATTTAATAAAGATAAAACACAAAGTGCTGGAGTAACTCAGCGTGTCACGTTGGAGAAAAAGGATAGGTGATGTTTCGGAGTCCGAAGAAGGGTCCCGACCCAAAACGATGCTGCCTGACCTGCTGAGTTACTCCAGCATTTTGTGTCTATCTTTGGTATAAACCAGCATCTGCAGTTCCTTACTATCTCAAGACTCCCTTTGATTATGCACATGGAGTCATTGGCCTTCCGGTTGAGCGTGCTGGAATTTATTTTTAAGGGAGCATAATGTTAGCCACATGGTAATTGTGGAAGGAAGTGGCTCCATATCCTTCATTAAAAAAATGAATGCACGAAGCCATTGCTTCAGATCCAAACTACTGGAAAAGTAGTGGCAACATTGCACTGGTGTCATGATGCCCTGATGTGACAAGACACTTGCACTTTCTTGTACCTACATTGAGGGTAAATCTATCCAGGAAATCACGAAGCCACTGGAGTGGGGCTGAGGAAAGAATAAACTCTTTCAGATTGTTTTCATGCCTGAAGTATGGTAAGTTAAAACTGAGGTAGAATGCATCAGGCCGTGGAGCAGGGTGGCACAAACAGGCCCAAGAGATCTTGAGTGTGCAGCTGGAGTCTGGCAAATGTCAACAGGATTTTGCTGACTGTTTCCCAAGTCATCCAGTCTACAAGGGGTTCTGCCTTCTGGCTGGGGTTTCTCCATTGCTGCAATGCTGCTGAACTCCATTGCCTAATTAGAAGCCAGCACCTGTTGTGAGCGATCGCAGTCAGCGTCTAACAGCCTCCTGACCCATTGTGGAGGTCACCTGGGCATCCGCTGACCATACCAAATAGCCGTGTGGAGTCTCCAGCTCTCAGTTGTTCCATATGCCAGACCCGAACGCTGACAGCAAATTCGTTTTACAGCACTTTCGCCCCACCTGCTCCAGTCAATGCAAAACAACTCGCACAGGCGTAGGAGGTATGATCTGAAAGAGGTGTGTAAGATCATGAGAGAAATAGATAGAGTTGATGCACAAGAGTCTTTTGCACAAGAACCTGTGGGGCAACTTTTTCACACAAAGGACGCTGGGTATGTGGAACAAGCGGCCAGAGGCATGGTGGCGCAGCGGTAGAGTTGTTGCCTTACAGCGCCAGAGATCCCAGTTCAATCCTGACTACCGGTGACGGTCTATAAGGGGTTTGTATGTTCTCCCCGTGACCGCATGGGTTTTCTCTAGGTGCTCCGGTTTTCACCTACATTCGCACAGTTTGTAGGTTAATTGGCTTTGGTAAAGATTGCAAATTGTCCCTAGTGTGTACGATAATGCTAGTGTATGGGGATCGCTGGTCGGCGTGGACATGGTGGGCTGAAGGGCCTTTTTCCATGCTGTATCGGTAGACTAAAGTAAAGGATGCAGTTGAGGCAGGTACTATCACAATGTTTAAAAAACATTTGGACTGGTACATGGATAGGGTAGGTTTAGAGGGATATGGGCCAAAACACAGGTAAACAGGACTCGTGTAGATGGGGCATGATGGTTGGCGTGGGCGTTGGGTCGAAGAGCCTGTTTCCATGCTGTATGACTACGTGAACTACCATGCAGGTTAATAAAAGGTCTGGTTGTACTGTTCTGTGACTCTTTGATACCCCACTGCATGGAGACATTGCTGTGCAACAGTGACAGTATAGGCTATGCAATTAATCTACAATGTAGAGCAAGAGGGGAGAGCCCACCTCCATCGGTGGTACAGTGATCCTTAAAAGGTTTAACAGTTTTTCTCTCTCCCCTTTACCCAGTTCCCACTGCCGAGCTGATCGAGTTTGCCCAGTTCCCGTTCTACCTGACTGGCCTGCAGCAGACCTCCGATTTCATTGAAGCTATCGAGAGCGTCAGGGCAATATGCGAGGAGTTTTCCAAGAAGGGTGTTCTCAGCTACCCCAACGGTTACCCTTTCCTGTTCTGGGAGCAGTACATCGGCCTGCGTCACTGGTTCCTGCTCACCATCAGCATCGTGTTGGCCTGCACCTTCCTGGTCTGCGCTCTTCTGCTGCTAAACCCCTGGACCGCTGGCATCATTGTAAGTGTCCCTCATGAATAACAATCATGAAGGTCAGGCATGTTCCTGCAAAAGTTATTTTGTTCAACTTGCCTGCATTATATTCAAATTCTGGCATTCTTGCGTACCCACAACACAAAGGAAACTTCTAACATGGTTGCTTCTGGGTCAGGGACTTGTACTTTTCATTGTTTTTCTTGCGTGTTTGCCAATTTTTTTCTTCTTCCCCGCATGAAGCACTGGGCCAGTTGGGAGGTTGTACAAACAACCATCTCCTGGCCCTTTTCGTGTGTTTCACCCTCATCTACCCCCAGGATGGTTGTTGAGTAGTTTTGCCTTGAAATCCCGGAGTCGTGTGAGAAATTGAAAAGCCCAAGAGGGGAGCTGTGTAAAATCAAAAGGCACAAAACAGTGAGCAAAACAAACCATGCTTTCAATACTGAATAAAACCGAGTCCATTTCACCAGCACTACATAACTTAAATGTGGAAGCAGCTTAATCGAGTTATGGTCTGCGAGAGATTCTATGTGGAACTCACCACTTCCAGCAAGATATAATCAGCAAGATGAATTACACTGTGGGATTTCTTAAAGTTTAAAGCTGAAACCAAGTAGTGGAACAAGTTTTTACAATGTTGAGTGCTATTTTGCAAATACAAACATTTCAATTTTAATCAATTCTGTGAATGGTGTGTAATGCAGTTGTGACTAATATAACCCCCTCCAGTACATTTGCATTGGAAAGTTCAACTGGCTACAAAACACACGCACACCTAGGGTTGCCAACTGTCCCATATTAGCCAGAACATCCTGTGGGACTGCCCTTGTCCTGTGTTAGGCCGCTGTAGGCCCCGACACTGTAGGCCCGGACAGTGTAGGCTAACGGAGCTCGTTAACGTTAACGGAGTTGTGAGAGCAGGGCCG
The DNA here is from genome assembly GCF_053455715.1 of Rhinoraja longicauda. Classification (NCBI taxonomy): domain Eukaryota; kingdom Metazoa; phylum Chordata; class Chondrichthyes; order Rajiformes; family Arhynchobatidae; genus Rhinoraja; species Rhinoraja longicauda. The sequence goes on from NC_135963.1 coordinate 20,054,642, forward strand.
AGTGTGTTCGCCTAACAGAGGTTGCAACCCCTTCCCGGCCTGGGCGGCCGTCATCGGTGGAGCTGGAGCACGTGGCCGCTGGCTGGGTGAGGTCAAGTGGGGCGCGGGCGGTGATGTCGCCTTGTCCCGTATTTGGGAGTTAGAACGTTGGCAACCCTACGCACACCACACCCACATACACACCCCCACACACTTGTACACTCGTATATCAACAAAAAAGAAAGACACACACTCACTCGTACTCTCTCACACTCTCACTCTCACATTCTCTCTCTCTCTCACACACACACTCACAATCACAATGGCTTACAATTTTATCTACCTGCAAGCCAGGTAATATTTGAAAATCTCAAGTTGCTGCACAAAAAGATCTTTTATTTATCTGCAAAGGTACATTGTTCATTTTCTCTGTTACAAAAGAACTGCTTGCTTTAAAAAGCATTGCAGATACTTGCTATCTGCTAGCAAGTTCCAGTGCAATACAGCATGATACTTTGATTTTCATAATCTCTCTAGTCTCTAAAGAATCACTGACAGTCGCCAATAAATTAAATTGTAGGGGATATTGTTTGAGGCTTATGGAGTACAGTGGGAAGTAATCTTTTAAGAAAACAGTGATAAAATATCCAGTGCTCAAGGGACTCTCACATCCTTGTCTGTTGAATTTGGGAGAAAAGTAGTCCTTGGCGTGACCTTCTTGTGATAAATCAATCCATCAACAGCTGACGGACTATGGCAGCAGAGGTGGGAGGCCCATTGGCTGGGAGGGGGTCACCACAAGGCCTTTTTTCCAAGGCCCAGTGAATAATACCATTAAAAGTAAACCTGGCTACAGGAGGGAATTGCCAAAAAAAATGATTCTCTTGGAAAAGGAAGCTACAGACATAGTTTACACTGAGAAATGGAGAATTCATAACATTTTGCAAAGCCAAATGTGTCAACTGTGTGGTAGCACTGAGTCAGAAGGATGCAGAGGTCCACTGCCAGAGACATAAGTTCAAAATCCAGCCTGCTTCAATGCAGTGCTGAGGAAGGGACATTAGCTAGGGCGGCAGGGTGCCGCAATGGTCGAGTTGTTGCCTTACAACGCCAGAGACCCAGGTTCGATCCTGACCTCGTGGGTTTTCCATTGTTGCTCCGGTTTCCTCCCATACTCAAAAGATATACAGGTTTGTAGGTAATATGGCTGCAGTAAAAATTGTAAATTGGCCCCAGTGTGTAGGATAACGCCAGTGAACGGGGATCGCTAGTCGGCATGGACTCTGTGGGCCGAAGGGCCTGTTTCCGCGTCCAAACTAAACAGGGGCATAAACAGGCATAATTGAGAGATTGATTTGATCCTGGACTAAACTGTTTGTGCCATTGAAAAGCATTTGAAATTTCTCTTCTAAATCTTTTGGTTCAGTCACCAGGTTCTTTCGTAACATTGGTTGAGCATCATAATATTGTGAAATAGAGACTCCTAGAGAATTGACTGTCATTAAGTAAAGGGCATTGGAAAATCTAGACACAGAAAAAACAGTTGTGAAATTAAATAGCCCTGTCGCTTTTTTTGATTCAGCAGTCCCATCTACCCACCCTCTCACCAGATTGCCAAATCCTCTCCACTCCAATAATGAATAATGCACTTGGTTTTGACGTGAACTTATTTTGAAGTGTTTTGATGGCCTTCTGTGATGACATTCCACAACTCCATTACATTGTCACTCTCATTTGCTCATTTAAAAAATTACTTTAGAAACATAAACAGCTGAGTAAATGTACCACATGGCACGTTACAGATTCCCAGTCACACTGTCCGAGCTCTACTTTAATTGGCCAATGCACACGCTAAAATAACTTACTGCACCTTTCACATCTTATTTAGAATGTCTAAACCTGCTTTACCGCTAATGAAACAATTTATAGGTATGTAGTTCCAGTTGTAATGTAGGAAATACAGCATAGATATACATTGCTCAGAGAAACTATTACTAAAGGACACATGGCTGCTACGAATTAAAAACTAAGAATAAATAGCTGGAGTTGTGTTACAAGAATATTAATGAATTGGGGGATTTTGGTTGATGCTCATAAAATTCTCAAGTTTCATTGTTTTAATTTCCAATGTAATCCACCCCTTCCCCTTCGCAGTTCGGTTCTGCTCCTGTAGCCAGCATTCTGGGGTCTGTTAGACACTTCCCCTCCCCCAACCCCCCCCCCCCTCCTCCCGCCTTCCCCCCTTTTCTCATCATCACGTGTTGAGTGGCTTCAACACATGTGCAATTCTAAAGCTTCTATTTGTTCATTTGGTCACTGGCAGTCAACACGTTGGAGCGTCAGGGCCAAAGATACTAGAGGAACAAGATGGACCACTCCGTTGAAATCGCCTATACTGAAGTGTAGTGCGCAAAGGAACGTAACGTCCGCCATTTTAGTAGGCAAAACCCGCCGTTCGCTTTGCCTCTCGCAGTGTAATCACCGGGGGAACAGTATGTGTGATGATACCATTAAAATGCAGAATATAATCTCATCTATCAATTCACAGATTTTTGTTATTTTTCTTTTAAAATGTTTCTGCCTACTAAAATGGCGCCACGACATACTACGGTTTTTAGGATCGAGAGGCCTATCTTGCTCCTCTAGTATCTTTGGTCAGGGCTGAAGGATGTTCTGCCCTTCACTCTTCATCCGTCCCTTGAGGAGCAGAGACCCGTCTATAGGTTGCCACAGCTGAAATTGATGTGCACCTTTGGGAAAGGGAGACCAATATATCTTGTGATAGTTTTCCTCCTGTTCTGACGCATGTTTTGCACTAATAAACTATACCAATGCTTACCTTCAAAAGAAATATGTTGACTAACCCATTCATTTTGAATTTCGATACATGTTTTTTTTTAAAGTGCCAATATTCTTTATAACAGCAACATGTTACAAACCCTTTCATGTATGAGTCCTATTTGCTTGGGAAGAAATTTTAAAGTTATCAGTGATTTCTTCCGTACCATTCAAGCAACAGGGTATGCGTGACAAAACCTGCCTCATGCTGACATCAAAGCAAGAATCTTATCATCACCTAGGCACGGGGAAGGCAAAACAAAAGAAAGGAGTACCAATTTCCTTACGGACACACACAATCTTGACTGTTCACTTCAGTTCGTGCAGCCAAACGTGTAAAACTCCAACTAGCGAGCAAGGAGTTGGGAGAGCCGGGTTTTGTAGACCATGAAATGGAAGAAAAAAAGCTTCACTTGTCCTCAGTTTAAAGACAGTAGCCTCTCCTTGTAAACACAATGGCAGGAGGCCTCTGTAACCTGATACCTAACAGATGATAGTGGCAGCAAGGTTCAGAGAGAATGTTTGCTTGCTGCTATCCTCATCTTCTCCAGGTCTATGCTGGAGGGGCTGAAGGAATTTACATTTAAACAGCTCATGGTAGAAGATAAAAGCTCAGACTATAAACAAATCCCTTGCCCCAGCATCTTCTTACAAAAAGGGCAACACCTTTCTCCTCCCACCTTTTGAAGTTAACCTTTAAAAGTAATCCTTGAGTTTACAAGAACTCTTCTCTCTCTGATCTTGCCAACGAGTGGGGCCCTTTCATTCAAAGAGTCTTCATAATATATCTTGGATGTTAATACCAAAATGATTGTTTCCGCCCTCCCAGCCACTATTTTTCTATGAACTGTTTCACTAGATCATGCTATCTATTGAAAAGATAATGCAGGAAAACTGCCACAATTCACCGATAACACCACCTACGTAACAGCTGGTGGTCAAAGTGGGGAGAGCAATGTGTTTTTCTGTCAGTTTATTCTGCAACACACATAGTCATGTAGGAAAGTAAGGACAATGAAAGTATTGTCATAAAAGCCCCAGTGTACACTGATGCCTCTTGGAGATGTTTTGGCATTCTTACCCACTTTGGCCCCCCGGTAACAGCAGATCCCATGATCATTTATTAATTGCTCCCGCAGTTCAGAGACAATTAGGGATGGACAATAAATGTTGACATTGCCAGCATCATGAATGAATAAAACTTGTACATTACACCTTGGGCAAAGCCCATAATGGACTTTGTGCTTGTAGCCCTATTCCTTTATGCAACCAATTTTCTTTATGGCTTCAAAGGACTGCATTGTAATGGTGGAGAAAGGCTGGGAGAGAGTTGTGGGTGGTCCAGACTCCAGACTTTAGCAAATTCAATACCTGCTGGCCAAGAAAGAAACAGTTTTCCTGATCTGCGATGATATTTTCTCAAATTTCACCAGGTTTCCAGTGCTTATCATCTCCAGTTTCAACGTTGCTTTACAATATGTGTAGGAAGGAACTGCAGGAAGGTGCTGGTTCACACCGAAGATAGACACAAAATGCTGGAGTCTCTCTGGAGAGGAGGAATGGGCCACGTTTCGGGTCGAGACCCTTTTTCAGACTGAAGAAGGATCTCGAGCCGAAACGTCTTCCATTCCTTCTATCCAGAAATGCTGCCTGTTCCGTTGCCTTACAATATGTTGCCCATTGTATTTTGTGATGCTTGTTTAAAGATTAGTTCCTCAACCAACTGTTTTGTGAAAGTGCAGTCTTGTAGCTACTCGAACACAAACTGTTAGAATATCTGCTTTTTTAAACATAAATCTACTTTGATGACTTTTTGTGGAGATCGTGATCATGTGCATTAAATTGTCTCTATCATTTCACTCACTCACACTATCTGTATATTGGTAGAATGGCTGGAAAGGCAACTTATCCTGGTGATGTTACTGATTCAAGTGGACTTCTGGCCAGCTCAGCCCATGCAGGTTGAAGACCCTCACCTCTCCTGTCTTTTTTGCAGGTGTTTACTCTGGCTATGATGACAGTCGAGCTGTTTGGTATCATGGGACTGATGGGAATCAAACTGAGTGCAATCCCTGTAGTGATCCTGATTGCCTCCGTTGGAATTGGAGTGGAATTCACTGTCCATGTAGCTCTGGTAAGTAGATCACTGAGGTCTTATGCTGGCCTGCTCACAGGAACATCTGCAGCCAGTCCAACATACCCATAGAATTTTTTTTAAAGACCTTAGCAATATAGAATGAACCATTCAGCACATCATGTAATCATGTATTGCCTATCCACTGATGAATTAGCATGCAACAAAATATTTTCACTGTACCTCGATACATGTGACAATAAACTAAACTCCTTTAGCTCTTTGATGCAGTACACAATGCCACAGGAGATCCCTCTTCCCTGTGGCTATCAAATAACAGTATAACAGTATAACAGAGCTTTATTTGTCGTTCGGTACCGAAGTACCGAACGAAACTACATAGCAGTCATAGAAAAAAAAAAAAGAACACAAGACACATAACCCCAACACAAACGTCCATCACAGTGACTCCAAACACCCCCTCACTGTGATGGAGGCATCAAAAGTTCCCCTCTCTTCCCCACGCCCACGGACAGACAGCTCGTCCCCGACCGACCCGCACAGTCCCCGCACCGGGCGCTGAAACGTCTCGCGGCCGAACCGGGCGATGAAAGGCCCGCGACCAAGCCTTGCGCAGCTAAGTCCCGCAGCCGAGCCGCACCAGCGGTGAAAAGTCCCGCAGCCGAGCCGCACCGGGCGGTGTTAAGTCCCGCAGCCGAGCCGCACCAGCGGTGAAAAGTCCCGCAGCCGAGCCGCACCGGGCGGTGTTAAGTCCCGCAGCCGAGTTGCACCGGGCGGTGTTAAGCCCCGCAGCCGAGCTGCACCGGGCGATGTAAAGTCCCGCAGCCGAGTTGCACCGGGCGGTGTTAAGCCCCGCAGCCGAGCTGCACCGGGCGATGTAAGTCCAGCGGCCAAGCCGCACCGGGATGTAAAGTCCAGCGGCCGAGCCGCACCGGGGGATGTTAGGCCCCGCAGCCGAGCCGCACCCCGCGCCGTGAGGAAGAGAAAAGTTCCCCACACCCACCCACCCACACCCACCCCCCACACACCACCACCCCCTCCCACACATACACAACCAAAAAAATATATATAAAAATCATCCCAACACCGACACTCAACAAAAAAAAGACGGACAGACTGCTAGTCAGCCGCTGCCGTTAGGCGGTACAGGAGGTACAACTCCTCCTGTTGTGGGGTAGACTGACTCCCCTCCCCCCCCCCCCCCCCCCGCTCCCCAATCTTTGCACATCCCCAATCCTGGACTTTCCACTCGTCACTTTAATTTTCATGTTTCATGTATCTTGTGTTTTTTATGACTGTTGGCAGACCAATTTCCCTCCTGGGATAAATAAAGTTCTATCGTATCGTATCATAAACTCAACTCAATTCAACTCAACCCATGTCTGTGCTATTGGCAAAAGAGCTCAATCTTAATCCCACTTTCCAGACCTCATGTCTTCAACTGCATATGCAGGGTACTTAAAATATCTATCTTAACCATCCTTTCAGGTAGTGGGTCAGACCCGATCACCTCTCCTCCCATTCTTCTACCAACTACCTGATATCAATGCCACACTCGGGTCTTGTCACACAGCCAGGTCTTGGAGATGAACCCACGCTTCTGTTTTACTTGAACTCGGGACACTTCACAAGTTCAGCCCATCGAGTCGACTCCGCCATTCAATCAAGGCTGATCCCTGCCTCCTAATCCCATTTTCCTGCCTTCTCCCCATAACCCTTGACACCCGTTCTAATCAATAATTTGTCTATCTCTGCCTTAAAAAATATCCACTGACGTCCTCCACAGCCCTCTGTGGCAATGAGTTCCACAGATTAACTACCCTCTGACTAAAAGTGCTTTACCTTTCCACTGATAGGCATTTGCGGTCAGGTCCACAGATGAAAGTCTCCCCCTAAACTTCTTAGCCCTTTGTTTTCATCTCCTTCTCCTCTTTGGGACTATGCTTTAACAAATCTCAGCAGCCAGGTTTTGATTCATGTCTTCTGATAAACGTCTTTAGTTCAGAGTTTATGTTCACTGCCTTTTATTAGAGCTTTTTTTAAACTTCTCTGGTGCTTTGGACATTATTCCACTTGCTAGACTCCTAGTTAAGGTGTTTAGTAGCATTAGTAGTGGTACACATGTAAATTTACAACTTAAATTTAGCCTTGCCAGAAACTCAACATTGAGGGCTATTGGACTTATATTGACTGAAAATAAGTGTTCTCTTCTTACCACAAGAGAGAAATAAACATCTAAGGTCCTTAGCAGGTTCATTTAAGTTAATAATAAATCGTGTTAATTTTATTCCTAAACTTAATGGTGCATTTCAGTGGATTTTTCATTCTTGTGCAATTTGGTTTGTGATATAAATACACAACATTTATCTTTATCAGGGTTTCCTGACGGCCATTGGGAACAGGAATCTGCGGTCTGCATCGGCACTGGAACATATGTTTGCACCAGTGATAGACGGGTCAATCTCCACACTACTTGGGGTCTTGATGTTGGCTGGTTCTGAGTTTGACTTCATTATTAGGTAGGTTTTGCACAACATCCCTGTCGGGAACAAACAAGAATTCACCTTCAGTAGGAAAAAAGGATGAATAATATTTTGTAAATTACTTATCTTTCACTTTTTCAAAGCTGTTTATCCCCTGCACCTTATGTTTTTAACTACAATGTGCCAGCGGATAGAATGAGATCGGTGGGGGTGGGGAGGAATGTCAACATAACTCAGCAAGAAGTTTTAGGTAGAATGCTGAATTTCCCGAAATTCAATAGAGTGTAAAACAATGTTGCACCTGATCCTATCGTTTTCTTGACTCCCAAACTAAGTCAAAATAGGACACGGTTAATAGAACATAACCGTGGCACAGCTGGTAGAGCTGATGCCTCACAAAACCGGAGACCTGGGTTTGATCCTGACCTTGGGTGCTGTCTGTGTGGGGTTTGCAATACTCCCTGTGACCGCGTGGATTTTCTCCTGGTGCTCTGGTTTCCTCTCACATCCCAAAGACATGCAGATTTGCCAGTTAATTGGCCTTTGTAATCTGTCCCCGGTGTGTAAAGAACGACGCAAAAGTGGGATAATTTAGAGCTAGTGTGAACGGGTGATTGATGGGCTGCATGGACACAATGGGCTGAAGGGCCTGTTTCTATGCTGATTCTTGGAACCAGTCTTTCAATTAATCAATCAATGACGTTTCAACCATCCACCAGAAGATAGGCAATTGTGCATTTTCTTGCAAATGTTCAGTTCCATAGTGTCAGATTATTACAATTATTAATACAATGTGCAATTATTACAATTATTAATTTATTGATTTTTTTTTAAATTCTATTATTTTAATCAGTGTGTATTGTGTTTAAGGGGCTGTTAAGTTGCTGCAAATAAGGATTTCACTTTTCTATTGTCGACATGTATATACTGTATGCAAGGACGTTTCCGAAGTGCCATTTGTTAAACATTCTTGACTCTTGACTTCCACTCAGCCCCTCTGTGATAATTTTGGTGGTATGGGTGCTGACCAGGGCAAGACGGGGAGAGGAGAGGAGAGGGGAGGTTGATTGAAAAGTAGGATAGAATCTTACAGTGATGAGAAATCACACATTCAACTACTCTACAGGCCCAGTTCCTTTGACAGACATCTTGACTGCCTGACTCATTGCGAAGGGGGAAGTTAATAGCACGTTCAATCTTCAATGAAAGGCATGTACTGGGCTCGGTTCTCGTAAAACAGAAAACGCAAATAGGATTGCCCTCTTGAGACTCTGGGCAGCGTTACGGTGCTGTAATATTGGAGAAAGCGTTCTCTTAGCGGCGTAGTGCCCCAGTAAACTTTGTGCAGTAGAGGGTGGGTTTAAAACCCAACCTAATGGCTCCGGGAGCCAAGTAGTGAATTTTTGGAATTTTGCCATTGTGCGTTGAGTGTAACCCTCCTTGAATATGGGGCCCTGCCTTTGTACTGCTACAGCTTGTGTGCATCAATATTGGCAGCATTTTCACTGAATGCAAGTACGTCTCTGGAGTGCCAATTTCTAAAGAGGATAATTATTCTGCAAACGTGAGATTCTTTCGGGGGCAAAAAAAAATCATTTCACATGCATTAACTTCCTGTCCCCTCATTAAAAAAATTGCTAAGTTCCATAAAACTTTGCATCATCAGCCATAATCCTCCCCCCCCCCCCCCCCCCCCATAATCAAGTATCTGAAGATGGACGCTCACCAATGTGGGGGTTTTGTGAATTAATTAGAGAGATCTAGCAAAAGTTGAAACTCTAGTGTTACAAACGAGTGATCATCCTTTATTCTCCTTTTAATTCCACAAACAGGCGAAAGAGCTGGCATTGACTTGATGGGCCGAATGGCTTCCCTGTGTGTCAAAAGGGTTATTTGCAGCAAATTAAACTAACATCATAATTTAATACAGGGTTTCACTTAAAACTTTAAGATGAAATATTCTTTGACTGTCAACATTAATAAACTGTACTCATTTAATCATGCAAACAATTGAACAGAATGTTTGCAGTAGGTTTACTAAGATTCAGTGCTTGTTGGGGATTTGATGTCCATATGTGATAGAGATTTAAGTCAGTGTTCATTGCTGTCTGTAAGAGTGATACTCAGCTGTCATTTCCACTTCTTTGATTGATGTAACCCATGACACAGAGTAGATATCTAGTCCAAAGGTGTTCCCAGGGCAAATGTTAGACTGGAACACTTTGCTTTCCGGAGGTTTGAAATCTCAAACCATGGTTTGGGGCGGCACGGTGGCGTAGCAGTAGAGTAGCAGCCTTACAGCGCTTGCAGCGTCGGAGGCCCGTGTTCGATCCCGACTACGGCTGCTGTCTGTACATAGTTTGTATGTTCTCCCCGTGACCGCATGGGTTTTTTCCGAGATCTTTGGTCTCCTCCCACACTCCAAAGACATACAGGTTTGTAGGTTAATTGGCTTGGTAGAAATGTAAATTGTCCCTAGTGTGTGTAGGATAGTGTTAATGTGCAGGGATTGCTGGTCGGTGGTGGACCCGGTCTGCAATGTATCTCTAAACTAAACTAAACTAAAGTAAAACTGATGTGATTTTGTGGTGAATCTGTGGAATTCATTGCTAGAGACAGCTCTGGTGACCAAGTCAGTGGGTATTTTTAAAGCGGAGATTGATAGGTTCTTGATTAGTAAGGGTGTCAAAGGTTACGGGGAGAAGGCAGGAGAATGAGGTTGAGAGAGAAAGATAGATCAGCCATGATCGAATGGCGGAGCAGACTCGATGGGCCGAACGGCCTTTTTCAGCTCCTACATCTTATGAACTTATGATTTTGAACCTTCTCTAACATTAGAAGCCTAATTGTGAAAGCTGTCTTTTGCTTTACTTCAGCATGTGTTTCCATTCTCTCTTGAACCATATACCAGCGACAATGGAAGGAGAAGTTGGCAACCCTCGAATGCTACTTTGTAGATGTTTGCTTGATGGATTTCCAGACCACCCAGTTGGTCTTGAGTTAAATAAGTCAAAATTCCTTGAGGCATTCTTGGAACTCTAGCAGAACCCACTAGAAATGATGGGCACCCAGAGTTTCTAAGATGTAACGTGTGGAACGCAACCTCCACCACCCCCTCCCAGGAAGATGTTATCTTAGGCTGGAGACCGTGGTTCAAATAGAAGCCAGTGTTTCTTTCTGGAGCGGTCCGCAGAAGTCTGAATGAAGTTGAAAGTTTTTGCACCTTAAATCCAATCCCAGACTGGAAACTGTCAGCGATATCCAGTTCAGTGGTTGAAACTATTCCAGTTGCCGTGCCAAAGAGAAATACCAATTAAGAGTTTAGGAGAGAAAGCGATAGCAAAACCAAATAAAAAGAAAGTCTAATTGTCCTCTCCTCCTGCATTCATTTTTAAACAGCCTTTGCTGGAATTCAGGCCACATTTTGAGATGGAATTAAAACAAAAATGTCACAGCTTTTGTAATCTCAGTTTTTGCAAACCGCTAAATTCTGTCACAGTGCAGAACCAATTGCAGTATATGAAACATGGCAGCCAAAATGTGCACTGCAAGCTGCCATAAGCAGAAATGAAATCATCTGTTCCCACAAAGGAATTCAGATTTTCCAAACATTGATGGTTTCTCCTTCCACAGATGCTGCCTGATTTGCCGAGTGTTTCCAGCACTTTCTGTCTTTGTTTCAGATTGCCATCCGTAGATTTCTGATTTTTGTTTGATTGAGAGCCAGAGGGTATAGGTTTAAGATGAGGGGGGAAAGATTTTATAGGAATCAGAGGGGTACCTTTTTCACACAAAGAGTGTTGGTATATGGAATGAGCTGCTATGGAAGTAGTTGAGACAGGGACTGTCGCAGCGTGTAAAAGACAATTAAACAGGTACATGGATAGGACAGGTTTAGAGGGATACGGGCCAAACGCAGGCGAGTGGGAGTAGTGTGAATCGGACATGTTGGCCGGTGTGGGCAAGTTGGGCTGAAGGGCCTGTTTCCACATTGTATGACTCTATGACGATATGAGTGTTGGCTGAGGCCAGGAAAACAGGGAAATCTCAGGGGCCCATCACCACCACTATCTGCCCACTCTTTTTAAACCATGGCTTTGAATATTTTTTCTGGCCGCCTAAAAAAAAGGTGTGACATTGGATCATTTTCTTCTATTAATTGACACCATCCCAAAACAGCTTTGCACTTCTCGAGTACAATCCTGTGGTGTAGACACTCTCTCTCTCTCACAACCTTCTGACTTATAACAAGAGCACCACCAATCACCCACAGCTGCCACTGTACGGATCAGGAGAGAAAGATTTGCATTGATATAGCATCTCTCATGAGCTCGACGTTTCCCAAAGTGCTCAAAGGCCACGGGAGTACCTTTGAAGTGCAGTTATTGTTGTCATGTTAGAATTTTTTTAATTCATGAAAAACATGAGTTATCATGTTGTTGTAGTGCCTTCGGTGCATTGAGTCCTATTTGTCCAAGTAACGCAGTTGGTCAGTTACATGATACAGGCACCTCGTGTTTTATTAAGGGGTTACTTGCTTGAAAAGCAGCGCCCGAATTCAAAAACGTGTAATTGAAACATATACTGATTCTGGATGATCAGCCATGATCATATTGAATGGCGGTGCTGGCTCGAAGGGCCGTATGACCTACTCCTGCACTTACTTTCTATGTTTCTACACGCTGTCAGCGGTTAATTTTGGCGCGTTATTCCAAAAATACCAGTGTGTAAATCAAACTTTGGCATTAAAAGTGTAAGCGCGTTATTTCAAAAACCGCATAAATCAAATATGTGTAAAATGTGAGGTGCCTGCATATGCGGAAAGCCAATTAAAATGGTCTGGCTGCTTTGGCAATCTAAGGGTAGAGAAGATGGAGTTTGAATGCTACCACGATGTGACTTCTACGCTGCGCCATGTTGGGACATGGTTGATAGTCACAGAGTGAAAAACAAATTCAGTGTGCGGCTAGGCGATAGCAGGGACAAAGAATTGGGGATAAGCACTCTGGCTATTTAGGTGATGCTGTAAAGCGGACATTGATAGATTTTGGTGGGTGGAGGAATCCGGGGTTTTGGGGAACGAGCAGGAAAGTGGAGTTGACGCCTAATGTTAGATCAGCCACAATTATATTGAACGGTGAAGCAGCCTTGAGAAACTAGTCTCCTGCTCTTGTTTTTGTGGCCTTGCAAATGGGGGAAAAAAGAAGAAAAAGGGGGGGGGGGGAGAGGGACGGAGGAGGGATGGGGTTGGGAGAAATTTCTACTCCCCATCACTTAAAACTGATGAGAAACAGAGATACTGTTTTGAAAGCCCCAGCTGACTTTTAAAAAAACATTTTAAACGTTGAGCTAATTGAACCACAAGGTAGACTTTCAGGCAGGGGGGTCTTGTTTAGAGAACCAGTCAGATAGCGTGGGTTAGTGCAAGGAAGTTGTTGTAAATATTTCTTCTTTGGTGCATACACCATAAACAGCTGAACAAACTCTGCATTTTTCAGCCAGCTTTCCCCAGAATGAAAAAGATTACAGGAGGCATAAACAACGATATTCTGACAAGCTGCCTACCTGGAGGTCCTGCTAAACAAGTCAACCGATTGATTTTCAGACTGTTGGCTTAAGTAAAATAAATAGAAGATGCTTGCTTGTCTGATTGCCTTGCTAGGAGGGCTCCTCTTGTTATAAAGGGCAATGAGGGATGGCAATTAAGGCTTCCTTTTGCTTTAGTTTAGTTTAGAGATACAGTGCCAAAACAGGCCCTTCGGCCCACTGAGTCCACGCCGACCAGCGATCCTCGTACACTAGCACTATCCTACACACACACACACACACACACACACACACACACACACACACACACACACGACAAGTCACAATTTTACCAAGCCAATTAACCTACAAACTTGCATGCCTTTGGAGTGTGGGAGGAAACCGGAGCTCCTGGAGAAAACCCATGCAGGTCATAGGGAGAACGCACAAACTCCGTCCAGGCAGCACCCATAGTCCGGATTGAACCCGGGTCTCTGGAGCTGCGAGGCAGCGACTCTACCGCTGCGCCACAATGCCTGGTGAGGGAAAGTAACCAACATATTCATTTGCCAGTGTTCAATGGCAAGTCAAATTTTGTTACTCTCTGATGGTTTTTAGCAAAGGGCAGTGTTGGTGTTGGAGCAAATTAAACTGACTGAGCTTCAGTATTTCAGGGCAGACCTATATCCCTTAATTCTCCCCGCTGTGATCTGATCTAATTGAAGGGGTGCGCAGTGGGTTCAAAAAGACCAGGGCAAAGCATTTTCTTCATCCACTCTCTGTATTGGTAGAAAGCGTCTGGTCAACCTGAGGAGCACCTTCAGCAACAGACTGGTACCACCAAGATGCAGGACAGAACGCCACAGGAGATCCTTCTTCCCCGTGGCTATCAAACTGTACAACTCCTCCCCCTTCTGTCATGGGGTAGACTGACCCAACCCCCCTCCCCAAACTTTGCACATCCCCAATCCTTTCCACACATCACTTTAATTTCATGTATTTTGTGTTTTAATGACCGTTGGCAGATCAATTTCCCTCCTGGGATAAATAAAGTTCTATCGTACCGTAAGGCAATGCAGAAGCAATTTTATAAAGAAATAACCAGCAATGCAAAAATATTCAGTCCAGTGAAATTTCTGGCAGTGTGGGAGCCAGCAAGTTAAGACTTAGTTATGCTTGGATCCAAAGAAAAGTGGCTGAATTTTGACTTTTCAGCAATATCACTGCAAGGATCCTTTGCTAAATGATTCGTCAACAGTTTTACACGCCAGGACCACAACTATTTTATAACAGGGTAGAAAGGAGATTGGCACAAAGAATGAAGCCGTGGATTGTGTTCACAGGGCCGCGATGAATGCTGCCCGGGAAATTAACCTGAGAAACTTGTCAACCCCCTCGGCAAAGTTCTATCTGATGTGCAGGCCGTTTCAAAGTGGTCCTACCTGCCTTCACCATTCTTTCCTGACCCACAAGATGGATGCCAAGGCCCCTTTAACGCACAAGCACAACCCCCACCATCCTCTCCCAAACATTCGTAGCCATAACCAAGCCACAGTTGAAACTCGTAAGCCACACTTTAAAAAAAAAAATGTCAAGCGAAGGAGGGAGATAGATCCTGGGGCTCCATTGGAGTTCCTGTGAATTCCGAATACTGCATATTGTTGCTTATCTTACTATGTTGTTAAATAAACACTCTGCCTTCCTCAACACACATGGGGCTCAAAGGCTTTAAAGCTGGAAAGGCAGTAAGGTCTGGCAGAAAGGTTACTGCTGTTCTGCAGCTGTGCGTTAGTTCTCCGTTCTCCGCGACTATTCCCCGTGTTTTAAAGAACAAAAAAATGTTATTGCACTTTTAAAAAACTGATCACCAGGAAACTTAAGAGAATATATTAAACAAAGAACAGAATGGAATGGATATTAAATCGACGACAGAATTGGGGGGGGGGGGGGGGGCACAGTGGCACCACGGTAGAGCTGCTGCCTCACAGCGCCAGAGATCCAGGTTCGATCCTGACTATGGGTGTTGTCTGTACGGAGTTTGTACGTTTTCCCCGTGGTTGTGAGGGTTTTCTCCGGGTGCTTCACTTTCCACCCACTCTCCAAAGATGTACAGGTTTGCAAATTGGCTTCGGTGAAATTGTAAATCTTCCCTCGTGTGCAGGAGAGTGCTAGTGATCACGGGGTGATCGCTGGTTGGCACGGACCAGGTGGGCCGAAGGCCCTGTTTCCGCGCTGTATCTCTAAACTAAAGTAGAGTAAGATAAAAAATCTACCAGTCGGCATTGGTCTCATTTATCAGATGAGATTTAAACCAAGGCCTTGGGCGGCCTCACAGGTGGATGTTAGCGATCCCTTGGCACTTCCTGAAGAAAAGCAGACACTCTCCCAGTATCCTGGTCAATGTTCATTCCTCAACCAACATCACTAACAACGGGTTATTCAGACATTAGTGCAGTCCGTGGGTCCGTACTGAGAAGAAACTAAATGCTTTGCTTCCCTACTTTCTTGCAGTGCCTCGGAAATAATTGAGGTGTGTAACCTTGCTTTATTTATAAAGGCATGTTTTAAATAGGCAACCTTGGCCTTTGAATGGTTCAAAGTTTACTACCATTTTCTTCTTGCTCGATTGCGTTTTCAGCACTGAAATGTCTGAACACTGAACAGTTTCCCTCCCCACTGCATTTGCAAAGGATTTATCGGAGCTCCCAAAGCAAGAGTTCCAGCTCTCTTTTTGCATTGTTTACGGGGTTCGAAGTGAGGGAGCAGTCATGGCAGTCGTGACCCTTTGCGGGGATATGAGGAAAAGGAAGAGACTGGAATTGTCTTGAATGCTGAGCTAAACCCCCCCTCACCCTCCTGCTTTCACACACACACACACACACACACACACACAAACACACGCATATAGTCACACAGAGCAGGAAGTACTGCGACTGTAATGATAGATGTGCCTGCCACTGGGAATAGGACTAAGCCTCCTGCTCAGGAATTTCACTTGAAACCGAGCCAAATGTCTTAATCCTTCTAAGTACAGTGAGGAGTTTCTGCGGAGGCCCTTTGCTCTGTAATTAATGCCTCCAGACCAGCAGGCCTGAAACGGGAAATTGGCCATAATTATTCACGACCTTTCCCAATTTTCAGACACAGCGGGAGATGTACCTCGCAGCTGATCTTGAGAGAGGCCATCTAGTTTCACTAAATTTGGAGTCAAATATTGAGGGAGATGGTTGGAGTGTCAACAGCCTCGTGAAGTTACATTCATACTTTCACTTGCCCTCAATTTAATCAGGGTGGACAGAGCTGAGCTTTTCTGCCCCTCTTCCCATGTTACTGTCACCCACTCAAAGCACTGTGGTCACTTTGTTTAGATCTTGGACAGCAAGTGGATTCTCACCAACAGCTCCTACTTCCCCATACCCACCGACCCAGACATACCTCCAGTTCCTCCATCTTCTTTATCTTGAAATTCATTCTATTTAGTTCATAAGGTCATAAGTGATAGGAGTAGAATTAGGCCATTCGGCCCATCAAGTCTACTCCGCCATTCAATCATGGCTGATCCATCTCTCCCTCCTAACCCCATTCTCCTGCCTTCTCCCCATGACCCCTGACACCCGTACTCATCAAGAATTTGTCAATTTCTGCCTTAAAAATATCCATTGACTTGGCCTCCATTGATAGCAAGACTGTCATAGGATCTTAGCCAAACAATTGATGCATTCTCCAACGATCCCCACTCGCACCCTTTCCATTCACCGCCTTGCTGTCCGATATACTTGCTATTATAAATGTTTGATGAATTGATGTTGATGGTTTGTTCTTGAATTTGATGAGGAAAAAATGCAAGGTGGATCTTCTGACAACATGGATTCCTGTTTTCTGTTTGCAGATATTTCTTTGCCGTTTTAACCATATTAACAATATTGGGCATCCTTAACGGTCTGGTTCTCCTTCCCGTTTTGCTCTCAGTCATTGGACCCCCAGCCGAGGTAAGCACAACGGTCTTTGCATTATTGATCCTGGTTTGACGATGGGATATAAGGGCCGCACGGTGGTGCCTCGGTAGAGCTGCTGTCTCACAGCGCCAGAGACCAGGAATCCTGACTGTGGATGCTATCTGTGCGGAGTTTGTACGTTCTCCTAGTGACCGCATGGGTTTTCTCCAGGTGCTCCGGTTTCCTCCCACACAGACAGCATCCGCAGTCAGGATCGAATTTGGGTCTCTGGCGCTGATTGGGCAGCAACTCTACCACTGCGCCACCGTGCCGCGCTCAAGGCCTTGATGATATAGTGCATGTCGTTACTTTAGTAATTTACTTTAGTAAATGAGTTGTTATGGGAAAGATGTTGTCAAACTGGAAAAGGTACTAGACGGTCTGAGCTATAGGGAGAGGATGAGTGGGCCGGGATTCTATTTCTTGGAGCGTAGGAGGATGCGGGGTGACCTTAGAGAGGTGTATAAAATCATGAGAGGAATAGATCAGGTAGATGCACAGAGTTTCTTGCCCAGAGTAGGTGAATCGAGGACCAGAGGACATAGGTTTAAGGTGAAAGGGAAAAGGTTTAATAGGAAACTGAGGGGCAACCTTTTCACACAAATGGTAGTGGGTGTATGGAACAAGAGGTGGTAGTTGAGGCACGGACTATCCCAACGTTTAAGAAACAGTTAGACAAGTACATGAATAGGACAGATTTGGAGGGATATGGACCAAACGCGGGCAGGTGGTATTAGTGTAGCTGGGACATATTGGCCAGTGTGGGCAAGTTGGGCCGAAGGACCTGTTTCCACGCTGAATCATTCTATGACTCTCTAAGAGACTGCCAAAATAATTCAATTCTTCGTCCCCTGTAACAACTTTGATTCACCACAACCCCTCACACTTTCTGAGATATACGAGGCCCATTGCACCACCTTCCACAGTTTGACTAAGCTGTCACTGACCACAGTGTGGCAATAAACCGCGACGCAGCACACAATCGGTACTATGAGTAAAGTTCTTCACTGGCTCCTGAATGCCACCTTTAATTCCCAGCACTTTCCCTCAAAATGTACGTTCTACTCAAGTTAGTCTGAGTATTCTCCAAGCAAGAAATTCAAATTGATTTTGGAAGCATGTTTGTGTTTGATTAACAAGATTTGGATTCTTTTGGATTGCGAACTGAATTTTGTGTAATAAGTGCTTCAACCGGTAAGGGTAATTAATATAATTGGAAGCAGACCATTTCTATATGAGTCACAAATTTGCGTTGGTTGTGAATTCGCAGAATGAGCACAACAGCAGCTGAAAAACCAGTCTGAAATCATGTGTTGGGGTTCTGCAAAATCTCCTAGGTTTGTGAATTTATCTAAACCCCCCCAGTATTAAGACGAAACCTTGTTAGTTACTCCCCAGTTAGCCATCACTGTGCATGCAAACCATACAAGGACAATGATGAGGTTACTACGTTGATCATTGCTGAGTATATATTGCTCTGCATGTAACGTGATGCCTCAGAGATCGTTGTGTGCGTGCTGTGTCAGGTTGTCCTTGCCACTGGGTAGGGGGCAGGCCAAGTCCAACCGCAGTGTGAGCAGGGTTATTACAACAATATCAATCCCAGGAAAGGCTGCATGCTTGGTGGATGTGATGTGATAAAGTTACATTAGGCTTGTATTCACTGGAGTTTAGAAGGATGAGAGGGGATCTTATGGAGACATATAAAATTATAAAAGGACTGGACTAAGCTAGATGCAGGAAAAATGTTCCCAATGTTAGGGGAGTCCAGAACCAGGGGCCACAGTCTTAGAATAAAGGGGAGGCCATTTAAAACTGAGGTGAGAAGGAACTTTTTCACCCAGAGAGTTGTGAATTTGTGGAATTCTCTGCCACAGAGGGCAGTGGAGGCCAATTCACTGGATGAATTTAAGAGAGAGTTAGATAGAGCTCTAGGGGCTAGTGGAATCAAGGGATATGGGGAGAAGTTGGGCACAGGTTACTGATTGTGGATGATCAGCCATGATCACAATGAATGGTGGTGCTGGCTTGAAGGGCCGAACGGCCTCCTCCTGCACCTATTTTCTATGTTTCTATTTCACAAAACTGATTTTTTTTTCTAAATCCAGTCACTGGGAAATGTCGTACCCAGAACATTTCCACAAGACCACATTGGAGCCAGGGTCGTTCATAAGTTGTTAGGAGCAGAATTAGACCATTCGGCCCATCAAGTCTACTCCGCCATTCAATCATGGCTGATCTATCTTTCCCTCTCAACCCCATTCTCCTGCCTTCCCCCTAGAACCCCTGACACCCTTACTAATCAAAGGGCTGTGTAGAGGCTGCCTACTTGTTCATTTTGCTACATTTGAGTTGAAGACATGTTGCTGGAAATCTTCGGGACTGGTTTATGGTAGAATTTCAGCCAAATTCCATTTGCAAAGATAAGTGGAGGGATTCCAAGTGCAAAGATAAATTGGCAGAAGACAACATTAGTTTCCAGCTCGGTTTATTGTCGCGTGTACCAAAGTGCAGTGAAAAGCTTTCTCGTTGTGAGCTATCCAGTCAGCGGAAAAACTGTACATGATTACAATCAAACCATCCACAGTATCTGGGGGAAAAAAGGTACTGTGGAAATAACCAGGCGCTGGGTGCATCTGTACCTTGAAGTCTACTTAAAGTTGCAAATAATTTCTAACTTATGCAGCTAATTAATTGCATTCTTTGATTTTCTTTTGTCTCTAGGTCACTCCGGCAGATAGAAGCAGTCAATTGCCAATGCCTTCTCCTGAGCCCATTCCTCCACCCATGAATCATCACGGCTTCTACATCCATTCATTCCCACAGCAACAGAGCATGTTTACTGAGTCTTCTGACTCGGAATATTATTCGGAAGCCACCTTGTCTGGGATCAGCGAAGAGGACCTGCCGCAGTTTGACCAGAGTGCGTACATCATCCCACCAATTCGCTCACAGATACTGGTGGAGTCTGGAAACAATCCAAACTTTCCTCGAGTCACTGTAAGTCATTACTTTGTCATTCGAATGTTTTATTTTGCCATTTTGATTGGAGTCAAAACCAATGGGTTATAGAAACGGAATGGGGCTTTATAATGAGCTAATCACAACCCTAGTTAAGAATCTATTCGGACCATTTTCCACCAGGGGTGTAGGTAACGGAAACATTGCTAGTATGGACATTTCTTCACGTCAACAGCATTTGTGTAATTAAATGACCTACCTTTATTAATCAACCCATCCTGTGTGTAAATCTACAAGTAGTGGAGTCAAAAGACAAGTTGCTCATGGAAAATCAAATCCTCCTATCTTAATTTTGGGGTGGAAGAGAGAACAGAAGGAGTATTTGCCTTCGAGAGTGATCACCAAATCAAGCATTGTTGGTATCCACAGGAACGTCCACAAGACTGGCCATTATCCTCCGTAGCAAAATGTGTGAATTGCAAATTACTTTTCAAATTGCACTCGTCTTTGAAAGGCTAGGGAAAGATTGAGCGACGTTGGCTCGAATTTTCTTATTAATAGTTAACAGAGAAAAATTCTAATAAGCCAATAATTGTGTATATATTAGAAAATGATAATTCAGTCTACAGGTCTACATTCAAAGGCTGGTTTGGAAATTAATTTCGATCACTGCCATTGATGACCAATCAACCCATTGGTCTGAGAATGGTCAACCTCTCATATTATTTTAATCTTAAGTTCATGTATCTGTCTAATAAACAAACGTTTCTTTCAGAAAGAAAGCTTTGTTAAGAAACAATGTTTTTTTTTTAATGTTCTCCAACAGATTGTGAAGCCGTACAAAGATGTTAAGGATTTGTCGCACAAGAAGAATAATTTAAACTCGAAAGCACCAGCCCGATCCACTGTTGATTCGGTTAGTTCTCAGCTGGCTTGGCAAGAACCTCAAGACTTAAATAAAGCAGCAGGAGAGGGGAGGCAACAGGTCTCGAACAATGGACTGCACAGCAGAAGCGTTGCTCAACCCATCCAGCCTGCCAGCTCCTCCAGGGGTCATCACAGGTCTCGCAACAGTAGGACTCACCATCCCAGGACTACACTTCCTGCATTCTCCACTGGTGTATTTGGGCCCAGTAACCCTTTCACAACGGTGACTGCCACGGCGTCAGTGACGCTCTCTGTACACCCGAGTGTACCCCAGACATTTAAAGGGTACACGCACGAAGGGTTTGAGGACAGCGAGTCAGACTGCTTTGAGGAATTGCACATACCATCTCCGTGTGTGAATCATGACAAAACAATGGACTCCAAGGTGGAGCTTTTTGAACTTCAGGATGCCGAATGTGAAGTGAGGAAATTGGAAGCCCCAAGAAGGCATTAGGTAATTCTCTCTGCTTTTTGCTTAATTCTCCAGAATATCACAAGACTCAACTCAAAATGTCTTACTTTGAAATAAAAGCGATCAATATTAATCATGACTATCCTTTTTGCCGTCCCTAAAAGAAAAATAGGGATTTTTAGTTACTCAAATTCAAGGCTGTTTTTTAGTCTACACCAGTTTAACTTTGAATTCCCAGACTTTAGACTTTTAAGACTTTCGAAATAAAGTGTGGAAACAGGGCCTTCGGCCTATCGCGTCCGCACCGACCAGCGATCACCCCGGACACGAGCACTATCAGAAGGCAGTGGAGGCCAATTCTCTGAATGCATTCAAGAGAGAGCTAGATAGAGCTCTTAAGGATAGCAGAGTCAGGGGGTATGGGGAGAAGGCAGGAACGGGGTACTGATTGAGAATGATCACATTGAATGGCGGTGCTGGCTCAAAGGGCTGAATGGCCTCCTCCTGCACCTATTGTCTATTGTCTATCCTACACATTAGTGGCAATCTACAATTTTTACCAAAGTCAATTAACCTTCAAATCTGTACGTTTTGGAGTGTGGGAAGAAACCGGAGGAAACCCACATGGTCACGGGGAGAAAGTACAAACTCCATAACTCTACCCATTTATTTAGTTGCACCTTCATTTACTCAAACACTTTACATTCTCACAAGCATCAGGAAGAAGAACTAGAATCATTCTATCTGAAATGTCTGCCCGCTGTGAAATTCATGGCTGTGTTACTCTCTCTGTGCCAGCAGGATTGTAGCTTTACTGCTGAGATTAGCCAGCTCAGCAAACTAACCCACCATCAGTGCAGACACCTTCCTGGCCCTCAGTATCGCTTCCTACCTAACATAGTCAATTTTTGAACCATTAAGGTAGTTTTGGCCTAAAGGAGTACATGTTTATTGATATGTATGCTGACCAATGTTATCGACTTGATTCAGATTTTGCTGATAGTAATCCCATTTTGCATTTTGGTCATAGGTCAGTAACTCTGCGGTCATGCTGTTGGTTGAGGGGAAGTTCAAGAAAGTGTTGATTTGTAGAATTTCCAGTGGTGAAACGGAAGTTTTCAACAACTTAAAGCAGCTATTCATTGATCTCATCAATCCAGAATAAGTCAGTAGACACAAAATGCTGGAGTAACTCAGTGGGTCAGGCAGCATCTCTGGGGAAAAGGAATAGATGACATTTCAGGTCGAAAACCTTCTTCAGACGAAGGATTTCCTATTTCTTCTCTCCAGAGATGCTGCCTGACCCGCTGAGTTACTCCAGCATTTTGTATCTATCTTTGATGTAACTCAGCATCTGCAGTTCCTTCCTACACAATTAGACTGTCAAGTCCGTATTACACATTAGAGCTTGTGCCAGACATCAAAAGGAACAAGCGCAATGATATAGATTTTTTTGTTGTTGATTTTAATGGCATACTCTGAGTTCAATTGTGTAAATTATTCATAGTACAATGAAGCTCCACTTAATGTAATAGAATGAGAACTGTGCTAATGCCAACAGTAGCATCCTTTATATACAGTACTGTACGAGAAGTAGGTGGAGGTCACAGCCTCAGAATTAAAGGACGTTCCTTTAGGAAGGAGATGACGAGGAATTTCTTTCATCAGAGAGTGGTGAATCTGTAGAATTCGTTGCCACAGAAGGCTGTGGAAGCCAAGTCAATGGATATTTTTAAGGCAGAGAAAGTTAGATTCTTGATTAGTACGGGTGTCAGGGGTTTTGAGAGCAGAAGGCAGGAGAATGGGGTTGAGAGGGAAAGATAGACCAGCCATGATTCAATGGCAGAGTAGACTTGATGGCCTAATTCTGCTCCTATCACTTATGAACTTATATATATTTTTTACTTGTATCACTGATAGTCTGATCATTCAATTTATTTTTCTGCAGGTCGCCTCAAATGAATGTGGCAGCCAAAGAATGCTTTTATTCCCCCATCAACACCCCAGTCCATCGCATATCCCGACATCCTCTGGCTCAAGAAATGTGTAAAACTGCCTATGTACATAAACCTCATGATGGAGACAGGAAGATTTATATTAAAATATTAAGTTGGTGTTTAAATATATTTTAATACTAAAAAAAAATCAAAACGAAACAAACCTATTTAATGATGTACTGTATACTTCTGTATTATATACTGTGTAAAGCACCGGAAAATTCAGAGTCAGAGTTCCAATGAATGGTAAGATGTGTAGACTGTGTACGATGAAGAGAATTTTTGTAACTTTGGGTTCAGATAAATGATAATTGCTTGATTATTTTGCTGCTATGCCTTTTAAAACTTAAAAGTTTATCTAGAGTAGATTCTCTATCCTGTCAGGATTTTCTTTCTATGCAAGTACCTAGTCGTCATGAAAGAAGTTTGTTTTCACTTCAGATTACCATGGTTACAGAAGTAATTTGCCTTTCTCCCAGTTCTGTGTATGGGGGGGGGGGGGGGGGGGGGGAGGTGTGCTTGGGACCTACTGTAATTCCCTTTAAAATAATTTATTAGCCCAAAGTAAATCCCAATCTTACAAAATATCAAAAATACTAACCATATTTACACCACACACCCTACCTGCCATATTGCAAACTGATTTTTTTTTAACCATTATTCTATTGAATTAATTTCTCCAGTGGATGGTGTCATGAGCATTTAAGCAATGATATAATCTAAATTGGTAACATGGGTATCGATGTGATATTCATGTCATCCACAGCCATATAGTTCACAAAATGGCGACTGCCCATTGCCGGCTCTTTGGATTGCTCATTAAGGCTGAAGCTGCTTTTGATGGATAGGCTTCCTTGATGGACTCACTGACTAAATTTGTACAATTTCGATCAGTCTCAACTCCGTGCCTGGCATTTGCTGAGTTAGTTGACGTAAACCGAGGCTGGTGATAGTGCATGTAGGAAGGAACAGCAGATGCTGCAACAGCGAAGATAGACACAAAAAGCTGGAGTAACTCAGCGGGACAGGCAGCGTCTCTGGAGAGAGGGAATGGGTGACGTTTTGGGTGGAGACCTTTGCTCCAGCTTTTTGTGTCTATCTTTGGTGATCGTATGGGAGAAATGGTATCCATTCTCTTTGATTACCTGGATGATCTTGGCACTGATTTTCCAGTGGATTCTGACAGAACTGTGCGCATGCTGGGAGAAGATAGGATTCTGCTCAGGAATCATTACCCATGGCAAACAGCCTCTCCAAGCCCAATCATCAAAGCTCAAAAATGAGCAAGTTGGTAAAAGATGACTTGAGTTGCACGGAATCAGAGCACAGCAGGGAAAACATCAGGAAGATGGGCAAGAAAATTGACATTGTCTTTTTTGCCTATGTGTGAGAGAAACATACCTGAGAGAGAAAGGAACCAATACATTTTGACGGAAGAGATGATGTACAGTGGGACAAAGCTCATGCAGAGTATAACCACAGGGACGAAACATTAGTCCACGTGATCTGTTCCTGTGCAGCGAGTTCTCTGTAATTCTCTCAGCTAGCCCAGGAGAACAGCATTGCATTTTGTCAGTCTCACCACGATCTAAGCTAATTTAGCATGGTCAGTGAATCAGCTCATGATCCAAAGAGCCCAGCAAGCTGGTGCCTTAATTACTCCAGCAATTAAGGCAACTAGGTTTTTTCTTCAAGGGCTTTAAAGGCCATCCCCTGAGCTCTCACTGCAGACTGGGAGTTTGAGCTGTTCTGTCAGCATGAATTAGTGGGAAATGTGTGATTTCAGGATACTTAACATTGTTTTTCCTGCTACTAAAACCCCTAATATCCAGTAAACCGTGCGGGATGTTAACTTGCTGATCACAACAATGAGACTGTGCTTTTGCGCGTCTTTCAGTTTAACTAGATCACTCGTAGGTGTGCATTCCCCTTTTCAGATTGGGGGGGCGACATTTATTTCCACCCTGGTGATGCTGGATTTTCCAGTGACATCTTTTCTTTAAGCCCCCCCACGTTATGCCTGTGAGAAGCCATAAGCTTTCTCTGACGTAAGTAGATATTTGAGTGCTTTCTGCACAAACACTGCCTTTGGTTCTGTGATGCCAGTGCATTTGATGTTTGCAATACAGCACACCGAAAGGGCTGGGTTTAAAAAAAAATTCACTTCCGTTTAGTTACATTTCACATTTGGCCTTCCATTTACTCAAAGAACTTATCAGTCACAGGGTGATGCAAATAATAATGTGCCTAATTTGCAGCCTTTCTCTGAGGCTACTCTCGATGCCAAGCTGAGGTCTGTACTAAGATGTGCACCACTGTCTCCTCTCCTAGTACCCTGTTCTGAATTTTCTCTTCTGTACAAAAAAAACCATTTGAAAAACAGGTATTTTGGAAATCAACCGACAAGCTTCCAAACACTGATTGTTTAAAAAAAATACTAACAATAGACTTCCCAACAGTTTGTATTGCTACTGTGCCCACCTAAAGTGGTGACGTATTCAGATAATGATCTATATGGTGATCCGACGAGGCATTTGATCTTCATCAGAGGAAGCCCATCTTTGTCACTCAGCAGAGTGAGATGCCAAGGTGTTGTTCGAAACGTTTGCTTTGGTTCTCACTCAGTTGCATGAATGCGGTTGAAATGTCGCTTGTACCATCTACCCTGGTGTGCATTTTCGCAGGACATGCAGCTTATTCTTGTCATCGCGACCATTTTAAGTGCCAAGTGCTCTTTCTCCTGAACCAGACCGAGGAGAGTGGAGACTCGTAGCCAGTAAAATGAATGAATGAGAGTGTTTTAAATTAATAGTTTTGTTTGTTGTTTGGTGGTGTTATATTTATATTTTTGTACAATATGGAAAAGAAAACAGTGTTTGTCGCAGTGATATTGACCCATATTTCTCTGGACCGTGCACTGACTCACGACTTGATTTTGCAATTTATACACAGTAGCCCCAAGTACAGATCGCAGGAACTGACTGGTCTAACTAACTCTGCTGAAATAAATAGTATCTGAAATAAATAGTACGCACTCGGTGGGGTTCACAGTTACATCTCTAACCATCCAGATTCACCAAATTCAGGCAATTTTACACCTGTTTGCCATGTCATAATTAATATTATTAATTAATTAATTTGAAAATCCAATAAATATTAATAATAGCCCAAACACAAGTATTAATAGTTATGTTTGAATCAAACGGCGTGTTTCAGTTTTCAACATTTCCCACTGCTGGTTTTGTTAATTTTACTAAATTGTTTTTTTTCATATTTTTTCCCCACCTTTTCCTTAATCTGCCCAGGTCTTGTAGCTGGGACCCAACAGAAATAGTAGTCATAGAGTGATACAGTGTGGAAACAGGCCCTTTGGCCCAACATGCCCACACCGGCCAACAATGTCCCAGTCCCACTTGCCTGCGCTTGGTCCATATCCCTCCAAACCTGTCCTATCCATGTACCTGTCTAACTATCTCTTAAACTACCTCCTCTGGAAGCTTGTTCCGTACACCCACCACCCTTGGTGTTAAAAAGTGACCCCTCGGATTCCTATTAAATCTTTTCCCCTTCACCATGAACCTATATCCTCTGGTCCTAAATTCAACCTACTCTGGGCAAGAGTTAACCAATATCTTGTCAACAACCCTCTCTCTTAGATGGATTTCTTTCATTCAAATCACTTGCAGATTTAATCTATTGGCTTGTTGTTTAAAATTATTCACCTAAATATGTCCTTGTTTTCCATTTACACACAAAAAAGTTGAAAATATACAAAAAAAGATGTTGAAAATGTCATTGCAATATTTCCATGAAATGATGCATCAGAACTAATTCCAACAACACTGCCCAACATTTAGTCTGGAAGAAATTAGTTAATATTTATAGAAAATCAGAATCCATGTCCTCAATTAATTATTAATAAATCTGTCACTTTGTCATTCCACCATTCCACCGCTTTAAAATGTTCTTTCATTTAGGATACCCTGGAAATGCCAAAATTACCCATCCCATTTTCTGGAAGGCGGTTCCTACAAGGCAACCATACAGAGCATAATAAAAACAGAAAATGCAATTTGTACACGGAAACTGACAGGACATATTCGTGAGTTCATGAGCTCACTGGAGTCTATAACCACATGGAACCCTCAATAATCCCCCGAATTCCAAGAAACACAGTTTTGAAGATCTTATGTTCTGGCCTTTTCTTCTTATCCTGGTAGCCTTCCATTAATATGGAGGGGTAGCAGGTCCACTGGGCAAGAGGCCTGGAGTGGAATACCAATCGACATCTAAAGCCATGATTCAGGCAAACACTCTCAAGTCTCTTCTTCGAAGTAGCTTGTGAGCAATAATTTGTGCTGCATTCAAGTTTAGGAGTGAGGGAGCACTGAGAAATCTCGTTAACTGTAATACTTCACTCTGCCAAATACCGGGGATGTGCAGCACAGAAGTACGCCCATTCTGCCCGCTGATCCTAGCCCAATAGTTCCATCCTTGATCCCATTCGTGAGCACAGTTGCCGATCCAGTGACTTAAGGATTCATCATTGTGATTGGTCTAATCACTGCCATTCCAACAAATGCAGGGAATTTTACTTTTGTTTTCTCTCTTTGATTTTTTTATTTTTTTTTGCAATTGTACTGAAGCAAAAAGGGGCTGCTTCAAGATGAAAAGAAAACTGTTTTGTCAGTGGACAAATGCTGTAACTGTCTAAAAGTGTGAGGGGGTGGTTGTGGAGAAGGAAACAAGAACTGTTTTAATTGTAGGTTCCATTAGAAAGTATGTGTTGTTTCTTTCTGTGAAATAAAATCTTGTAAATTGTAGTTACTGTAGCAGATAAGAAAAATATACCCACCACGTGAAAAAAAATCTAATCTGTTCATGGGAGCTTTTTTGGTGGTTGGGTATATGTAATCAGTTAAACTATTGTATGCCATATAAGTTATTTATATAAATTTTTATTTTTGTAGTTGTACAGAAGTAGCCATCTGACTGAAGTATATTTTTAAAGAGTAAATATATATTATTATATTATATATTGTTAATTGGGTTCATTACTAAGGTCTGGTGGACACCTCTTGTATACATCTGCCGAGTGAAGGATGTGTACAGAATTGTTACTGTATGTGTTGTCATCTTGTTTTGTTACTGCTCCTCACACCCTTCCCATTCTTGTTAAATGAGGTGATGAATTGGACATCCGGACACTGTGACCAATAAGCCTGCTCCTTGTGACTGTAATACTGCCGTGTTTAGTCTCCAGCACAATAGGAGATTAACTAACAAAATAAAAATAAACATGAACCATTTAATCTAACGCTGGTCCTGTGCTCTTCATTACTTTGTTCAGCGAACTTTCAGATTTCAAAATGGCTCACTCATCATTAGAGCGGCACGGTGGCGCAGCGGTAGAGGGGCTGCCTTACAGCGCTCACAGCGCCGGAGACCCGGGTTTGATCCCGACTACGGGTGCTGAGTTTGTATGTTCTCCCCGTGACTGCGTGGGTTTTCTCCGAAACCTTTCTGATTTCCTCCCACACTCCAAAGGCATACAGGTTTGTAGGTTAATTGGCTTGCTTAAAGTGTAAATTGTCCCTCGTGTGTGCAAGATACTGCGAATGTGCAGGGATCGCTGGTCGGTGCGGACTCGGTGGGCCGATGGGTCCGTTTCCACGCTGTATCTCTAACCTAAACTAAACGAAATTATTATTATTTTAAACATCGCCCGGCATTATCTAATTATTCTCCTGCACCTCCGATAAAACTTTGGTTAATCAATAGACCAGAGATTTGTCCTGCTCGTTGCTTTTCTCGTTGTGCAGTCACTAAGTAAGAGGAATTGTACATGTCCCTCTGCTTTATTCTTCACACACTCAGAGTAGATCCTCACCTGCATTAAGCCTATTTTAGACTTGTGCAGAAACCTCCAAATTCACATGGTGTTTGTGACCTTGGGGGTCGTAAGCTATCATTCACTTTACTTCAAAGTGCAAGTACTTCACTTGTTACTGTGCAGCCACGCCAATGATCTGAGTCCGTTATGGGTAAGTGCAAAGTGAAACTCAAGATTTGAATTGAATCAGAAGGGAAATGCAAGATCTGGATGGGATACTTGGACATCCCCATTAGCAATTTCTTTCAGATTCCATTTGTGAGATTGGATGACATGTCTGAGCAACATATGCGACATCTGGTTTTCAAATCTAACCAGAAGGGTGAGTGTGGGTGAGTTCGTTCACCAGTGATGCCGGCTCTGATGGATTGTTGCCCAGAGCTCCGAGACAAATAGCTTTGTACTTGACGCACCACCTGGCAAAAGTGACCTGTCCACTAGACAATGTGCTCTGGAGGAAAGAACGAAGGCTAGTTTCAAAGCCAATTATTTGCCATGTTCTTTGCGGTAAAAAGGACGCCAATTTTCCCCTGCAGAGTATGTTTGATGTCTTCGGATCATCCCACAACACCATACTGCCCTCAAAATGCCTTTGGAATTTAATGCCTGTTGGAATCTGGGAAAACTGAGAAGACAATTTGAGCCCAGTAGGTTCCGCAAGAGACTGTGAGATACTGTACTTCGTGGTGATGGTTGAGGGATAAATGATGGCCAGAGCATCGGAGACAACTCATTTCTTTATGTACTGTCCATCTCAGAGGGAGATGGGGGCCGCTGTTGGATGCTGCAGCTGAAAGACGCCACCTCTGACATTGCGGCACTTCATCAGCTGCTGTTTTTCCAGGTGCACCTGCACTGGCCTTTGATGGATCTACTGCCAGAACAAGTAAGCTACGTTGTGACAAAAGCTGCCTGTACATGAATTGTCAGATGTGCTGCTGAAGTACTCAGCAGCACCACCAAAGAAATTGTTCAATAATTCTAAATGAATGAATGCACATCAGTGACTATTGGTCATTTAGTTGTTTCTTTAAATGTTTTTGAAGATGAATTGTGGAAACGGGCCCTTTGGCACACCGAGTCCCTGCCGACTAGTGATCACCCCATCATACACGAACACTATCCTACACACTAGGGTCAATTTACAATTTTGTACCAAAGCCATTTAATCCTACAAACCCGTACGTCTTTGGAGTGTGGGAGGAAACCAGAACACCCGGGGAAAACCCACACAGCCATGGAAAGAACGTACAATCTCCCTGCAGACAGCACCCATAGTCAGGATCGAACCTGAGTCTCTGGTGCAATGAGGCAGCAACTCTTCCACTGTTCCATCGTGCCCCCTTGGCCATCTGTATTATCTTTTACAATGATACTTTGTCACATGTATCTAGGTAAGGTTAATTCCCTTTTTTTGCACGCAGTTCTGTAAAAAGCATACTGTACATAGGCACAATCATACTTAGGTACCAGAGTATATGAACAGTAGATTATACCGAGGCAGTACACAATAGATGCCACGTTTCCGACTCCATTTTCTCCCGTTCAAGTCCAAAGTTCTACAAAAATGTAGAGTCCTACCTGGCCATAAAGGCCCGTTGTCCTGGGGGTGGCAGTGGACAGGAATTGCAGGGGTCGGCCTGGTCAGGCGTCGATGTTGGTGTCCTCCACCGCCTTTCCGCCGCTCCATGCCATTGCAGGCCATGTCCCATCCGTGTGCTTGGCCTCTTGGAGCGGCGCCCGAACTAATCAAGCCCCAGGCTGCTGCAGGGCCTCCAACAAAAGGTTCTGCCCTTTGCACTTGAAGGGTTTGAAGATGGCGCCGGAAATGTGGGATCTCCTGCGCTCTGCCTCAGTGCAATCCGCTATCCTTACATCCTGGTACTTCAGTATGATTGTGCCTATGTATAGTAAGATTTTTTTACAGAACTGTGTGTGAAAAGTAAATGTACCG
Organism: Rhinoraja longicauda; assembly: GCF_053455715.1. Taxonomy (NCBI): domain Eukaryota; kingdom Metazoa; phylum Chordata; class Chondrichthyes; order Rajiformes; family Arhynchobatidae; genus Rhinoraja; species Rhinoraja longicauda. The sequence goes on from NC_135963.1 coordinate 20,085,702, forward strand.
GCACCTAGGCACGTCGACCCGCGAACCGTCGCCTCACACGGCCACCACTCAGCCTCCGTGCCACCATCGCCATCTCTGAGTTAGGCTGCGTGCCTCTCATCCACACACGGCCTAAATAAAAGAGGCAAAATGTACGGCGTTTAGTAAATAGTATTTCACAAAGTTCAATTTAAGCTGTTGAATACAGTAGCCCAGCTGAAGTTCTGAATCTACTTAAGCTTCAATATAATGGTTTATAGTATTAGTGGCTGATTGGATTATTGGCTTGTGGCTCACTGCCAGGCATTTATTATTGCATCTGATATCCTGTGACCTTTTAACGCATACCCTTTGCATGCCAGTCAGTTGTCCAGATCTGCTCCACAGCTGCAGTGTGTAATTGCTTGGAAGCAATCTATTAGTTGTAGGGAGCGTACGGCATGATTAGTTGTCATTCCTGGCATACCCACCACAGCTGCCATTTAGCTGGCAAACACACCACCCTTATACCATCAATGATACCTCAAGGTATAAGGAAAATGCATTGAAAAACAAATTGATGTGATTAAAATTCAGTTAGACACGCACGCACATAGCTCCGAGTGACCTTTAATGTGTCTGTGTGTGTGCATATGCATGCGCCCACGTGCCTGCACGCGTCTGCAATGGATGAAGTTCTTAAGCTGCGGTGCAACGTATTTCTATTCACTGTCCCGCACGGCACGGTGGCGCAGCAGCAGAGTTGCTGCCATATGGCGCCAGGGACCCGGGTTCGATCCTGACTACGGGCACTGTATTTACGGAGTTTGTAAGTTTTCCCCCGTTACCCGTGTGGGTTTTTCTCCGGGATCACCGGTTTCCTCCCACACTCCAAAGACATACAGGTTTGTAGGTTAATTGGCTTTGGTAAAATTGTAAAAATTGTCCCTAGTGTGTGTAGGATAGTGTTAGGGTCCTATCACTAGGACTGAAATGATAGGAACGGAATTAGGCCATTTGGCAAGTCTTCTCCACCATTCATTCATGGCTGATCTATCTTTCCCTCCTAATCCCATTCTCCTGCCTTCTCCCCATAACCCCTGACACCCGTACTAATCAAGAATCTATCTATCTCTGCCTTACAAATATCCCATTGACTTGGCCTCCACCTCCTTCTGTGGCAAAAAAAAAAATCCACAGATTCACCACCCTCTGACTAAAGAAAATCCACCTCATCTCTTTCCTAAAGGAACGTCCTTTAATTCTGAGGCTGTGACCTCTAGTCCTAGACTCATCCACGAGTGGAAACATCCTCTCTCCACATCCGCTATTCCTATCCACATCTAAGCCTTTCACTATTCGGGACGTTTGACCGAGACTAAACGTTTTACAGAGACATGGCTCACTTCCAGCTCCCCAGACTCAACCCAAAGGTTTGTTGATCCATCGCATGTACAGAACGGAGGAGGCATGGGGGGCCGGGAAAGTCAGTGATGATTGCCTCGTGGCAAACACTCTGTGGTGCTCAGACGTTACCGTCCCGTCCAACTCCTGCTCTCCACACCTGGAACACCTGGTGGTGAAGTGCCGACACCTCTATCTCCTGAGGGAATTCACCTGCCTCGTCATGACTGCGGTCCACATCGCCAATGCCACCACAGTTGTTGGACGAATTGCAGATGATGTGTCCGAGTATAGGGGAGGGATCGATTGTGCAAGTCTTATGTCCAACACTCTATGCATGATTTTCAAAGGCCTTGTTTCAGAAAGCGTTTTCCTGGTTTTAGAATCAACTAGACCAAGTGGACCCGTTGGGCCCAAACCTTTCCTGCATTGGTACAGCACCCTCTCCTCCCCCACTCCCCCTCCCATCTCCCCCCTCCCCTCTACCCTCCCCTCTCCCCTCCCTCCCTCCCTCCCCCTTCCCCTCCCCCCCCTCCTCCCCTCCCTCCCTCCCTCCCCCTTCCCCTCCCCCCCCCTCCTCCCCTCCCTCCCTCCCTCCCTCCGTAGGAGATAGAAAATGTGAATAACTTTAAAGATATAACACTGATTTCAATGAAACTTCTTCCATTAGCACCAAAGGGACGACGGTGAGTAAGGTGGGCCTAAAATTGTCGCGCTATCGTGTACCATTTTGGCTGTAGTTCAGGAACAAACACAGAAACAAACGAGAGTTTTAGTGTATAGATTATAATACCTGCCCTTCCCCCATTAGATGGCCGAAAACTCAACAAGACCAAAGATCGAATCTCAGAACTTCCCTCCCTCCCTCCCCCCCCCCCCCCCGTGGATTTTTACACCACAGCCTGCTGATGAACAACTCTTGTCAATACCGTCAATGATCTGCGGAGTAAGAAACGCAGGGTGGTCACACCAAAGGACACCCACACAGCATGTTTTATGTTGGTGCCACATGAAAGAAGACATCCCTAGGTGATTAACAGCTGGCACAGTATAAAGTGGCCGCACCTGCTAAGGTGCCTTCAGCTGCATTGATGGGCACGATCGCAGCTTGTGGGAGAGAGAGGTCCCAGGGACCCTTGTCAGCAGAAGGCCAGACGCGCATGCACAGATGCAGCATTCTGCATGAGGACCCCTGCACCACACAAGACTGATCACTAGCACCCTGACACCTATCCCTAGGCAGGCTGCAATATTTATGGAGCGACACAGAGGACAGACTGTTCACAATCACTCCATGCAAAGTGGCCTTCGAGGCAGCAACTCACATGCTTAGCTACTCCATTACTTTAAGTATAGTTTTAGTTTAGAGATACAGCACGGACACAGACCATTTGGCCCACCGAGTCTACGCCGACCAGCGATCCCTGTACACTAGCACTCTCCTACACACTAGGCTCAATTTACAATTTTTACCGAACCCAATTAACCTACAAACCTGTACGGCTTTGGAAAGCGGGAGGAAACCGGAGCAACCGGAGAAAACCCACGCCGTCACAGGGAGAATGAACAAACTGTGTACAGACAAGCACCCGCAGTCAGGATCGAACCTGGGTGCCTGGCGCTGTAAGGCAGCAACTCTACCGTTGTGCCACCGTGCCACCCCGATCATATTGGAGACTCATGTCTCTACCAGGACTTTCCTTTTCCTTCATGCCTGTCTGTCATTTATTAATCTCCCCAACCTACAGTCAAAAAATACTTTAAGATCTGCTTCTTTCACTTAAAGCAATTTCAGGCTAATAAAGGGCACTGAATACGAATAGTGTGGAAGAAAGATAATGCATAAAACACACCCACAGGAGCTGAGAAACACTCCGGGCTGAACTCTCAGTGAGAAGTGCGAACAAGAAAGAGAAACCGAAGACAGACACAATAGACAATAAGACAATAGACAATAGGTGCAGGAGGAGGCCATTCAGCCCTTCGAGCCAGCACCGCCATTCAATGCGATCATGGCTGATCACTCTCAATCAGTACCCCGTTCCTGCCTTCTCCCCATACCCCCTCACTCCGCTATCCTTAAGCTGGAGTAACTCAACGGGTCAGGCAGCAATACTGGAGAGAAGGAATGGGTGAAGTTTCGGGTCGAGACCCTTCTTCAGACTGCCTACCGCAGTCTCGACCTGAAACATCACCCATTCCTTCTCTCCAGAAATGCTGCCTGTCCCGCTGAGTTACGCCAGCATTTTGTGTCTATCTTCAGTGTAAACCAGCATCCTTCCTACAAAGAAAAAGAAGCCCATTGGTACTCCAATGGTTATCAGAAATTACCTCAGGATCTTGCTCAGTTGTGTGAGTGGGCTGAGGAATGGTTAATGGAGTTGAATGCAGATAAGTGCAAGGTGTTGTATTTTGGGAAATCAAACCAGGGCAGGACCTACGCAGTGAATGGCAGGGCCCTAGGGAGTGTTGAAGAGTACTGGGATCTGGGAGTGCAGATACATGGTTCCTGGAAAGTGACATCACAGGTAGATAGGGTGGTTAAGAAGACTTTTGGTAAAATGGCCTTCACCAGTCTGGGTATTGAGTATATAAGCTGGGATGTTATGTTACAGTTGTACAAGGCATTGGTGAGGCCTCATTTAGAGTATTGTGTTCAGTTTTGGTCACCTTGCTATAAGAGGAATGTTGTTAAGCTGGAAAGAGTGCAGAGAAGATTTACGAGGAAGTTGCCAGGGCTTGAGGGGCTGAGCTAGTGGGAGAGGTTGGGCAGGTGGGAGAGGTTGGGCAGGTGGGAGAGGGTGGGCAGGTGGGAGAGGTTGGGCAGGTGGGGGGGGGGGGTTGGGCAGGCTAGGGCTATGTTCCTTGGAATGCAGGAGGATGAGGTGATCTTATAGAGATGTATAAAATCATGAGGGGAATAAATAAGGTGAATGTACAGTCTTTTAACCAGACTAGGGGAATTAAGAACCAGAGGACATAGATTTAACATGAGAGGGGAAAGATTTAACAGGAACCTGAGGAGCAAGTTTTTCACACAGAGGGTGGTGGGTAGATGGAACGAGCTGCCAAAGGAGGCAGCTGAGGCGGGAACTATAAAATCATTTAAGAGACATTTGTGGAGGCACATGGGTAGGAAAGGTTTAGAGGGATATGGGCCAAACGTAGACAGATGAGACTATTGTAGATAGTGCATTTTGGTTGGCATGGGCAAGTTGGGCCGAAGGGCCTGATTCTGTGCTGTATGACTCTATGACTCTCTGACCATGAGGAAGCAATGTTCTTGTTCTCTGCAGACCAATCCCAACTCTGAGAGAGCAGTGTCATCCATCAGCCTGACCTGCTGAGTTACTCCAGCATTTTGTGATACCTTCGTGTCATCCATCTTGATGCAGAGGTTCACACACCTTTATACCAATGTGTAGGTGAACACATTGTATTAGTGATGCTCATCATGGGTTAAGGATCCTTCATGAAATACATGTCACCCTATTAGAACAGCTCATTTTTAATTGCATCTACCCTCTAAGGTTTACTCAAATATAACTTTCCAACCAAAGAGCGGCACAATGGCACAGCACCAGAGACCCGGTTCCATCCTGACATCAGGTTTGCATGTTCACTCTGTGACCTTGTGAGTTTTCTCCGGGTTCTCCGGTTTCCTCCCACATCCCAAAGAGGTGTGGATGCATAGGTTTTTTGGCCTCTGTAAATTGTCCTTAGTCTGTACGGAGTGCACGCGAAAGTGGGACAACATAGAACTAGTGTGACTCGGTGATCGATAGTCGGCACGGACTCGATGGGCTGAAGGTCCTCTTCCATCCTTCAATCAATCAAATCCTTGTGTACTTGACTAAGTCTGCTTATAGATCTGTGAATAAATAGACAAAAAGGCTGACTCAAGAAACTGAGTGTTGTCAGGAGTTGGACATTCTGGCAGCATTTCTTCGCTTTTAGAAATTATTTCCAAGATGGTCGTAGAAAGCTTCCCGGCCAAGGATGGTCATGATCCAAACGCCTCCATGATGCGAGTTTCGTACCACCCACGAGGTGGCGGAGAGGCACCGAGGAAAGCTTTGGGAATGGCGCAGAAGGGGGGTCAAAAATTTGAGACGAAAGTGTAACACGGAACAAGAAGCTGACTGGCATTTTCTGCGGCTTCAGTTTCCCTTGTCCAAACTAGTGGCAGGGCTTGTTGAAGTACTTGGAACGGCTGCCCCAGGAACCAAGCTTCACCAATTACAGTGAAAAGGCCCGCTCTAAACACTGATCCTATGCGGTACAACAAGCTTCCTGGGTGCCTGCAATTGTGGTGACATCCACCTTTATAAAAAAAAAATTACGGATACTTTGTTCCTCCTTCCCACACACATTCAGGCTCGACAAAGTGACTCTGTAACTTCCAAGGCAAGCAAAATGCAGCTTGCCACATAATTTAACCCAACAAACAGATCCGTGAGTGACATGCTTTGACATTCTTTCAAAGCAGATGGTTTAATCTAGGTGGTGCAATCTTTTTTAAGGAGCCAGCTTGCAGGCTCCAACATTTGCTCGCAAACAAAAGTGGGGGGGAGAGACAACAAAAGGGCTGATACTTGATCTCCAATCATTACTACTTGGGTGGCCGGCTTGAGTGACTATTATTATGCTGTGAAGAATGGCGCCTGATTTCAGACAAACTCGCTGATTCTTGTTTGCCTCGGGGTAATTATTTCTCTCGCTCTTTCATTTTTTGCTCCTCATTTCCTTCCGGCTTTGTTTCTGCTCTTTATTGTGGCAGGTGACAATGGGAGTGTTTGACACACTCATTCTCCCCGCATCCAGAGTGTGGATTTTAGTAAATGATGATTAACATTTGGGGAGCGCAGTTTAGGGATGGGGCAGAGGCCCACATGGTCTCGCACTGAATAGATAACGCATCACCTGGCTGGCCTGTCACCAGATGACAGATTTCCATTTGTGCACCTCGGCGACTTACAAATCACTGCTCTATCAGGCAAGGCAATATTAACTTTTACTCTGCAGGGATTTTCACCATTAACAATTATGTTTCAAAAAAAGAGCCTCGAAACAAGAGGAAAAATTCTCCCATTGACAAAAATGCTGCTGACTGCTTTGCACTTAAAGCCTTTTGTCTGCCATTAAGCTTCCTTGAGCTCTCGATGCTCTTCCTGTAGGGTCCCTTCCTGTTTTGCAGTGTTTGTGAACTGGAGCCTTACAAACTAGCAGCCCCGCTTGCAGAATAAGTCAGGGAAATAATCAGTTCACATACAGATAGGGCATAATTATTTACAGATACCAGGATTTAACAGTCACAGCTCACGCTGTCTAATAACTTTAGATTTTTGTACAGGATGGAAATGCAGGTGCTGTTTTACACCGAAGATAGGCACAAAATGGTGGAGTAACTCAGCGGGACAGGCAGCAGCTCTGGAGAGGAGGAATGGGTGAAGAAGGGTCTTCCCATAACGTCACCCATTCCTTCTCTCCAGAGATGCTGCCTGTCCCGCTGAGTTACTCCAGCACCTTGTGCCTAACGAGATGTTTCACTGAGATCCCCTATCCTATTTGAAATAACATGGCCCCCCTCTCTTCTCAATCACTCTTCAACAGGCAATAGGAAACAACTTTGTGAATCTTCGTTGCTTCCTTCAAAGACATGAAATTCCCTAAGATGCACGGAATACACAGTGACCTGGTCATTTGGATTCATAACAGGCTGACTCGTAGAAGATGGACAGTTTAGTTTAGTTTAGTTTAGTTTAGTTTAGTTTAGTTTAGTTTAGTTTAGTTTAGAGATACAGCACGGAAACAAGCCCTTTGGCGAACCAAGCCCGCGCCAACTAATTAATAATTTAATTAATAATTTATTTGAAAAAGGGACAATGTACATTCATTGACTTTCAAACAGATGTAAATGTGCTCAAGTTAGCCGAGGGGCTAGCTTTCATTGACAGTCCCCATACACCATACCATACCATTCCATTCCATACCAGTGATCCCCGTACACGAGCACTATCCTATACACCAGGGACAATGTACAATCTTTACTGTAGCCAATTAACCTACAAATCTTTACATCTTTGGAGTGTGGAAGAAACCAGAGGGAAACCTGGGGAAAACCCGTGTGGTCACAGGGAGAACGTACAAACTTCATACAGACAACACCCATAGTCAGGATCGAACCCGGGTCACTGTCGTTGTAAGGCAGCAACTCTACCACTGTGCCACCATGCCCCCCACTTGCCACCCATTGAGTTGTGGTGGGAAGGTGTTATTCTGGCTGAAGATCTATGACCAGTGGTCTGTGCTGGGACTTCTATTGTTTGTGATATATATAAATGACTTGGTCGTAAATGTAGATGGGTTGGTTAGAAAGTTTGCAGATGACACCAACAATGGTGGGGTTGTGGACAGCGAGAAAGGCTGTCAAAGTGCGCAGCAAGATATGCATCAGCTACAGAATTGAGTGGAGAAATGGTAGACGGAGTTTAATCTGAGGAAATGTGAGGTGTTGCTCTCTGAGAGATTGAATGTAAGGGGAAAGTATGCAGTTAAACGCAAGAACAGATTGATGTACAGAGGGATCTTGGCATCCATTTCCATAGCTCCCTGAAAGTGGCAACATAAGCACAAACAGTGGTAAAAAAAAAAGGTCTATGTCTATATTCATCGGTCAGGGCATTGAGTATAAGAGTCATGAAGTCATGTTGCAGCTTCTATGCATTTCTGCTTGCCCCATTACATGAAAGATGTGGAGGCTTTGGAGAGGGTTCAGAAGAAGTTTGCTGCCTGGATGAGAAGGTATTAGTTACTAGGGGAATTTGAATAGACTTAGCTTATTTACTCTGGAACATTGGAGGTTGAGGGGAGACCTGCTGGAGATATATAAAATTATGGGAGACATAGATAGGGTGGACAGTCAGAGTCAGTTTCCCAGAGTGGAAATGTCAAAGACTGAATGGCATAATTTTAAGGTAAGAGGGGCGAAGTTTAAAGGAGATGTGTGGGGCAAGTCTTTTTGCACAGAGAGTGGGGGTGTCTGAAGTGCACTGCCAGGGTTAGGTAGCGGAGGCAGCTCCGATAATAGTGTTTAAGAGACTTTTAGATAGGCACATGAATGTGCAGGAAATGGCGGTCACGTGCAGGCAGAGGAGGTTAGTTTAAGTTGACATAATGTTTGGTATGGACATTGTGATCCTGTGCTGTATTGTTCTAAGTAAGACAAGTGTATCCTTCCTTCAGCACGGCAATGAAAAATGCAATTAGAAAGTATTTTGGTCTTTATTACAGGTTCAAGTCAGGACAGAGCTGAAGAGTAAGGAGCCCGCCTGCTAATGCATGGAGTTTTGGTTACTCTACACGTGGAGTATGGTGCCTTGGAGTTTTGCCATGCCTGTGGAAAGGTACACTCTCAATGAAGACTCACTGGGTTGAATTCTGCACCTCATAACACCCTATGTTAATAGAAAGAAATACCAATTTTCATAGTTATTTTATCACCTCATCGCAGCATTTCAAATATGAGGAAGGCTTTGAATTGAGTGATAGATGACACTTAGTGATTTCCCTGTGCAGGTGGGATTGCTCAGAATCCTTATTTTAACTTTGTTTTCCATTTTGGAGTCACTGATCATGCATGGTGTTTCGATAAGCTTGAAGACTGATGCCTATGTTGCGATGCTTCACAATCTGTGTGATGCTGTGATCGCAGATCCTTCAGTTGTGGTTACTTCAAATGGCTGCCTGTCATAGAGCGTTTGTTCACATGCATGGTTATCACATTTCACAGGAAATGGAGGTTTATTATATAATAAAGTAGGCCTGAATTTCATGCGATCTTCTGCACTTGGTTTCAGGCTACATTTCTTGACTTTGCCACCTATCCATAGATGTTGAAATATTTCTTACAGTTATTTCTAGATGACATCTACACATGATGTAGTACATTAGTTTAGTTTAGTTTAGAGAGACAGTGCGGAAACAGGCCTTTCAGCCCACAGAGCCCGCGCCGACCACTGATCCCCAGAGCTTGGTGGGTGCCAGAGATGGTGGTGAAGGCAGATACAATAGTGGCATTTAAGAGACTTTTAAAGAGAGCACATTCATATGCTGGGAATGGAGGGGTACGGATCATGTGCAGATCAGATGAGGTTAGTTTATCTTGGCATTATGTTCTGCACAGACGTTATAGGCTGGTGGCCATGTTCCCGTGCTGTACTTTTCTATGTTCTATTTATTCAGGAATTAGGTTTAGTATGTGGCATGACATTTGATACATCAGCCACTGCTATTAGTGGACACTTGTCAGTCTTTGATAAAATATATCTGGTTGGAAACTCTGCCTTTACATTGCTAAAATGGAAGACAGAGAAGCACCAGTGGATGTTAAATTCAAATTGAGATTGAGATGTTGCTGAAGGAGTAAGGCAGTAATCAAATGAGAGGCAAAGACGGCACAGTTCACCAGATAATAAAAGTTTAGTTAAGTTTAGTTTAGTGCTAGTGTACAGGTGATTGTTGGTCGGCATGGAGCCAGTGGGCAGAAGGGCCTGTTTCCATAAGGACATAAGGTCTAGGAGTAGAATTAAGCCATTCGGCCCATCAAGTCTACTCTGCCATTCAATCATGGCTGATCTATCTCTCCCTCTTAACCCCATTCTCCTGCCTTCTCCCCATAACCTCTGACATCTCCACTAATTAAGAATTTATCTCTGCCTTAAAAATATCCACTGACGGCCTCCACAGCCTTCTGTGGCAAGGAATTCCACAGATTCACCACCCTCTGACCATGCTGTATTTATAAACTAAACTAAACTAAACTAAACTTTCATAGATTGGATACTGTGTGTGTGAGGAGAATCATGTTGCTAATGTGGAGATGATCTAGCGATCTGAAGATCGCAGGTGATGTTACTGTACTTCAAACCTGATGTGGTAATATCAGCTCAGTACACTGTTTCCAAGGCAAAGCATCAGAGGCTGAAATCTATAATTGAGTTGAGTGTACTGGAAACTATCTGAAGATGGAGGGTCAAAGACAATGATTTCCCAGTTTTGAAAGGATCTTCCGAGAAAAGAAATATGTCAGTGTCCACTGGGTTCCAAGGTGTGAATTGTGATGTCAAATTGAATTTACACGATGGCAAAAATATATTGATTTTAAGATAAATTGAAGTTAGAAATCATTATTTGATTTATAATGCTTGTGAATCGTTTCGAAGCCAATTACTGTAGTATTTAACGACAAATTGGCCTACACTAAGTTATGGGTTTTACAATAACATTAAGAAAAGCAGGTGGTGTAATGTATTCAGTTTAATCCATGGTTAAAGCAACCTGTTATTTGTTAAGACAACGATGAAGTCATTTATTGGATTTAATAGTATCAATCCATACAATTATTGAATTGTTAAGCCGAGTTTGAAGTTGCAAATGTGATGATTAGAAAATTAGTCGTTTTATGTGTAGCTAAATTTATCATGGTTTGTGTGCATGTTTGTACAGGGATGTGAGATAGTGAGTACATCCCGTGTTTTTAAGTGGCAGTACGTGCAGATATGGCATACAAGCACCTGTAAACAGTTTAATGTCATTATTTCTTTTCCGGGCCACGTGACACATAATGTCACACACGTGACATCCCGTACTTTACAAACTCCACTGGCTCCCCATCCCCCAGAGAATCCAGTACAAAATCCTCCTCATAACCTACAAAGCCCTCCATAACCTGGCCCCATCCTACCTGACCGACCTCCTCCACAGGCACACTCCCACCTGCACCCTCCGCTCTGCCGCTGCCAATCTCCTATCCCCCCACATCCGGACCAAACTCAGATCCTGGGGGGACAGGGCTTTCTCCATCGCTGCTCCCACCCTATGGAACTCACTACCCCAAACCGTTAGAGACTCCTCCACACTCACCACATTCAAAACATCGCTGAAGTCTCACCTGTTCAGCACTGCCTTCAACCACTGAAGGTCACCTCACCTTCTGTCTCCTTTCTCTGTTCATTTATTTATTTACTTATTTATCTATTTATTCATTTCCCTATGTTCTCAAAATCTCTGTAAAGCGTCTTTGAGTATATGAAAAGCGCTATATAAATAAAATGCATTATTATTATTATTATTATTATAATTGTGCTAACCGTCATCTTTTTGGTTACAAGAAAAGGTTAAGATGGCACAGTGGCGCAACGGTAGAGTTGTTGCCTTAGGGCACCAGAGACCTGGGTTCAATCCTGACTACGGGAGCTGGCTGTACGGAGTTTGTAGGTTTTCTCCGGGTGGCCTGGTTTCCTCCCACATCCCGAAGACGTGCATGTTAGTAGGTTAATTGGCTTCTGTAAACTTCCCTGGTGTGTCGGACAGTGTTAGTGCATGGGGTGATCGCTGGTCGGCACGGACTCAGTGGGCCAAAGGGCATGTTTAGTGTCTCTTAAGTTTACAAAAACTTAATATTTAAAAATTAAAGAGCTCCGCATACGTCAATGCATCTGTCGTGTTGCTACCACTGAACGCAGCATTGCACTGATGTTATGAGAAAGCATTAAAGTTCTTGCTCCCATGGTTTTCCTTTATCCTCAGCAGTGCAACTAACTTTATTGGAGTTTGTATAAACCCCCCTCTCCACGCCCAGGTTAACAATCTGTGAAAGCTGGAAACATCTTCTCCTGAAGTATCCCGACCGGAAACGTTGCCTATCCAGGTTCCCCAGTGATGCCGTCTGACACGCTGAGTTAATCCTTCACGTTGTGTCTTTTCTTGTAAACCAGCGTCTGTCGTTCCTTGTGTCTACATCCTCAGGTCATTGTTGTTAAATGGATGTCCATGACCTGTTCTCACTGTGGAAGAGCTACAAGTGTAAAGAGATGATTAAACTGTGAGATGGTGGGCCTTGCAGATTTCTAAAGCTGGACGTTTCTATGACAGAACTATAGTAGCTAATGCTAAGTACAGCAAATAATCACCAGGAGGAAGAGCTGCACAACCAATCCTTTGGTTTGCTCTGAAATTTATTTCAGTTCCTGTAGGGTTTAACATTGTGCTTGTTTATCTTAAGATATTTGTGAATTTAGTTTTCCACTAGATGATTTATTCCTGCACACCATGCCTTTTCTCTTACCAATTGTTTCATGGTTCCTTTCTGGCCAACATGAGTAATGCCTATAAATCAGCAATGCAATTCCCTCAAAATCCAAGGTAAATGCACATCACCAGTCCAACCTTGTACCACATTGCCGAGATATTGTAATATTACAAAATAGTGTCTTTTCCACTTTTGTGCCTGAAATTCTGATTATACAAATACACCATGGTACTTTCCCCTCACAGAAACTGATGTGCTGTTCTGTGACTTCTTCTCATGACTACAGGCACCAATTGTAAAAATTGCTTATGTGGTAAAGTAAACAGCAAACACCATCGAATCCGAAGAGTGGCATTTACTTTAGACTTTAGAGATAGAATGTGGAAACAAGGACTTTGGTCCACCTAAGCCACGCAGACCAGCGATCACCCCGTACACTAGCACTATGCTACACACTAGGAGCAATTTACAATTTAAAGAAGCCAATTAACCTACAAGCCTATTTATTCACAAAATGCTGGAGTAACTCAGCAGGTCAGGCAGCATCTCGGGAGAGAAGGAATGGGTGACGTTTCGGGTCGAGACCCTTCTTCAGACTGACCTACAAGCCTGTACATCTTTAGATTGTGGGAGGAAACTGGAGCACCCCAAGAAAACCCGCACGGTCACAAACTCCGTACAGACAGCACCCGTAGTCAAAATTGAACATGGATCTCTGGCGCTGTAAGACAGTAACTCTACTGCTGTGCCGCCCTTTCTCCTCCTCTCTCCGGCGAGTCTGAAGAATGGTCCCAACCCGAAAGGTCACCTATCCATGTTCTCCAGAGATGCTGCCTGACCCGCTGAGTTACTCCAGCATTTTGTGTTTTGCTTTGGTAAATCAGCATCTGCAGTTCCTTGCTATTACAATATCATTTCATCTCGATGAGCACTATTGCAAATTTCAAGCTTGAAGAAGGATTCCATGTCCGCAAGAGGACTGGATGTGCATACGTATATGGTGCTCACATGAAGGCAATGTCCAGCACTCTCAGCCTTGCACCATGCCTTCTTTTTTTTAGATGAGTGCCACCATGTTATCATCGGACTGGAATCTCACCATATGGGCAAATGTGGACATTGAACCCTATGATTCCACAGAACTGAATGTTAATAGACTGTTTGAGTCTGCCATATATCTAATCCAACAGTTGGATATTATCCAGCAATTATGGATAGCAGGCATTAATTATATGGACAGAGGATGGATAGAAGGATAATGCAATGGATGCTGTCTACATGGATTTTAGTAAGGCATTTGATAATGCCCCTCATAGTAGGCTGGTCCAGAAGATTAAGATGCATGGGATTCACGATGACCTGGTAGTGTGGATTCAGAACTGGCTTACTCGTGGAAGACAGAGGGTCATGGTGGAAGGGTGTTATTCTGGCTAGAGGTCTGTGACCTGTGAATTTCCGCAGGGATCCGTGCTGGGAACTCTGATGTTTCATGCATATATACGTAGATGAAACGTAGATGGGTTGATTAGTAAGTTTGCAGATGGTGGAGGTGTGGACAAAGAGAAGGCTGTCAACGTAAACTGTGGGGTAGAAAGATGGGCGGAGAAATGGCAGATGGAGTTTAATCTGAGCCAAGTGTGAGGTGTTACAATTTGGGAGGGCAAATGTTAGAAGAAAGTATCCAGTCACAATGTCTTTTTGTGATACTGACCTGCCTGGGTGTTTCTTTGAGGATACGACTCCTAAGAACATGGCTACCGCGATGCTTTAAGTGACGAAAAAAAGTTTATCAAAGTTCTGTATGTCTTTTAAGATAAATTAGATCTGCAGACTGCTGAGAAATTGCCCCATCTGGATAAACGCTGCAATTACTTTGTTGAGAGCTTTTTTTTCATCCAAGCAATGTGCAGCAATTACTGTATGAAAGCTGAAATGTCCTTTGCTCACAGAATACATATCAGATGGTTGTTATAGGTGAAGAGAAATTACAATTCGATTGGAGATGTACACTGCCGATAGCCATCTGAGATTCCAGGCAAAAGGAATATCAGTGCCTCCATCACCATAAAAGCCTGCTTGCTCTCAGACACTGACCTTTCTGCTGCATTAGGCATAAAACATACTCAATTTACAGCACACGTGTACAACAGCTGAGGCTGAGACATACACAAGCTGTACATAGCTAGACAAGACTGAGTGGTTCCCCTCCACCCACTGTGTGCTCTAACCCTTTAGAGAAATGGATTGGGCTAATGGAGCATTTTGCAAACAAGAAACTACTTATGGAAAGGATTGAGTATAAAGTTCCAATGTCGCATTTGAAAAATCACAAAAGACCGAAGGCATAAAAGAGATTACTATTACCATTTTCTTGTTGACTAGAGAAGTGAATCGAAGATCATCAATAAGCTAATTTCTCCTCTTTTTTCTCAGTCTGACTGGGGAGGGGGAACAAGACCTCAGGTCCCAGTTGTTTTAAAGACAGACTGCTCTAATGCAATATGTGTTTAATGCCTTTCCTGTTTATTTTAACTGTATGCACTTTTCTGCCTTCCAGTCTAAACTGTACATCTGAAAAAGCCATAAATATCCTGCTAAAATCAGACTAAGAGAATTTGTACTATAAACAAAATTAGGTGTTAGAGAAAACGTTGAAAACAAGCAACTCAAGGTTTATTCCCGATACATCAATGCCTCAATTCGTTGCTGAAAGGACTTTGTCATTTGACACGATTACTAGTATTAGGGAAAAGAAGCATTTCTACCCAGTTGAAAATGCTGTGTCATTCTACGTGATACGGTAGAATACCACTTTGTGTCCATAAACCGTCAAGTTAGTGAATTTCAAATGTCATGCATGTGAGATATTGTAGAGCAGAAGGTGAGCATCCATTCTTTGACTGCAACTTTCAAATTGGATCGGGAACTAGCAGGATCTTCACTTTCCTTTAGCCCATGGATAACAATGGGAAGACGATTTCTTCAAGAGTCAAGAGTGTTTTATTGTCATATGTTCCAAACAGAACAATGAAATTCTTACTTCCAGCAGCACAACAGAATATGTATCGATAGTATTCCATAAACAATATAGGAAAGGAAAAAATGTTCCGTATATATGTGTGTGTGTGTGTGTGTGTATGTATGTATATGTGTGTGTGCATGTGTGCATATGTGTATATATATAATCATGGTGGAGTAGACTTGATGGGCCGAATGTCCTAATTCTGCTCCTATAACTTATTGTAATTGTAATTAATTTATTAGCCAAGTATGTAAAAACGTACAAGGAATTTGATTTGCCATACAGTCAAACCAAAAAAGCACCAAGACACACAACAACATAAAAATTAACATAAACATCCACCACAGCGCGCTGTGATTGAAGGCAATAACGTATTATCTTCTTCCCTCCTTTTCTCCCGCGGTCAGGGCAGTCAAACCATCTGCAGTTGGGGCGATCGAAGCTCCCGCAGCCGGCGGTCGAAGCTCCTGTGTCGGGGCAATCGAAGCTCCCGCGATCGGGGCGGTCGAATCCCCTGCGGTTGGAGCTCCCGAAGTCGGTCCCTAACCAAGGGATCGCAAGATCCACAATGTTAAGTCCGCAGGCTCCCGCGGTTGGAGCTCCCGAAGTCGATCCCCAGCAAGAGGCCGCCAGCTCCTCGATGTTAGGCCGCAGTGTGGACGGAGGTATGGCACAGAAAAGTCGCATCTCCGTCGAGGAAAGAGATAAAAAAAGTTTCCCCAACACCCCAGATAATCCAAAACTAAAGATACACTAAAACTTACATTTAACAACAGACCAAAAACAACAAAAGAAGCAAAGGGCGAGACAGACCATTGGCGAGGCTGCCAACGTGCGGCGCCACCTGGATCTGATGGGTTGCCTGAATCATTGTTTCTGTTTCACTTAAAACTGCAAACTCCATCGTCAAGTTCGCCGACAACTCCACTTTTGCTGCACCAATTACAGATGATTATGGATTACAGATGATGAGTCAGAATATAGAATAATAATAAAAGACTCAGAATGCTGGAGTAACAGCGTGTCAGGTAGCTTCTCCGGAGAAATAGGAAAAGTGACATTTTGGGTCGGGACCCTTCTTCGGACTAAATAACAATGTTTATATTGGTCGACAATTAGAAATAGTGTCTGAAATCCCTGTATTGACTATTTTTATCCTAACATCACCTCATTTACTTCAGTTATTTTATCTTGAAATTGTACCAACACCAGTTTCAAGGTGCATTTCACTTTAATAGACTCATGTGTAGGAAGGAACTGCAGATGCTGGTTTAAACCGAAGATAGACACAAAATGCTGGAGTAACTCAGCGGGACAGGCAGCATCTCTGGAGAGAAGGAATGGGTGATGTTTCGGGTCAAGACCCTTCTTTAGATTTTACTTAAGAATCTACATGGGCAGGTTGGGCTGAAGGGCCTGTTTCCACGCTGTATGACCCGATGGCATATTTGGAAGATGACAATTAGGCAGGTGACTCAGCTGAATGAAGATTTAACTTTGTTCAAAGTACTGGAATTGAAAAGGCTCTTAAACTAAATGAATGTACTCATTTTTCAAGGAATCATAGTTTCACTCATATCCCCACTATCGGTTCAAGAATCTTGTCATTGATCATTTGGCATATCAGACTAAATTTTTAACATGGCTGAACCCCATACAGCAATCTAACCATGGAGTCACAGAATGGTTACTGCACAGTTTCTGCTGAATGCCTAGCAGAGCTATTCACTAGAGTAAAACTTTAATATTCCAGCAGACCTGGGACTTTGGTGATGCCGTGCTGGGAGATTGTTCAATCGTTGGGCTG
The DNA here is from genome assembly GCF_053455715.1 of Rhinoraja longicauda. Classification (NCBI taxonomy): domain Eukaryota; kingdom Metazoa; phylum Chordata; class Chondrichthyes; order Rajiformes; family Arhynchobatidae; genus Rhinoraja; species Rhinoraja longicauda. The sequence continues at coordinate 20,102,985 of NC_135963.1, forward strand.
GTACTCCCATTAATACACCAGCACATTTTTAATCCCCCTTTTTTTCAGATGCTACACAGAAGTACAATAAATGATACAGTGAACCAGGTGAGCTTAATGGGAAGTGTTGGAAATGAGGCCCCTGTGGGTTTAGTGGGAGTGGGAAATGGAGCTCTGGTGTTTTAAATGGAGCCCAGTAAATGAAGCCCTAGTGGGTTTAAAGGGCGTACGGGAACTAGGACCCCTGTGAGTTTATAGCAAGTGCAGGAAATATACCCCTGATGAGTTTTAAATCAGTGTGGGAATGAAGGCCTGATGCACTTAAAGAGAAATGGGCGAAATGAATTGAAAGGGAATGTGTGAAAAACAGGGTACTGGTGAGCCAGATGCTGATCCGTCTGGATTTCCGAACAAAAGGATAGTGGACTTTTGGAGTTTTGCTGGAAGTTTGGCCCATTGGCCATTTTTTCATAGCCTTGCAAATTCATCTTTGCCATTTATTCAGTTCACTTTTCAAAGCCAGAGTGGAACCTGCCTCCACCACTCATGCAAGCAGCGCATTCCAGATTCCAACCCCATGCTGCATGACAAATTATTTTCCTCATGTCATTCTTAATTCTCTTCCCCTTTGTTTTATACCCATGACTTTGAACCCTCCACCGAAGGAACAACATCCCACTTTCCGCTCTCTCCATCCACGTCATAGAGTCATAGAGCACAGAAAAAGGCCTTTCATCCCGTTTGCCCACGCCGACCAAGGTGCCCCAAATTTATATTAGTCCTAGCTGCCTGCGTTTGGCTCATATCCTTCCAAAACTTTCCTATCCATGCACCTGTCCAAATGTCTTTTAAATATTGTTACAATTTCTGCCTTAACTGCCTCCTCTGGTAACTCATTCCATGTTCCCATCACCCTCCGTGCCCCTCAGATTCCCATTACATCTTTCCCCTCTCACCTTAAACCTATGTCCTCTGGTTCTTGATACCCCCACTTTGGGTAAAAGACTCATCTACCCTATATTCCCCTCATGATCTTATATGCCTTGATAAGATCATTTCTCATTCTCCTATGCTCCAAGGAATACAGTCCCAGCCTCCCCAACCTCTCCCTATATCTCATGCCCTCACGCCCTGGCAACATCCTAATAAATCCTTGTAAATGTCATCTTACATAGTTGTATAAAATCTACACTCAACCTTTGCTCCGCCAAAGCAAAAAAATCTCATCCTCTCTGATCTATTTTTGTAAATGTAGTCCTTCATTACAGAAATCAATTTTATATATATTTTCTAGTTCCTCTCAATTACCTTCGCATTTTTCCAACCAACATTGAACACCATGCTCCAGTTGAGGGCTGACCAGTGCTTCGGAAAGGTTAAGTATTTGTTGTCACCTTCTCCTAGCTTACAATGATCTATTCTACATTCTCCTTGAGCTTTGTCTCTTTTGATGTCCCATTTTCTCGCCGTACACTTCCTTATCTCTGTGTCTCCCTCTCCCCTGACTCTCAGTCTGAAGGGTCTCGACCCGAATCGTCACCCATTCCTTCTATCCAGAGATGCCGCCTGTCCTGCTGAGTTACTCCAGCATTTTGTGTCTATTTGGTGTAAACCATCATTTGCAGTTCCTTCCTACACATTAGGTATTACTTGTTTGCTTTTGTGCTCTTTGCTTCTAATTGATAAAGCCAGAATTAAATGCATTCAATAAACTGGTTTCTCAACAGTCTTTGATTGATTTTTCACAAATATCCCAACTTCCTCAGCTTCTGCTACCCTCTGAGGACAATATCTATTATTCTACATTGTCTTTCCTCATTCTTCCTATCAAAATCCATCATTTCACATTTTTCACCATGAAATTGATTTACCACCCATCTGCCCGTTCCACCAGCCTGGTTATATCTTACTGTAAACCATCACTATTCTCATTGCAGTTGACAATACTGGCAAATTTGAGTCATCTGCAAATTTTAAAATTATTGCTTGCTCACCCAAGTTTAGTTCATAAAAAATAAAAGCCTTAACATTGATCCCTGGAAAACATCGGCATTCACTTTTGCCAATTCATTGCCAATTCGTGGTGGCATGGTGGCACAGCAGTAGAGTTGCTGCTTTACAGCGCTTACAGCACCAGAGACGCGACTTCGACCCTGACTATGGGTGCTGTCTGTACAGAGTTTGTACGTTCTACCCGTGAACACGTGGGTTTTCTCAGAGATCTTCGGTTTCCTCCCACACTCCAAAGAAGTACAGGTTTGTAGGTAAATTGGCTCGGTTTTGTATACTTGGTATAAGTGTAAATTGTCCCTATTGTGTGTAGGATAGTGTTAAGGTGCGGGGATCACTGGTTGGCACGGACTCGGTGGGTCAAAGGCCTGTTTCCACGCTGTATCTCACAAACTAAACTAAACTATCGTCATTTTTAGTTTAGTTTAGTTTAAAAACTAAAAATTACAACCAATTTTTGTCTGTCATCTAGCCAACTTTGTATTCATGCTTTCAATGGCATGGGCTTCCATTTTGCTGATAAGCCTGTTATATGGCACTTTATCAAAAGCCTGCTGGTAATCTATATACATAGTCTCTTGCCCAGAGTAGGGGAATTGAGGACCAGAGGACATAGCTTTAACATAAAGGGGAAAAGATTGAATAGGAATCTGAGGGGTAACTTTTTCATACAAAGGTGGTGGGTGTATGGAACAAGCTGCCAGAGGAGGTAGGTGAGACAAGGACTACCCCAATGTTTAAGAAACAGTTAGACAGGTACATGGATAGGACAGGTTTGGAGGGATATGGGCCAAACGCAGGCAGGTGGGACTAGTGTAGCTGGGACATGTTGGCCGGTGTGGGCACGTTGGGCTGAAGGGCCTGTTTCCACGCTCTATGACTCTATGACTGTAACTCAGTGCATGTGATAGTAATAAACCAAAACAATGTTTTGACTCCCCTTTAGACTAAAAACTTGTTCGTTTCAAGCTTGAATATATTCAATGATTTCATTCCACAAATCTCTGGAGCACAAATTCCAAAGATTCATGACTAAGAAAAGAAATACCTCATCTTCCCAATCCTGAAGGGGTGATCCCTTATTCTGAAATTTTCTTCTGAAATTCATTAGTTCATTGTTTTTATATTGTCACGTGCAGTGAAAAACTTTGGTTGGCATGCCACCCATGCAAATCATACCATATGTAAGTTCATAAAGGTCGTGCAAGAGAGAAAAATAAATAAAATGCAGAATATGGAGTTAAAAAAAGCAAGGGGCGCATGAGGTAGATTGGGAGATTAGGAATTCATCCTTAGTCTATGGGAGTGTCATTCGTCTAGCAGGAAAGAAGGTGTTCTTGACTCTGATATAGTGTAGGGCAGAACCCGTTTATACCGAAGATAATAGACACTAGACAATAGGTGCAGGAGGAGGCCATTCGGCCCTTTGAGCCAGCTCCACCACTCAATGTGATCATGGCTGATCATTCACAATCAGTACCCCGTCCCTGTCTTCTCCCCATACCCCCTGACTCGGCTATCATTAAGAGCTCTAACTCTCTCTTGAAAGCATCCAGAGAATTGACCTCCACTGCCTTCTGAGGCAGAGAATTCCACAGATTTACAACTCTCTGAGTGAAAAAGTTTTTCCTCGTCTCTGTTCTAAATGGCCTACCCCATATTCTTAAGCTATGGCCTCTGGTTCTGTACTCCCACAACATCGGGAACATGTTTTCTGCCTCTAGCATGTCCAATCCTTTAATAATCTTATATGTTTCCAATAAGATCCCCTCTCATCCTTCTAAATTCCACCGTAAACAAGCCTAGTCACTCCATTCTTTCAACATATGACAATCCCGCCATCCCGGGAATTAACCTCGTGAACCTACGCTGCACTCCCTCAATAGCAAGAATGTCCTTCCTCAAATTTGGAGATCAAAACTGCACACAATACTCCAGGTGTTGCCTCATTAGGGCCTTGTATAACTGCAGAAGGACCTCTTTGCTTCTATACTCAACTCCTCTTGTCATGAAGGCCAACATGCCATTAGCTTTCTTCACTGCCTGCTGCGCCTGCATGCTTCCTTTAAACAAAATGCTGGATACTGAAGAAGGGTTCCAACCCAAAATCTCACCTGTTGTTTTTTTTACAGAGATGCTGCCTGATGCGCTGAGCTACTCCATTTTGTGTCTATCTTGAATCTAGTAGTAGGTGCTTTCAAGTTTTTTCATCTTCTGCCCCACTGGAAAGGGGAGAAGTGAAAATGACTGGGGCCTTGAATATGTTTGCCACTTGAGGCAGTGGGAAGTGCAAACAGAGTCGATGGAGAAGAGGGCTTGTTTGTACATGGCCTGGCTGAGTTCACAACGCTGCCATTTCTGGCGGTCTTGGTCAGAGCCGTTTCCAAACCAAGCCGTGATCTTTCTATGTGTAGGAAAAGTCTGCAGATGTTGGTTTAGAAACATAGAAAATAGGTGCAGGAGTAGGCCATTCGGCCCTTCGAGCCTGCACCACCATTCAATATGATCATGGCTGATCATCCAACTCAGTATCCCGTACCTGCCTTCTCTCCATACCCCCTGATCCCTTTAGCCACAAGGGCCACATCTAACTCCCTCTTAAATATAGCCAATGAACTGGCCTCAACTACCTTCTGTGGCAGAGAATTCCACAGATTCACCACTCTGCGTGAAAAAAAACTTTCTCATCTTGGTCCTAAAAGACGTCCCCCTTGTTCTGGACTTCCCCAACATCGGGAACAATCTTCCTGCATCTAGCCTGTCCAACCCCTTAAGAATTTTGTAAGTTTCTATAAGATCCCCCCTCAATCTTCTAAATTCCAGCGAGTACAAGCCGAGTCTATCCAGTCTTTCTTCATATGAAAGTCCTGCCATCCCAGGGATCAATCTGGTGAACCTTCTCTGTACTCCCTCTATGGCAAGAATGTCTTTCCTCAGATTAGGAGACCAAAACTGTACGCAATACTCCAGGTGTGGTCTCACCAATGCCCTGTACAACTGCAGCAGAACCTCCCTGCTCCTATACTCAAATCCCCTCGCTATGAATGCCAACATACCATTCGCGATAAATCGAAGGTAGACACAAAATGCTGGAGTAACACAGCGAGACAGGCAGCATTTCTGGAGAGAAGGAATGGGTGATGTTTCGGGTTCAGACCCTTCTTCAGATCTTTCTATGCTGCATCTGTAGAAATGGGTAAGATTCTGACGGTCTCAGCTATCTATGCCTTTTATAATTTTATATACTTCAGTCAGGTTACTTCTCAGCAATGTTCTAGAGAAAATGGTCCACGTTTGTCCACCCTGTCCTCACAGCCAATACACTGTAACCAAGGCCACTTTCTGGATTGCAAAGATGTCAGTCTCCATCCATCTTCACTTGTGCATAATATTTCATTGTGACAATCCTTTTGGCACTCACCATCCACCTTCCAATGCAACACTCCCTTCAATGATTTGTTATCATTTGGGGGGATGGTTCATGATGATCCTATTTCAAAACTAAACTGCAACTTAATGACTGTTTACATGAAGAGACGTTAAAAAAAAAATTTGAGGGGAGACTTGAACCCTGAGCAAAGTGAGAACAGGATGGGGAATGGGTTAATCCAGTCTGAAGAAGGGTCTCGATCCGAAACGTCACCCTTTCCTTCTCTCCAGAGATGCTGCCTGTCCCGCTGAGTTACTCCAGCACTTTGTTTCTATCTTCGAGTTGAAAATGACAGTGTGTTTGGAAGTGCCTTTACGTTCAAGATCAATTTCACCCTTTGCACTTTCTAGGCTGCTGAGTTTCTAATTGCAATCAGATGGCATTTTTTTGGAACGCCATATAATTTGAGGTCTAATGGTGCAAGAGGGATCCTGATACGATCAAAACCTTAAAAATCTCCATTCCTAATAGGGTGACCTCTCCACATTGATCAGATATTTTAATGGAACATTTGTATTCAAAAGTTCACCTTGTGCAGGTATCCACAATGACATGTAAATGGGACACAACCGGGTCTTCTTATTGTCCGCTCCACATTTGTCTGTCTTTTATGGAGTGCAATTGATAAATGCCATTTGGAGGAATGTGGACCTGGGGCTTGGAAATATTTCATTGAGTCAAGATGCTCTGAGGGGGTCCTCCATAAAGATCCTGTTTCGAAACCAAAATTGAACTTAATGATTGTTTACATGATGAGAGGTTGAAAAAAATGTGATTATTTTCTATTGCACATTTTTCCCTCCATCTGCATTGATTGAACATGGTATGTGGTGAAATACTTGTTTCTGGGTGGCTGTGTCAGTCTGACCAGTGACTACAATGTATCATCAGCTAATACCCTGCTACAAAGACTGAGCTAATACCAGATTCCAACAGCTGTTTGTTTTAAGAAGCCTTGACAGCTTTTGACTGTGTGAAAACAGTGAAATATTTTGGAGGGACCAGAGCACTAACCAGGCTAATTTGAAACTGCAAAATTTCTTTTTCCATCACAGCTTGACACTGTTTACATTTCTGACAAGCAATGCCATCAAGGAGAGATAAACACAAGATATACTTGAACTTTCACCTCCTGGGACTGATTGCAAATATATGTCCGAACAGAGTACTTTATTTATCTCCGGGTTTCGAATTTGAATGGACTCCAAGATTGGACAAATCTATTCTAAAGCTAATAGTTTTAGTTTTGAGATACAGCACGGAAACAGGCCTTTCAGCCCTCCGAGTTCGCGCCGACCAGCGATCCCCGCACACTTACACTATCCTGCACACTGGGGACAATTTACATTTATGGAAAGTCAATTAGCCTACAAGCACGTACGTCTTTGGAGTGTGGGAGGAAACCGAAGATCTCAGAGAAAACCCACGCGGTCACGGGGAGAACGTACAGACAGCACCCGTGGTCGGGTTTGAACCAGCGCTGAAGGCGCTGTAAGGCAGCAACTCTACCGCTGTGCCACCGCGCCACCCAAATCGTCTCTGGCTTGCATTGGCTTGGGGCACTCTTTATCTTTCGAACTTCGAAAATGAGGATGAAATTCTCCTTTTTCTCAAAGTATACCAGGTGGCACTAGATTGAAATTCAACCCAGCGAGTTGGAATGTAGCCCTTTTTATTGACATTAATTACCAGTCGCAAATTACATGGCTTCAGGTAGTCATCAACTCTGACCCTCGAGAACACAAAGCAGCAGCATTAAGGAGCTCCTGAAAAGTGTTGCTAATTGGTACCAATTTGACAATCCCGTTTCACAGAGGCCGTAGGTGTTGAAGTGAATGAAGCACCACCTTTGTAGCCAAACAAAGGACTGCTTACCATGCTTTCTATAATATGCGACACAGAAATGTAAATCCCATTAAAAGCCTTCATGACCTCACTTGTGCACGATGCCTCCATGACAAAATAAACCTATACAATCTAAAATCTTGCTAGTGCTTTATTTTTTGTGACACAGGTATCCCTTTGCACAAAGCAATCAAATCGTTAGGCCAATTGAATTGAAAAGTTTAGTTCAGTTTAATGGCCTCTGCCTGTTCTGCAGAGGTAAAATGAGCAGCCAAGGTTCCAACATCGCAGTCAGTGCAAGCATTGCTGCCCTGAGCTGGGTTCTTCAGTAGGTATTCAGAGTATGCACCAGATGTATAATAAAAACATCAATAGCATCCTATGCTTATGGTGCAGGAAAACTGTGAAATTGGTCTCCCCATCACCTGACCCAGAAAACCACAAGGTCACGGATCCTAAATGCGATGCCAAAACTGAAACTAAATCCGTGGCAGCATAATCCAAACAGAAATGATATAGGCAAAAAGGGTAGGAGTGATTGGTTCAGAGGTACAACATGGCACCAGGCCATTCGGCCCACTGAGTCCATGCTGACCATCATTGACCCATTCGCATTCGTTCTATGTTATCCCACTTCCGCATCAACTCCACGCACACTACGGGCAATTTTGCAGAGGTCAGTTAACCTACAAACCTGCACGTCTTTGGAACGTTGAAGGAAACCGCAGCACCCAGAGGATCACAGGGAAAACATGCAAACTCCACACAGGCAGTACCTGAGGTCAGGATCAAACCCGTGCTGTGAGGCAGCAGCTGTGCCAGCTGTGCCATTATGTGCTGTACCTAATTCTGTCTCCAGGGTGGAGAGTCCGTCTCTGTCAGTCCCGGCGCGGTGGCAGCAGCTTGTGCCAGGCATGTAAGGACTTGATCAGCTCACTGGGAGTACTGCGATGTTGGAAATACCGCGCTTCAGCTTAAACTTCACAATGGGTTGCGGGTGATGGAGCGCGGAATGGGGAAGATGGGCTGTTGTAGTGGGGGGGGGGAGGGGGGCAGAAGAAGGCTCGGAGAGAGGGGTGAGAGAGAGAGAGAGGGGGGGGAGTGGGCACTAGAGGAGGAAAGGAGGGAAAGGCTAGGAGATAAGGATGTGGGGTGAAAGGATGGTGCCTCAGGAATAGGCTGTTGACAGAAGAGTGAACATTATGTGTGTTCATTCGCAAACTCACAAAAGCCTTCAGCATATACAGAGAGGAAATATAAAGAGGTTTTTTTTCATTGACTCGGTTCAGAAACCCGCAATCATTCTGTATCAGCAATATGATGCCAAGCAAATGTGATCCTAACTAATGGGTCCAATGTTGATCCAGTCGCAGTGTAGATTGAGGTCATGCAGGGCAGTGTCATCACACTACATCCCTTCTCAATGCCCCCCATTGTAATACTGCGCCTACCTCTGACAAGCTCCCGGATGGAGCAGAGTTAATCCACGGGGTGAACGGGATCGACCAACTTTCATCACCTCCATTCTAGAACCAAAGTTACCTCAGTCATCGACCTAGAGTGTGCAGACACTATTTGTGTACGAGCAATCTCAGAAAATGAGGCCCAAGTGTTTGGTGATTCCTTCACTCAATCTTACAATGGGTATTAAACTGAATGTGTAGGAAGGAACTGCAGATGCTGGTTTAAACCGAAGATAGACACAAAAAGCTGGAGTAACTCAGCGGGCCAGGCAGCATCTCCGGTGGGAAGGAATGGGTGACGTTTCGGGTTGAGACCCTTCTTTAAGCTAAATCTGAATCAGTCTGAAGGAGGGTCCCGACCCGAAATGTTACCCATCTTTTTTCTCCAGAGATGCTGCCTGACCCGCTGAGTTACTCCAGCACTTTGTGTCCATCTTCGGCATAAACCAGCATCTGCAGTTCCTTTCTACACAGTAAAACACTGTATGCTACAGCTTTTTGAATCTTCAGAATTGGGTTCATCTGATGACAAATTTCGATAATGAGAAGATTTAAGTAGGTCATTCCATAAGCAATAAAATCAATTCCACAGGAGAAAGATTTGAAAGAATAGTAATAAAGAGCTCACAGTGCTAGGGCCTTGGATGTCTATTCAAATATCTTGGGCTTTTTTCCCAATCCCGTTGCTGCCAAATAGGCAAGTCCATGAGAAGTGGTTTCACCGAATTCCCCAGTGAGTTTTAAAGCTTCCTCCCCAGCACCCACCTTCCTGGCTGACCATTAAACAGCATGGACAAGTCTGTAGAATATTCATGGTCTTCCACCTTTCTTTAGTCTTAACTGAAAACCGAGCAACACAGTTCTGAAGGCTACAAAGTAAGGCAAGTGGCCATAAAGCGGATTTGTTTCCCTCGCGTGCTTTTGCTTATCTCCTTCTGACTCATACAAAGAGTATTTTGCAAAGAGTATTTAAGAGCATTGTGTTCAGTTTTGGGCACCGTGTTATAGGAAAGATGTTGTCAAGCTGGAAAAGGTGCAGAGAAGATTTACTAGGATGTTGCCAGGACTCGAGGTCCTGAGCTGTAGGGAGAGATTGATCAGGCTAGGACTCTTATTCCTTGGAGCATAGGAAGATGGTCTCATAGAGGGTGATCTCATAGAGGTGTACAAAATTATGCGAGGAATAGATTGGGTAAATGCGGAATCTCTTGCCCAGAGTAAGGGAATCAAGAACCAGAGGGCATAGGTTTAAGGTGAGGGGGGAAAGATTTGATAGGACACTGACGAGTTACTTTTTTACACAAACGTTGGTGGGTGTACAGAACGAGCTGCTGGATGAGGTAGTTGAAGCAGGTACTATCACAATGTTTAAGAAACATTTAGACATGTACATAGATAGGATAGGTTTAGAGGGATATGGGCTAAATGCAGGCAGGTAGGACTAGTATTGATGGGACATGTCTGCATGGGCCGAAGGATCTGCTTCCACACAGTATGACTCTATGACTCCATAAATCTATAATAAATGTTTTCCCCCTAATTGAAGTGGTGCATCAGCTATGGAAATACAACTGGTTAAGAAAGACCATTGGGTTGTTATTGGCATCATTTGCCGTTATAAATGCCTTCATAAAATGGACATTTCCTCATAAACCTCTGCCTCTATAATTATCTCTGCTCAGTGATAATGCTGCAGCACCTAGTGTTGCTTCTTAACCTTCAATCTACATTCACAGGTCTTCTTCTTGGGCAATCCTTGGGTACTGAGGATGACTTGCTTCCATTCAGTGTAGAAAGGAACTGCAGATGATGGCATGCACTGAAGATAGACACAAAATGCTAGAGTAACTCAGCGGGTCAGGCAGCATCTCTTTGGAGAAAAAGGATGGGTGACATTTTGGGTCTGAAAAAGTGTCCTGATCCAAAACGTCACCCATCCTTTTTCTCCATTGATGCTGCCTGACCCGCTGAGTTGCTCCAGCACTTTGTGTCTGTCTTCAGGTTTATTTCATATCAACCTATTTTGCCCAACTTTGCTGCTACTTCTGACTTACGAGAAGATGAGAAGGCCATCTCGCAACTCAAATAGTGAGTCTCGAGGAGTAGATTAGTAAGGGTGTCAGGGGTATGGGGAGAAGGCAGGAGAATGGAGTTGAGAGGGAAAAATAGATCAGCCATGATTGAATGGCAGGGTGGACTTGATGGGCCGAATGACCTAATTCTACTCCTATGACTAATGAATGTATGAACATAGATGATAAGCTCACTGAAATCTGACAAAACTACACAGGGAAATGTATTAGTCACAAATCCATAAGCTCATCACCCTCATGTGGGAAGAGGAGGACTTGTTGGATGACTTCAGAGATACTGTCTTCATTAAAGGAATCAAGTACAACCGTTGTAACTTCCTATCGAGTCCGCATCACAAGATTAGAAATTGTTCAGCTAGAGCTGAACACACTTCTCGGCATCAGCATACAATGGCGTCTTGCGCTTCTTGTGCTTAGCGGTGGAAAGATTGGTGGAAACAGGGCCGCGAGGTGAACGCTCTTTCCTTGACCACACCATAGTAACTGCAAAGAGGTTATCCTGTACTAGAGAGAGCATCAATCGAGATAGCCCACATTCCCTTTTGTTTCCTGAATTTTCAGAACCTATGAAAACAAAGTTCCAAGTAAAAATAAAACAAGAATGCACCAGATCAAAGGGAATAAGGATTGTGTCTGCAAGCTTTGGTCAAATTACTAGTTGCTCTGTTAAACCCATTTTGCCTGGAAACTAGAATAAATACTGCAGGATGTTGGCTAGTTTAATTACACAGCACATATAGTAATTGAAAAAGTCCAAAAAATACTTTAGAGGTCCAGATCTTGGGTTAAAATTAGTTTCATCATCACGTCCCATGAACTTGACTGTAACTATCTCTTATGTCATTAAATGGAACTGCAGATGCTGGTTTATGCCAAGGATAGACACAAAATGCTGGAGTAACTCAGCATCCCTGGAGAAAATGGATAGGTGACGTTTTGGGTCAGGATCCTTCTTCAGACTATCTCTTGTCACAGCTCCTATGGGTAAAGTGTACAGGTTGAACATAATTATAAAATGTAACCAAAATGTGGAAGCAAAGGTAAGCTTGAGAAAGAAATGCTGCCTGGTGCAAGCAACAATAGTTTCTGTGTCTGTGTTTTCCCAGACGCTCTTGAGACGTTAGACTTCAGAGATACAGCGTGGAAACAGGCCCTTTGTCCCACCGGGTCCGTGCCACCCAGCGGTCACCCCATACACTAGCACTATCCTATAAAACAGAGACAATTTGCAATTTTACCAAAGCCAATTAACCTACAAACCTGTGCATCTTTGGAGTGTGGGAGAAAACTGGAGCACGCAGAGAAAACCCACGCAGTCACAGGGAGAACATACAAATTCCATACAGACAGCGCCCATACTCAGGATCAAACTCAGGTCTGTGGTGTTGTAAGGCAGCAACTCTACCGCTGCGCCACAGCCCTTTTCATCTGGTGTATATACTAATGGCTCAGACCCCTGTCAAAGTCATCACAGGATCTTGGTTTCATCTTTAGGATGCCTCCGTTCTTTGATATCCTGTAGATATTTAGTGAGATCATAGAAGACAGCCCATTCCCCAGTCACTTAGTTCATATTGCATGAGGTCTAATTTCCAATGGCACCCTCTGCTCCCTTTGTGAAGCCAATTCTGTATCCAGTTAACTAATATTCCCTGTATCCCATGTGATCTAACCTTCCAGAGCAGCCTTTCATGTGGAACCTTATCAAAGATTTTTCTGAAGTTCATGTGGATGATGACTACGGCCCTGCCCTCATCAATCTGGCCCTGCCCTCAATCTGTAGAGCAGCCATTGGCGCAGCGGTAGAGTTGCTGCCTCACAGCGCTTGCAGCGCCAGAGACCCGGGTTCGATCCCAACTACGGGCGCTGTCTGTACGGAGTTTGTACGTTCTCCCCGTGACTGCGGGGGTTTTCTCCGAGATCTTCGGTTTCCTCCCACACTCCAAAGACGTGCAGGTATGTGGGTTAATTGGCTTGGTGTATGTGTAAATCGTCCTTAGTGTGTGTAGGATAGTGTTAATGTGTGGGGATCGCTGGTCGGTGCAGACTCGGTGGGCCAAAGGGCCTGTTTTCGCACTGTATCTCTAAACTAAACTAAAAGGCTGTGGAGGCAAAGTCAATGGATATATTTAAGGCAGAGATAGATAGATTCTTGATTAGTACGGGTGTCAGAGGTAATATGGAGAAGGCAGAAGAATGGGGTTAGGAGGGAGAGATAGATCAGCCATGATTCAATGGCGGAGTAGACTTGTTGGGCTGAATGGAGGATAGACACAAAATGCTGGAGTAACTCAGCGGGACAGGCAGCATCTCTGGAGAGAGGGAATGGGTGACCTTTCTTATACTGAACGCAGGTTACCATTTTATTGTACCTTGTTGAGATGCTGCTCAATAATAAGACAGATGGCAGTGACATTTTAATATCTATTTTCTATCCACTTATAGTGTTCAAAGTTGACATTTGAAAATTGTAATTCTACATGGCATAGCAATGGAGTGATGCCTACCATCACGATAGGAAGCCTTCTCTACAATGCCTTGGGGGACCTTTCGGGTCGAGACCTTTCCTCAGTCTGAAGAAGGGTCTCGACCTGAAACGTCACCCATTCCTTCTCTCCAGAGATACTGCCTGTCCCGCTGAGTTATGCCAGCATTTTGTGTCTATCTCCGGTTTAAACCAGCATCTGCAGTTCCTTCATACACTACAATGCCATGTTCATTATAATAACAATTTAACAGCTTAATTGTTGCTCTAATTAGTTAAAGCCAGACCAAGTATATAATTCGGCAGAAGGTCCTTACTTATTGATTTTGCTTCATCTTGATCTACCATAAGGTTTGGTTACTTTTCATTAACGTGGCTGTGTGGTGAGCCAGAGCAAGTAGCAAAGGCAATCGCTTCGCTCAACACCTGCGCTCGGTCCGCATTGGCCAATCTGATCTCCCGGTGGCCGAGCACTTCAACTCCCCCTCCCATTCCCAGTCTGACCTTTCTGTCATGGGCCTCCTCCAGTGCCATAGTGAGGCCCACCGGAAATTGGAGGAACAGCACCTCATATTTCACCTGGGCAGCTTGCAGCCCAGTGGTATGAACATCGACTTCTCCAACTTCCTCTGTCCCTCTGTCCCAAGTTCCTCTGTCCCTCTCTTCCCCTCCCCCTTCCCAGATCTCCCTCTATCTTCCTGTCTCCACCTATATCCTTCATTTGTCCCGCCCCCCTGACAATCAGTCTGAAGAAGGGTCTCGACCCGAAACGTCGCCCATACCTTCTCTCCCGAGATGCTGCCTGACCTGCTGAGTTACTCCAGCATTTTGTGAATAAATACCTTCGATTTGTACCAGCATCTGCAGTTATTTTCTTATACTAAAGGAAGTAACAGTTCAGTTCATGGTTGCACTTTTATGTTGGTTCTCCCTACCCTCCCACTTTGTTTCAGTGTGTGTTCCACATGCACAGTTATCTTCAGTTACTTTACCCACCTTGATATAATAGCCTGGCCAGCTGCAGCACAACAGGAGTGGAACCCATCATGGCTATTATTCCCATCTTCTGTGAACTCCAAATACTCTTGGAGGAAGGCACACGAGAAGCAGAAATATTGACATTGACAATTGACATTCAATGCTCTGCGTGTTATTATCTCTAGCAGGTTTCAGAAGAGGCACCAACGATAGCTATGTGTAGGAAGGAACTGCAGATAGACAAAAAAAGCTGGAGTAACTCAACAGGTCAGGCAGCATCTCCGGAGAAAAGGAATAAGTGACGTTTTGGGCCAGGATCCTTCACACCCACAGCATTGAATGCTGCCCTATTGGTCAATGCCAATATTTGTGCTGCTCGTGTGCCAAAGTGCCAAAGATGGCTACTCTGGCTGATTTTTCACACTCTTCCCTGGGCTCCAATTGCCCCAGGTGAGATCACATAATTCAGCATCAACTTTAAGCGGTGAGAGTTCGGTATTTTGATTAAAAAAACCAAGGGAACTCTCTCTGCATGACTGTATCAGCAACTTTGTGTAACAGAATAGAAGAATTCCACATTTAGGGAAAAATTTCTGGGACAAAATTGGGGGCAACAGCTTGTCATTTTTAATATTTTACTCTTGAATTTCCCTTCTCTTAACTAAGAACATGAAGTGCTTGGTTGGCATAGTGGGTTGTGATAAACAATAGGTGCAGGAGGAGGCCATTCGGCCCTTCAAGCCAGCACCGCCATTCAATGTGATCATGGCTGATCATTCTCAATCAGTACCCCGTTCCTGCCTTCTCCCCATACCTCCTGACTCCGCTATCCTTAAGAGCTCTATCTAGCTCTCTCTTGAATGCATTCAGAGAATTTGCCTCCACTGCCTTCTGAGGCAGAGAATTCCACAGATTCACAACTCTCTGACTGAAAAAGTTCTTCCTCATCTCCGTTCTAAATGGCCTACCCCTTATTCTTAAACTGTGGCCCCTTGTTCTGGACTCCCCCAACATTGGAAACATGTTTCCTGCCTCTAATGTGTCCAACCCCTTAATAATCTTATACGTTTCGATAAGATCCCCTCTCATCCTTCTAAATTCCAGTGATGTTAGGCTCTCAGGACGGAGGGGGTGGGTTAGGTGTGGGCGGGTAGTATTGCAGAGCTGCAGTTATGAATGGACCTCTTTTCACTAGCTAGTTCTTTCACGTGTATTGATGAAGCATGTTTGCCACCTACTGTTCAAGTCTATCAGCCAGAGCCATTCACAACCCACAGAGTCTGCTTCTTCCCCATGGCTTTGAGGTATTTACTCAAAGTGGCTGCGTGTTTCTCCCAGCTGGAAAAGACTGGAGCAGTGTACTTGTGAACATTTCAGTGCAAATCTATGACAATAATAATAGCAGCTTTCGTTTAGTATTAACATTTCAGTACATAAGAGCAGCTCCTCAATGAGGTACAATAATAATGGCAACCTGAGATTAATTAGTACATTCATTTTAGTGTCTTAAGCTGAAAACTTCTATTTCATAAACATCTACAAATTGCTTTGTAAGAATGCAAAGACATGGTGTGTCGTAGCTAAATTCTACAACTAGCTATTCATTTCTGGAGGGATAGATTCCACTCCCAAATAACTACCTTAAAATCTATAGGTCTGCACAATTTGTTGCATGCACGTACTCTTCTCCTGACCCCATGAAACTAAATCCCCAATGAGAATAAGATTATTCTTTGTAAGTAATTTTCTTTGAGTAAATCTGGCACACGAGAAAGATGGCATAACTATCCAGCTTTAACTGTCGCTATTATATAACTGAACTGGAAAATTGTAATCTATATACTGAAATTCTCGTTTGTTTGTTTGTTTGTTTGTTCCTGAACCACAGCAGGGGGGGGGGGAGGGGGAAGGGAGAGGGGAAGAGGGGTGGGGGGTGGGGGGGGGAGGGGGGAAGGGGAGGGGGGAAGGGGAGGGGGGAAGGGGAGGGGGGAAGGGGAGGGGGAACGGGAGGGGGGAAGGGGAGGGGGAAGGGGAGGGGGGAAGGGGAGGGGGGGAGGAGAGGGTGCTGCACCAATGCAGGAGAGGTTTGGGCCCAACGGGCCCACTTGGTCTAGTTAACTATAAACCAGCATGACCTGAGTGAGATATTTCATAACTAATCACAATGAATTCACAGAGGCATCAACTTACACCTTTTTCAGGCGTGTTTTATACACCTCTCTCAATACTATGGATCAGTTTTGGTGCAAAAGAGGATTTCTTGAGATAAAAACGATCCTGTAATTATTAAGTTTCTCAGGACAGGTTAATCTGTTTTTGAACTAAAATGCTTCTTTTTCTCCTTTCCCATGGCTTGCGCTGCTTTGGGCATAATTCATGGACGTGGCACATTCACTCAGTCTTTCACCACGTTGGACAGTGCTAAGGTAAACGACTACATTTTCTTCCTCCAGCACAGGTGGGAATGCCTGCCGACCTTTGTGCAACAATCAGCAGGAGCATCAGCCCACCCACATTCTGCGAAGGCAGGATTGGTCTTGTTGGATTTTTTTTCCCCGTAAGGATATGCCACCTATAGTCTTCCTTCTAGCGCCTTGGCTGAGTGCCATTGAGTACATTTTTTAATATTTTGCCAAATGAGAAGAATCAACGTTCAACAATTATCGAAATTGGGAATTAAATACCCCACCACGAATTTAGGGCATCAAGTCCATTTAGCCAACAGGATTTTTGAAGGTTTCATCGATTGAGGCACCACATCTTTTGACAAATATCTAACAAAAACTGTGGCAACATCTTCCATACTGGGACTTTTAAAAGGAAGCTCACTTCCATCAATTGTGTAAGAAGGAACTGCAGATGCTGGTTTATACCGAAGATAGGCACAATGTGCTGGAGTAACTCAACGGATTAGGCAACATCGCTGGAGAAAAAGGATTCGGGTCGGAACCTTTCTTCAAACTACCATTTCTCATTTTGATACCTGTTAGTGGTTCAATATCTTCTGTTATGTAAGTTAGGTTTAGGGCATCCCCGTCCAGAAAGCAGCTATCATTTAATAGTTGCAAAGACAGCAAGCAGCACAATCTATTGTGTTCTTCATGTGGATGCTGACATCAGAACACTTCCCAAAGCAGCACAAAACCTCACTGCATTTGCAGATGATACTAAGTTGGGGGGTAGTGTGAATTGTGAGGAAGATGCAATAAGGCTGCAGGGTGACTTGGACAGGTTGTGTGAGTGGGCGGATACATGGCAGATGCAGTTTAATGTAGATAAGTGTGAGGTTATTCACTTTGGAAGTAAGAATAGAAAGGCAGATTATTATCTGAATGGTGTCAAGTTAGGAGGAGGGGGAGTTCAACGAGATCTGGGTGTCCTAGTGCATCAGTCAATGAAAGGAAGCATGCAGGTACAGCAGGCAGTGAAGAAAGCCAATGGAATGTTGGCCTTCGTAACAAGAGGAGTTGAGTATAGGAGCAAAGAGGTCCTTCTACAGTTGTACCGGGCCCTGGTGAGACCGCACCTGGAGTACTGTGTGCAGTTTTGGTCTCCAAATTTGAGGAAGGATATTCTTGCTATGGAGGGCGTGCAGCGTAGGTTCACTAGGTTAATTCCCGGAATGGCGGGGCTGTCGTATGTTGAAAGGCTGGAGCGATTGGGCTTGTATACACTGGAATTTAGAAGGATGAGGGGGGATCTTATTGAAACATATAAGATAATTAGGGGATTGGACACATTAGAGGCAGATAACATGTTCCCAATGTTGGGGGAGTCCAGAACAAGGGGCCACAGTTTAAGAATAAGGGGTATGCCATTTAGAACGGAGATGAGGAAGAACTTTTTCAGTCAGAGGGTGGTGAAGGTGTGGAATTCTCTGCCTCAGAAGGCAGTGGAGGCCAGTTCGTTGGATGCTTTCAAGAGAGAGCTGGATAGAGCTCTTAAGGATAGCGGAGTGAGGGGGTATGGGGAGAAGGCAGGAACGGGGTACTGATTGAGAGTGATCAGCCATGATCGCATTGAATGGCGGTGCTGGCTCGAAGGGCTAAATGGCCTACTCCTGCACCTATTGTCTATTGTCTATTGTCTATTGCATTCCAAGATGTTCAGGCAGAGCTCCAGCTGACAAGGGTTTTACAAAACCAAAGAGTGAATTATGTTCTGCCTAGCTCACTGAGCGTCCTGAGGCATCATGAGAGGTGTCAGCTGGCTCCACAAGAGTGGCTGACTGTACGGGAGCAGGCACGGAAATGCAATAAGATGGACACAAAATGCTGGAGAAAAGGAATAGATGACGTTTCGGGTCCAGGCTCTGAAGAAGGGTCTCGACCCGAAACGTCACCAATTCCTTTTCTCTAGAGATGCTGCCTGACCCGCTGAGTGACTCCAGCATTTTGCGTCCATCTTCACTGTAAAAACCAGCATCTGCAGTTCCTTCGTACACACAAATGCAATACATCCCTGCAGCCCCCCTCTGTGTGCTACTCATGCTACTAGTGCTACCAGTGCTACTGGTATCTGACTACATGGGGATTGTGGCTTTAAGGGATGGCAATGTTTCCTCAGTGCAGGAAACTAGTGGATGTTGAACGGCTACCGCCACCATAGGTTGCGATTCAAACCAACTTTTCAGATGGAAATCACTCCAATGCTGTTGCACGCTCGATTGTACAATCATTTCAGCCTAATTTGAACAACACGGAAGAATGTTTTAGCACACTTTAAAAAAAGAGCAGTCCGCATCCTAGGCGAGCATGTTTGTGAAACAAACCAATCAATGTGTCAAAGCTCCCTCAGGGAGCTGGTCTCATAGACTGCTTGCTGACTGATGGTGCAGACGAACATAAAAAGGATTCCAATTGTGCCTTGTGGAGATTTTGTATAAAATAAACAAGGCAGATTAAGTAACAAGATAGTCAGGTTATAACACACATGATTGTAACACAAATTCTGCAGTCCTGTATTAGAAAGAGCATGAATATACTTGTCTGAATGACAGGATGAGGTAACACAAACAGTAGATAAATCCGTCATGATTTATACTATATCCCTTGGAGAAACAGGGGTTCAACATAGAGTGCTCTCATTTTAAAGTTAAAATACGCGTCTCTTTCAGTGTGCAAAATGTTTGAAATGATTGCAGACATGTATGAATACACAAGCAGGCAGGCGGCCTGCACTCAGTAATGTCTCCTTCAGTTTAACTCATAAAAAGTAAACAGAAAGAGTCTGAGTGGCGTTGAGACATTATTTAAATTGTTAGTTCTTTCAAAACAGCAGGCCACCCATAAGAAAACAATCCAAAGCCAACAGTAAATGCAATTGACCTCAAAGCATCTGCATCAACAATTCTGAAGCCAAACCAGATACCTGCGTGGCCCCAGCTACAGTTTGGGTCACCTACCACAGTATCGCTGAAAGCCAGACAGATTTCGATCAGATCCTGAGTTACTTTGAGCTAGCACTTAGATCTGGAAGGGAAACAATAAGTATTTTATGGAAGGAAATATGAAAGTGGAGTACAGTTCCTAGATTGAATGGATTATAGGTACCGATTACAGCACAAAACTCTGCAGATAATGTAAATCTGAAATTGAAATGAAAATTCCAGCATGGCTCCAGCTAGAGTTTGGGTCACCTCCCACAGTATCGCTGAAAGCCAGTATGTCTTTGGACCTGTGGAAGGAAACCGGAGATCCCCCAGAGAAAGAAAACCAATGTAGGTCATGGGGAGAACGCACTAACTCCATACAGACAAGCACCCATAGTCAGGATCGAACCCGGGTCTCCGGTGCTGTCAGGCAACAACTCTGCCACCGTGCCACCGTGCCACCCTTACTGCTGCACCACAGCAGTGGGTCACTCACAAAGAACATCTTCTCCCCCACACCTCTATTTACAGTTTACCTTACTCAGGTGATATGCACAAGATATGTTCCCCATGTTGGGGGAGTCCAGTTTAAGACTAAGCGGTAGGCCATTTAGGACTGAGACGAGGAAAAACTTTTTCACCCAGAGAGTTGTGAATCTGTGGAATTCTCTGCCACCGAAGGCAGTGGAGGCCGATTCACTGGATGTTTTCACGAGAGAGTTAGATTTAGCTCTTAGGGCTAATGGAATCGAGGGATATGGGGAAAAAGCAAGGAACGGGGTACTGATTTTGGATGGTCAGCCATGATCATATCGAATAGCGGTGCTGGCTCAAAGGGCCAAATGGGATTCTCCTGCACCTATTTTCTGCACCACCGTACAAGACCTCAACGGCAGACCAGGCGGACCGAAGTTATCTTGAACTCAACGGCTGTGAAGGCGGATGAAGGCTGCAACAAATCTATCAGCTCCAATCGTCTTGGTTCCCTTGCCATTGGAATTAGTTGATTGATTTGTGGAGGACTGTGTGCTTCTTGGAGTGCAACATCAAGTACACGTTAAACAAACACACGCACAGGTGTCTTCGTTCTGAAATCGGAACGTAGACCATCATCCTCGATCTCGAGGGATAGCCATGACGACGACGTCTATGTTTCTAAGATAGAAGAGAGAAATTAAGTGAAATAATTAGAGAATACATTAAATATTTAGCACTGAATAGTGATTTTTAATGAGAAAACAAGGAAAGGAAATGTATCATATCTAATAATATCTCTTTATGTTGTGAAGAGATGTTTTTTTATTTGCAGAACACTTTGAATTGAATTTCCAAGATAAACATTATTTTATGATGAAGGCATTTATTGGATCTGTTCCATTAATTTCAGAAGAGAATACCTCCCAGTGCCTAATGAATTCCTTTGCATTAACATAAACCTTCTACCTACCCCCAGCCTAACTCTTAGTCTCGACAGCACCATCTTCTCATTTCTCCAAGTGTGAAATGTTTGTAACACAACTGAGCATTTTTAGATTGTGTCCTTTGGGATCTGGATTAAGATGAACCGAGTTTGTTGCACAAAGAGTTCTTTAGTTGTCAGCAGGAGAAGAATTTCTTCCAGTGGTCTGGCCTGTTTTCAAACCTAGGTTCCAGAGGTTGGTGAACTTTGAGCTAAACCACCGGGCCACCCAGTTCTTTATTTGCCTGCATTTTTAAAGGCTGCATTGCAAGAGTGTCACTATTACACAACAATAATATCTTTCTTGCTTTTGGGAAAAGCAAAATGTATTCAATCTTGCTAATTACAGTCCATGAGCCTATTCTCAATCATCAGCAAAGAGATGGAAGTTGACCAGTTTTGCTGGATTGTATTTATGTATAGAATTTTCTGACTGGATTGGACAGCATGCTAAATAAAGCTTTTCACGCTACCACATGCGACAATAATGAGCCTAAACCTGCACTGTCACCAATAATTTGGACACTGCTGTTCAGATTGGATTTTGCCTCCTTAACTCCAATCATCATTACAGCTCTGATCCAAGTACAGGCAGACGTTAAATTGCAGAGGTGAGGCAAGATTGACTGCCCTTAACATCAAGACACATTTTAGTTTAGTTTAGAGATACGGCATGCTAACAGGCTCTTCGGCCCACCGAGTCCATGTTGAGCATTGATCACCCGTTCGCACTAGTTATCCCACTATACACCAAGGGCAATTTACAGAGATCAATTAGCTTATAAACCTTCACGTCTTTGGGATGTGGAAGGGAATAGCACCCGGAGGAAACCCATGCAGTCACTGGGGGAACATGCAAACTCCATCTGAGTACTCAATGGGAATCAGGAAAAACGCTCCAAGGGCTTTAGTCAACAGGACAAAGGAAGATGGGTGAAGTTGCTTGGACATTAATCTTCTCAGCCCATGATGTAGCTGCATGAACTCTTCAGAGCAGTGCCCTAGGCCCATTAGAAGAATGAGGGGGGGACTTCATTGAAAGTACCGAATAGTGAAAGGCTTGGATAGAGTGGATGTGGAGAGGATGTTTCCACTAGTGAGAGACTCTGGGACTAGAGGTCATAAGATCATAAGTGATAGAAGCAGAATTAGGCCTTTTGGCCATTCAAGTCTACTCCACCTTTCAATCATGGCTGGTCTATCTCTCCCTCCTAATCTCATTGTCCTGCCTTCTTCCCATGACACCCAGGCTAATCAAGAAACAAAGAGGTCATAGCCTCAGAATTAAAGGACGTACTTTTAGGAAGGAGATGAGGAGGAATTTCTTTAGTCAGAGGTTGGAGAATCTGTGGAATTCCTTGCCACAGAAAACTGTGGAGGACGCCAATGGATACTTTTAAAGCAGAAATAGATAGATTCTTGATTAGTACAGGTGTCAGGAGTTATGGGGAGAAGGCAGGAGAATGGGGTTAGGAGGGAGAGGTAGATTAGCCATGATTGAATGGCGGACTAGACTTGATGGGCCGAAAGGCCTAATTCTGCTCCTGTCCCTTATGACGTTATGACAAACACCTCCATCTGGTTTATCAGGAGCAGAACAGAGGATATTCACAGATGTTTGCGCAATATGCAGTTCCATTTCCCCTGCTTCTTAGAAAATGACCAGTCTGTGCCTGCAGCAAGCAAATCCTGAAAATAAATACATTGGGCTTGGCCAGATTAGTTACGTGCCTGAAGTCAGTCAATGACTGGTTGCAACTAGATGAAATCTAGCCACCGTCCTCTGAGCTTTGACCAGAAATGTGACTTGACAGTGACTATCCACCAGACACGAATCAGCACTGTGATTGAAAACATTAAGATTGCCCAGCACCATCCCTGTAAAAGTAGCCCAATGATCATACAGCCAATCCACCAACCTTATTACTCTCTTAACCACTTAACCACAACATGGCAGCAGTAAGAATCCCATATTTTCTTGTAATATAGAAGGCTGTTTCAGAGCTTGAGTGCATGCCAGCTCACACCCGAGGTCAGGATAGAACCAGGATCGCTGGTACTGTGAGGCAGTAGCACTACCTGCTGCGCTACTGTACTGCCTCTTTAGTATCGAGATACAGCGCAGAAACAGGACCTTTGGCCCACTGAGGCCACACCTATCAGTGATCACCCCCCCACACTAAAGCTATCCCACACTCTGTGGACAATTTACATGTATACCAAGCCAATCAAACTACAAACCTGTACGTCTTTGGAGTCTGGGAGGAAACCGGAGATCCCAGAGAAAACCCACGCAGGTCACAGGGAGAACGTAGAAACTCCTTACAGACAACACCCGTAGTCGGGATCGAATCTGGGTCTCTGGCGCGGTAAGGCAGTAACTCTACCGCTGTACCACAGTGGTGGATGGGGGGGGGAGGGGGAGTCAGTCTCAGTCTACCCCATGGCAGAAGGGGGAGGAGTTACACAGTTTGACAGCCACATGGGGAAAAGGATCTCTTGTGGCGTTCTGTGCTGCATCTTGGTGGAACCAGTCTGTTGCTGAAGGTGCTCCTCAGGTTGACCAGTGTGTCATGGAGGGGGGTGGGCTGTAGTGTCCAAGATGCTCCGCAGTTTGAGGAGCTTCCTCCCCTCCAAGACACAAAGCGCTGGAGTTACTCAGCTGGTCGAGCAGCATCTCTGGAGATAAAGGATGGGTGGCGTTTCAGGTCGGAACCCTTCCTCAGACACTGTTAAACATTCTTGTGCCTGTGCCCATTCAATTAAAATGTAAATATTACACTGTGTTCTTGACGCATCACACAGTCCGTGAAAAGCCTTTTCTAGATTGGAGAATACCTGTACGTCAGATAATTCAGCCTCTGTCCTTCCTGTGAGAGTTTGGTCCATTTAATTTGCCATTTCGCTTCAATATTGACCTCAACAAAGCTGATGGAGAGGAACATGAAATGGGAAGGTGTTTGGGCCTTTTTATTGGAGATGGTCATTACTTAAGTATTAGGTAGTATGTGGGTTCCATGCGGGTTACTTGCAACTTGTGGGCAAAAAAGAGTTATATAAGCAAAAGTTTTTATTTTCATCAGGGGTCTAGCCCAGAATCTGCAAAGCAAAGGTAATGTCTGTTCACAGGCAAATATTCTGAGCCAACCTCTCTACTGGCCAGAGGAGGGGAATACAGCTTGGATTATAGGTCTAGGTGGCCCAGAAAAACTGGAGACTTCTGTTCCTGAGATCGACACAAAAAGCTGGAGTAACTCAGTGGGACAGGCAGCATTTCTGGAGAGAATGATTGGGTGATGTTTCCGGTCGAGACCCTTCTTCAGACTGTCTGAAGATGGGTCTCGACCAAAAATGTCACCCATTCCATCTCTCCAGAGATGCTGCCTGTCCCGCTGAGTTACTCCAGCTTTTTGTGTCGATCTTCAGTTTAAACCAGCATCTGCAGGTTCTTCCTACACATTTTGTCTCTTCATGAGCATTGCTCCCTTAAAGAATGTAATTGGAAAATATCAGCCAGGTTCCTGATTAAAAGATTTGGATGGAACATAAATCAGTGCATATTGTTTGTTCCATTAAGCAACTCTGCAGCAACTGTTATGCTTCTCTTCAGGAAGGATAACATTCACTCTAATATCTCTGCTCATACGATGTAGCAGCAGTTAAACAAGTCATGAATAATTCCAAAATCCTTTCCAAACCTTCATTTCTTTGTGCCAAATGAGCCCCCAGATCAGACAAGCGAAATAAATAACCAATTGTGGGAGAAATATGTGCACGCAAGAGTTTCCTGGATATCAAAGGCTCGAAACGCCCCACAAGTTGCAACTTGGACATACAGTAACCGGTGATTGGGATTAAAATGAAAAAAACATTTTAAAGCTCTTTTAGAAAGTGCAAGGTACCTGACCTTTTCACAGGACGTGTAGGTAGGAACGTAGATGCTGGTTTACACCGAAGGTAGACGCAAAATGTTGGAGTACCTCAGCAGGTAGGGCAGCATCTTTCTCCAGAGATGCTGCCTGACCTGCTGAGTCTCATTTCACATAAGTGTAAGAAAATAACTGCAGATGCTGGTACAAATCGAAGGTATTTATTCACAAAGTGCTGGAGTAACTCAGCAGGTCAGGCAGCATCTCAGGAGAGAAGGTGACGTTTCGGGTCGAGGCCCTTCTTCAGACTGATGTCAGAGGGGGCGGGCCAAAGGAAGGATATAGGTGGAGACAGGAAGTTAGAGGGAGAATTGGGAAGGGGGGGGGGTGGGGGAAGAGAGGGACAGAGGAACTATCTAAAGTTGGAGAAGTCAATGTTCATACCGCTGGGCTGCAATCTGCCCAAGCGAAATATGAGGTGCTGTTCCTCCAATTTCCGGTGGGCCACACTATGGCACTGGAGGAGGCCCATGACAGAAAGGTCAGACTGGGAGTGGCAGGGTGAGTTGAAGTGCTCAGCCACCGGGAGATCAGGTTGGTTAAGGCGGACTGAGCGAAGGTGTTGAGCGAAACGATCGCCGAGCCTGCGTTTGGTTTCGCCGATGTAAAGAAGTTGACATCTAGAGCAGCGGATACAATAGATGTGGTTGGAGGAGGTGCAGGTGAACCTCTGTCTCACCTGGAAAGACTGTTTGGGTCCTTGGATGGAGTTGAGGGGGGAGGTAAAGGGACAGGTGTTGCATTTCCTGCGGTTGCAGGGGAAAGTGCCCGGGGATGGGGTGGTTTGGGTAGGAAGGGACGAGTGGACCAGGGAGTTACGGAGAGAACGGTCTCTGCGGAACGCTGAAAGGGGAGGGGATGGGAAGATGTGGCCAGTTGTGGGGTCCCGTTGTAGGTGACGGAAATGTTGGAGGATTATTTTTAGGATACGCTAGCTGATGGGGTGGAAGGTGAGAACAAGGGGGATTCTGTCCTTGTTTTCTCATTTCCCATAAGGTAGACAAAAAATGCTGGAGTAACTCAGCGGGTCAGGCAGCATCTTGGGAGAGAAGGAATGGGTGACGTTTCGGGTCGAGACCCTTCTTCAGACTGATGTCAGGGGAGGGGGCGTGACAAAGATAGGATGTAGTTGGAGACAGGAAGACTAGTGGGAGATTTATTCACAAAATGCTGGAGTAACTCAGCAGGTCAGGCAGCATCTTGGGAGAGAAGGAATGGGTGACGTTTCGGGTCGAGACCCTTCTTCAGACTGATGTCAGGGGAGGGGGCGGGACAAAGATAGGATGTAGTTGGAGACAGGAAGACTAGTGGGAGATTTATTCACAAAATGCTGGAGTAACTCAGCAGGTCAGGCAGCATCTCGGGAGAGAAGGAATGGGTGACGTTTCGGGTCGAGACCCTTCTTCAGACTAGTGGGAAAACTGGGAAGAGGGAGGGGATAGAGAGGGAAAGCAGGGACTATCTGAAGTTAGAGAAGTCAATGTTCATACCGCTGGGATGTAAACTGCCCACATACCGCTGGGGTGTAAACTGACTACCTCCACCATTGTTTTATCTTTTCCTTTCAATGAATGGTAAAACGTGAAGGTCGTGAATTAAATGAGTTGTTCATGTCGGCAATCTATTTATGAGCTTCTGTCGTGTTCTTAATGATGGTCCATGTTAGCGTGAAGATCCAGCTGCCCACCTTGTGGGACTGCCCTGCTTTGCACCGAGATAGAAGAGGTAAACAGACCAGATACAAAGCAAAGCTGTGTTTGGACCTAACACCTGGTTTTACCTCCTGTCATTCTGCCAGGTTGTAGGACATCGCTGTTGGTGGCAAAGCAGAGGGTCTAGAGAAAGGAGGGGAAAAAAACAAGTTAAGTACTGGAAGGAAACTGTTGGTTAACTGCATAAACTGCCTTCAAAGTTTAGAAACAGAAGTTAGCGACTTTGGGTATGGAACCGGTACAAAAAATGTAGTCTCCTGCAGCTTTGTCCCACAATGCATCCTAACCCCAAACCTCAGAAGAACACACTTCCTACTGAAGCAGTGTCAAATTACATTTCCCACACTGGTTCTGCTTGTTTCTGTCTCTTGTTACTTTTTCACCTGTGTAAACAAAGTATCAGCTTTTTATGGCCTCTATCAGAGGGACCCAACAGAGAGAATAATAGCTTTTGAAGGGGCAAGTTTAATGCAGTAATTGCGTTGAGCATTCAGATGATGTCCTTAATTGCAAGAAGGAAAATTGAGTAGTTTGAGAAGCTTGTCTGACTCTCCCGATGAAAATGTGTTTGCTTTAACTCACTGCCCTTTGACTGAATGACAATGTGTGCTATTCAGTTACTCCAGGGAAGTGGGGGAGTTGCTACTGCTGGTGGCAGTTGGTGAAAGAAAGCAAGCCAGTCAATGATGAGAGGGAGGGAGCGGCCGTGGCAAATATTAGAGGGAAATCTTAGCACTGGGAGTCACCGCTGTGTGTAAAAGGGGGCTTTAACTTAGAAGCTGAGTAAAGATTCTGCTGCAAAGTTACACGATAACACTGATCAGGAGAGGGGGTGCTGGAAAATGGGCTGGGACACAGGTAGGTTAGGATTCTACCACTTTCTACTGCATGTTCATTTTGATTCACAAGCTCACAAGTTGTAGGAGTGGAATTAGGCCATTCGGCCCATCGAATCCACTTCACTATTCAATTACGGCTGATCTCTGCCTCCTAATCCCATTTTCCTGAATTCTCCCCATAACCCTTGACACCCGTTCTAATCAAGAATTTGTCTATCTTTGCCTTAAAAATGTCCACCGACTTGGCCTCCCCAGCCCTCTGTGGCAATGAGTTCCACAGATCAACTGCCCTCCGATTAAAGAATTCAGTTAGGGGCAAAGGGAAAATGCTTCTTTGCGGTGACGAAACTTCTAGATTCAGGTAGCATTGAAACAAAATCATCCCTGATAGTTTTAACACTTGTTTAAGAAAGCATCTGATTAAAAATGGCTCCAGAAAAATAAGGATGCTTTTGTTTTAATAGGGTTATTGGTAGAAATCTGCATCAAATGGACCATCGACAGCTTGGGCGACACAAGACATTTCTTCGACATTATTAAATTTAGCTAAGTAAGACAAATAAAGAGCAAGTAACAGCGTTGAATGCACAACTACAGGGAACTGGAATTCACAACATAGTCCCCGGAGCCCCAGTAACTTTAACAAATTACCAGAGATTCTGCAGCAAATCCTTAGAGGTGCTAGCTATGCCTCTTCTCCCAGCTCCCTTCCTTCCTGACATTACCTTGGAGTCATATCTGGGAATCTGCTCAGGGATGGCCCCAATTTGCCCAGCAGAACGTACATCATCATAGTTTAGTTTTGAGATACCGCATGGAAGCAGGCCCCTCGGCCCACCGAGTCCAGGCCGACCCACGATACCCGCACACTTACACTATGCCACACACGCTAAGGGACAATTTACAATTATTCCAAACCAATTAACCTACAAGCCCTATGGCTTTAGAGCGTGGGAGGAAACAGGAGATCCCGAAGAAAATCCACGCAGGTCGCGGGGAGAACGTGCAAATTCCGTACGGACAGCACCCGTAATCAGGATGGAACCCGGGTCTCTGGCGCTGTAAGGCAGCTGTTCTACCGCTGTGCCACCGTGCCACCCTTGCGAGAGACCCCTAGGAGTTCCAGCTGCCATGGGCAAAGTCCTGAACATAATGGGGAGAATTAAAATAAAAAATTACCTTCAAGATCACCCTCAACGGGCAGTCACGGTGGCGCAGCGGTAGAGTTGCTGCCTTACAGTGAATGCAGCGCCAGAGACCCGGGAACGATCCCGACTACGGGTGCTGTCTGTACGGAGTTTGTACATTCTCCCCGTGACCCGCGTGGGTTTTCTCCGAGCTCTTCGATTTCCTCCCACATTCCAAAGACGTACAGGTTTGTAGGTTAATTGGCTTGGTAAATGTAAAAATTGTCCCTAGTGGGTGTAGGATAGTGTTAATGTGCGGGGATTGCCGGTCGGCGCGGACCCGGTGGGCCGAAGGGCCTGTTTCCACGCTGTATCTCTAAGATGGTGGTGGATGGAGGAAGGGAACGGTGCCTGTGAGTGGGCAGAGGACACACTTCCCGCAACCCCGGAGAAGTGCTGAGTGTTCCGAGGTTGGCCAGTGGGAAGTGCTCTGGGACACGGAGGCAGAGCAGTGGCCGTGTGAGGTGAGTGATGGTGCGTACGTGGGTCGATGTGTCCGTGGAGTGGGCCACTGGAGGCCCTGCAGCAGCCAGGGGCTCGATTGGATAGGGTGCCTCTCACAAGAGGTCGAGCGCTGGGATTGGATGCGGCCTACAGTGGCACGGAGTGGCGGAGCAGCAGCGGATAGTTATTTGGCCCAAATACAACAATATTATCTGGCCAAATCCAACCCAGGGCAACTTAAGACTAACATTTTTTAACAATTTTGCACTTGAAGGTTGCAAGATGGCAGCGGATACGTGGTGACTTTGAGTACTGCCTCAATGTACAGTAAACCCTCATTATTACGGACCTCTTTATAATGGATTTCAGTTAAAGCGCACTGTCTCTTTAAGAACACAGGCTGCTAGTCGCACTGCAGAGGCCACTGAAATTGCCAAGCAATTGTTTCGATCGACACTTACCTCCAATAATCAATGTATCACATTAGTATTTTTGGCTTGCAGTAAGAAAAAATACATTTTTAGCTGGTAAAAATAACTTTGTACTCTCAGCAGGTCAGGCAGAAGAAAGGTTCCGACCCGAAACATCACCTACTCTTGTCTCCAGAGATGCTGCCGGACCCACTGAGTTACTCCAGCTTTTTGTGTCTATCTAGGTTGGGCAGGTTAGTCTCTTTGGAGGGAGAAGTGGAGTTAACATTTAAGGTGGATTCAACAAGCTCACTTCGAGTGGGACAAGGTTTTCTTGCTTTGCCGCTCCGCCACCCCAACGGCCCAGACCTCCCATTTTGCTCTCAATGTCTGAATATGGGAATGGGCAGCAGGGGCAGCAGTTATTGCCGTTCCCCGCCAGTGCCGGACAAGGTGATGCCAGGCGGGATTCTTGAGACGCTGCGCTCCGTGTGGTGAGGGAGGTCCTACTGGGCTCTCGGTGACGGGGCTCCGGGATCCTGACCTGGCACACAGGCTGTGATGACAATGGGGGATCGACACAAAAAGCTGGAGTAACTCAGCGAGGCAGGCAGCATCTCTGGAGAGAAGGAATGGGTGACGTTTCGGGTCGAGACCCTTCTTCAGGTTACTCCAGCATTTTGTGTCTATCTTCGGTTTAAACCAGCATCTGCAGTTCCTCCCTACACATGTCAATGGGGGATATACCCTGACTGGGTTATAGCGGAAAATCGACACTAATGGACGCTATTCCCTTCCCTAGGGTACATTGTAACGAGGGTAACTGTAATCTTGTATTCCTTCGCTCATGTACTTAAACATGATTGTGCCCATGTATAACAAGGTTTATACTGAACTGTATGCAAACATTTCACTGGGTACATGTGACAATAAAATATAATTGATCATTGCTACTGCAATCTCTTCAGCCGAAACAGCCTCTGTCACCCTCTTTTAGAATGACACTGCCTGCTTCTCCAATTACACCACCTGCACAGCATGACCTAAGTGGGCATGCTGCTGGCATGACACCCGCCTTAGGGTGCCCATAGTTCCAGCCTCTACCATGTCTGCATCACCTTTGCACCACTGGGATCTTTGAGCTATTGGCTCCAGGTATCTGAAACAGCTCGAGCTTTAGTACAGGGTCTCCTATTCAGCATTTGCTTCTCATTATGTTACCGGTATTATTTTGCTAGAAAATTGTAAACCAACCGCATTCCATATACTGAGTAAAACAGGAAAGATCTATTCTCACCCTAACTGTTTCTAATTTCACAATTTCCTTTTGTTGATTCCATTGGATTGGGGAAGTTGGCTTTGCACCAGAAATCTTCCTTCCCTTACATTGTTGGATGAAGACACAGACAAACCATATGGGAATACCAAGCACACAATGAGACACTTATCCCTAGGTGCTATTACCTCCAAGGATATGTTGTATATTTTGAGAAGACTGCCTGAAGAATGTCTCAAACCTTACCCAAAATCAATTATTTATTTCACTGGACACATGTGTTTTCTATCAGTCTCACTAGGTGGCTTGATATAACTTTAACATTATTATAAACTTAATTACATCCAGTTCTGATGAAAGGTCAATCGATCATTACCTCAGAGTTATTGATGTTGACTGTTTCTCCACAGATGCTGCCTGATTTAATGGTCACAATGCATTTTCTTGATGTATTTCTGATTTCCAGGATTCACAGTAATTCGCATTTATTTAGTATTATTATGCTGCCATTTCTTTGGGGAACCTAACTTTCAATTACTTTATAATTGAGTAAACTTTAAATTCTACACATATTTTTGTAATTATGGTATCATAAAATCTAAGCTCTTGTTAATTTGAAGTTCTGGTTAGGAATGAGCTGTGAGTTAATTAAAAAAAATACAGTGACAATTATTGATTTTTTAATTGGAATCTAATGCAATTATCTCAAATAATATGAGGGGAAAAAATCCAAAATAAGTCAGTGACCAAGGTGGTGACTGACTGACATTTGAATTACAAGGGTGTTGATGGAATTGAGAGAGAATAGACAATAGACAATAGGTGCAGGAGTATGCCATTTGGCCCTTCGAGCCAGCACCGCCATTCATTGTGATCATGGCTGATCATCCACAATCAGTGCCCCGTTCCTGCCCTCTCCCCAGGACAGTGCTGTTTGGACCAAGACTGCATCAGCTATGATGTTATTGAATGGCAGAGCACAACTGAGGGGCCAAATGGCTCCTCGTGCTCCAGTTTAGAGTCAAGGGCTATGTAGCAAGGATACAGGCCATTCAGCCCACTTGTTCATGCAAACTGAGTTGCCCAACCGAGCTATTCCCACTTGCCTGCCCCTGGCCCATACCCCTCCAAACCCTTTGCACTCGTCCAAATATCTTCTAAATGTCGTAATTGTACCTACCTCTACCACCTCCCCTGGCAGCTCGTTCCATATATCCAACACCCACTGTGTGGAAAAAGTTGCCCCTCATGTCCTTTTAAATCCAATGCTTTGTTCATGGGGAATGATGCCTCAGTCCTATTTTTTCAAATGTTTATGGATCCTATCTCTCAGGATCTACATCCCTAATCAGTCTTTGCAAAAGCATTGAGATAAATCATATAGTCGCACAGCATAGAAACAAGCCCTTTGGCTCAACTTGCCCAAGCCAACTAAGATGTCCCATCTACACTAGTCCCACATGCCCACATTTGGCCCATATCCCTCTAAACATTTCCTGTCTACGTACCCGTCCAACTGTCTAAATGCTGTTATAGTACTTACCTCAACTATCTCCTCTGGCAACTCGTTCCATATGCCCACCACCTTCAGTGTGAAAGAGATTCCCCCCACAGGTTCCTATTAAAGCTTTCCGCTCACATCTTGAACCTATGTCCTCTGGTTGGTGATTCCCTTACTCTAGATAAGATTCACTATGTCTGTTCCCCTCGCGATTTTGTACTCCTCTGTAAGATCACCCCTCAGCCTTCTGCGCACAAGGAATAAAGTCCTAGCCTGCCCATCTCCATGTGGCTCAGGGCCTCGTGTCCCGAGAACATACTCGTACATCTTCTCCGCACTCTTTCCAGCTGCATGACATCCTTCTCCAGCAAGGTGACCAAAACCGAACACAATACTCCAAATGCAGCCTCCCCATCCAAGTCTCTCAGAATGCAATCCAATAACCTACCCACCATCGATGGTTGGCTTGTCACTTGTCATTGTATTTAGTGTTATACTTATCATTACTGTACATGTGCAGGTTTATTATTGCCACATATACCAAGATACAGTGAATAACTTTGCTGGCGTGCTATCCACGGGAATCATACTTGTTATTATGAACCTTTTTTATATTGGATTTCAGTTACAGCGGACAAAATTTGTTGTATCCGAGCCGTCTGTTCATATCGGGAACAAAGGACTGGGTTTGTTATTTCACAGAGTGACTGTGTCTATTTACAATGTTTAAAGTATTATGTATCTTGTCCCCTTTCTGTTTATTGCGTGTCTTGTTTAGTGTATGTTTATTGACTTATTTTTCCAATACTGCACAGGTCCGCCACCGATTTTCCGGCACCCTTGGCCTCCGGAGCATTTCTGGGTTATCCGTTTTGCTGGGACCAACAGAGGTGACGGCCTCCAAGAGGAATCCAAAGGCAACTGAATGGTCCATCGAGGCTTCCGAGGGGCTGAGATACCGGCCCGCAAAGTCGGCCTTGGAAGTCGGCTATGGGAACGGACCTGCCAGCTCCAGCAGGGCCCGAGTCCCAGGGCCCTGGCCGCAGTGGGAAAATTCAATCCGCTGATTAGTGTGGAAGTACCGATGAGGTATAGAGATCAACCTCCTCACCTGGCCTCGACGCCACATTTGCAGGGGGACTTCCAGTGGGGGATTTCAAGTGCACTCTCATAATCTGTGGCCAAGGGGCCACAGTTTAAGAATAAGGGGTAGGCCATTTAGAACTGAGATGAGGAAAAACTTTTTCAGTCAGAGAGTTGTGAATCTGTGGAATTCTCTGCCTCAGAAGGCAGTGGAGGCCAATTCTCTGAATGCATTCAAGAGAGAGCTGGATAGAGCTCTTAAGGATAGCGGAGTCAGGGGGTATGGGGAGAAGGCAGGAACGGGGTACTGATTGAGAATGATCAGCCATGATCACATTGAATGGTGGTGCTGGCTCAAAGGGCCGAATGGCCTCCTCCTGCACCTATTGTCTATTGTCTATAATTTTGTCTGGAGTAAAGGAGATGCCGGATTACCAGATGCCAGAAAATCTATGGTGGACCTGAACATATTTAACCCCTTTACTCGGTTATAATCAGCAATAACAGACACAATTCCCCCTCCCCCCTCCCCCCTCCCCCCCCCCCCCCCCCCATCCCCCCCATGGTCTATTATAATAAGGGTTATCTGGATACATAGGTAGTGCAAGAGACACAAAGAAATAGAATGCAGAATATTGTGCTACAGATACAGACAAAGGGCAGATATAAAAGAACAGTACATCACAAGAACAGGCCCTTCAAGCCCATCACTTATCTTTCTGCTCATAACCCATAATCCTCCATTTTCTATATATACCACATACCTATCTAACTGTCTTTTAAAAATGGCACTAACATATCTGCTTCAACCACCATCCCCTGGCAGTGCGTTCCAGGCACTTTTAGTTTAGTTTAGATATATAGCGTGGAAACAGGCCCTTAGGCCCACCGAGTCCGCGCCGACCAGTGCTCCCTGCACATTAACACTATCCTATACACACTAGGGACAATTTTTACATTTACCAAGCCAATTAACCTACAAACCTGTACGTCTTTGGAGTGTGGGAGGAAACTGAAGATCTCGGAGAAAACCCCTCGCAGGTCACGGGGGAGAACGTACAAACTCCGTACAGTCACTGCCCGTAGTTGAGATTGAACCGGGGTCTCTGACTCTGCAAACGCTGCAAGGCAGCGACTCTACCGCTGCGCCACCGTGCCGCACAATTCATCTTGCTGCAGTGTGAAAGGAGGCTTCTGGCTCATCAGATCCGTACTGGCTCAATGCAAAAACCATCCAGCCAGCCGCACGTTTTCCCGCATTCCCCACTGGATGTTATTCTCAGCCTCAAACTGCTCCTCCACTCCATGAAACCTCTCAGGACTTAATTTGCCCTGAATTAGGAGATTTAGTTTGAGAATAAGGGGTCGCACTTTTAAAATGGAGATGAAGAGGAACATCTTCTCTCTGAGGGTCATGACCCTTCCTAACCCTAAACCTCACCCTCACCCTAACCTTGACCCTAACCCTCATGCATGCACCACTCCCCAGTCTCTAATAAGGTAACACACATCACTAACTGCCCAACCCCAATCAACCCTCTAACCCTTAAACACCCACATACACACCACAATCAATGGAATCAAGGGATATGGGGAGGCAGGCAGGCACAGGTTACTGATTGTAGATGATCAGCCATGATCACAATGAATGGCGGTGCTGGCTCGAAGGGCCAAATGGCCTCCTCCTGCACCTATTTTCTATGTTTCTACAATGCATGGGACCCTCATCTGTGACCCCCCGTCTACCTACAGTGAAAGCAAAATGAACTAAACAATATGAAACCCGGCTCAAGTCCTGGATGAAGCATGCCTCTTCCACTCAATACCCAGATTAAATCCCCCACTGGGATGAGGGTTAAGACAATCAGAAAGAATGGAGCCCGATATAGGCAAGTAGATTTGGATGAGGGTAATAACGTTGTGGGTCTGATCAAAGTGGCAGTTTCTAGTTAGACTGAATCTCCAGCAATGAGGACATAGAGTGGCTTGGATAGAGTGGATGTGGAGAGGATGTTTCCACTAGTGGGAGTGTCCAGGACTAGAGGTCATAGCCTCAGAATTAAAGGATGTTCTTTTAGGAAGGAGGTGAGGAAATTTTTATTTAGTCAGAGGGTGGTGAATTTTCCCAGTGAGTCGGTAATATATGTGTAGTGGAGTTCGCCCTCCCCCATGCTAACCTCCAGCAGGAGTTCAATACCAGAGTAAGCCAACTAACCCATATATTGCCGACTGGGAATTCTGGATTTTTGTGTTTATACGTGCAGGAACAGAAATCCTAATTTGCCGCCCTTTCCCATAGTTTGTGTGGTTATTACTCCAGTAAAAACTGAGACAATATTAGGAATTCAACGAGTGGTGTCAGAGGAACGGAACGATCCACTTTATCAAGAGTTTATCAACAGCGGAAAATAGCAGAATAGCAGCCGACATTATAAATACATTAGCAGTCAACATTAAATATCAAGGAGAAACAATTTATTTGTTCGGGCCTACCATTCTAATTCTGAGCATGTTACCTTCCAGCACTGGAAAGGGGCTGGTCACATTATGCCCATCAAGCTTTAGTGCATGTTCGCCATCTAATTAAATACAATATGTGCTAATATGGAAATATATCTCATGCCATTGCTGTGATCCAAACACTTAATGTCCTTATGATAAGATTTCATATATATATGGAAATATATTAAACTCGTTTCCCCTTTTTAGAGCCGTTAAATCATGCAGCATGGAGAAAGGCCTTTCCATCTACCAAGTCTGCACTAACCATCAGGCATGTATTTACACTTGTAAGATTTCATTACATTCGCCCTCCATTCTCATCAAGATAACAGCCTCCATACTCTACCCTTCACTGATACAATCCTGAATTTGTACAGCACAGAAACAGGCTCTTCGGCCCACCATGCCTGTGTTGACCTTTTTGCCCATCTACACCAATCCCTAATGTCTAGAAACATAGAAACATAGAAAATAGGTGCAGGAGTAGGCCATTCGGCCCTTCGAGCCTGCACCGGCATTCAATATGATCATGGCTGATCTTCCAACTCAGTATCCCATACCTGCCTTCTCTCCATACCCCCTGATCCCTTTAGCCACAAGGGCCACATCTAACTCCCTCTTAAATATAGCCAATGAACTGGCCTCAACTACCTTCTGTGGCAGAGAATTCCACAGATTCACCACTCTCTGTGTGAAAAAAAACTTTCTCATCTCGGTCCTAAAAGACTTCCCCCTTATCTTTAAACTGTGACCCCTTGTTCTGGACTTCCCCAACATCGGGAACAATCTTCCTGCATCTAGCCTGTCCAACCCCTTAAGAATTTTGTAAGTTTCTATAAGATCCCCCCTCAATCTTCTAAATTCCAGCGAGTACAAGCCGTGTCTATCCAGCCTTTCTTCATTTGGTCTTGCCAATTGAACTGCCTATCTATGCGTTTCTTAATAGTTGTCCCAGTTACAACTATTAACCAGACAAACTGGGGACTGCAGATGCTGGAACCTCGAGTAAAAAGTCTTCTGAGATTAACTTAATTGTTCAAACTTAAACTTCCTTATATCTCCCAAACTTACTTCTAGTTTACTTTGTCTTAACAAGAACTGGAACACTCCACATGCATATAGTTTGGAGTGCTCAGCTTTTGGAAATCAACTTCTACATCTAGATATTTATTATTGAGTCCTAATGGATATGTTAAGACAAAGTAAATTAGAAATAATTTTGGGAGATGTAAGGAGGTTTAAGTTTCAACAATTAATATAATGTCGGCTGCTATTCTGCTATTTTCTGCCGTTGATAAACTCTTGATAAAGTGGATCGTTCCGTTCCTCGGACACCACCCATTGAATTCCTAATATTGTCTCGGTTTTCACTGGAGTAATAACCTCACAAACTGTGGGAAAGGGCGGCAAATTAGGATTTCTGTTCCTGCATGTATAAACACAAAAATCCAGTATTCCCAGTCGGCAATATATGGGTTAGTTGGCTTACTCGGCATTGATCTCCTGCTGGAGGTCAGCATGGGGAGGGCTAACTCCACTACACATATATTACCAACTCACTGGGAAATTCGGTGCCACGCCAAAGGAGGCGCAAGGGAACCTCTGTGAGAGCCTCAGGTAAGAATTTATAACTTTAAAACTCTTTCAGATGGGTTATTAGTTTAAAAAAATCACTTTCAAATCTTTCCAAGAGTTCTTTCAAATCTCTAATGGCTAGTTAAATTGAAGTGTTTAAAGGTGTCCAAAAGTGTTGGAAATTGTTTTTTGACCTTAATTTTTTTTTGTTATTTCTCTCTTTTTTTTGGTGTTTTTTTTAATAGGTTTCGTCTGCTTTTGAATGTCTAGGAAACAATTTAAAGATTTAGTCACGTTATTCTAATCATGGGTTCAGTGGTGGAGATTCTAAGGCTCTGTTGGAGAAGTGATGGATTGGATTTCGAATTTTGCTCCGGGAGTCCTTCGTTATAAGAGCAGTTGTGCAGAGTCTGAAGAAGGACCTCGACCTGAAACGTCACCTATTCCTTTTCTCCAGAGATATGTCTGACCCTCTGAGTTACTCCAGGCTTTTGGGTCTATCTTCGGTTTAAACCAGCATCTGCAGTTCCTTCCGACGCAGTTGTACTATTTAGTTGGCTTGAGGCAGTCCTGAGGGTTCCACTAACTTTAAGTTTAGGAGTATAGTAAGGCAACTCTCCCCTTCTCGCTCACAAGCTCCACTTGTACGCCGGCGGGGTTAGTTTTGGCTGCCCCACACATATCCTTTCCTCACCACAACCCCTCACGAAACAGACTCCTCCCAGAGTTTTCTGCGTTTTTCACTGGGAGTGTTAGGAAAGGTAGGGTGGTGTTATTTACCCAAGTCAGGGGCATGTATGTTTGGCTTACGAAAGAAGATAAATCCACCCCCACTAAACAGCTCACTTGATGTATTTTGCTGGTTTTCGATCTCCATACATGGACCTTGCTTCCTGTTGACCCGTGGACTACGCATTCCTTGGACGGGGGAGGTGTATTGGCGGTTCCTCTCTGGTATTGCACCTTTGGCAGAGGACTGGTGAATATCACTCGTCTAATTAATCTGCGGTTTCAGCGGAGGTTGCGGTGGAAATTCCCAACGAGCCCACATTTTTTTTTCCTTAAAATGATTCCGACCTGACCATCTTGGATGCTGACTGCAAGCTGATCAATGCTTTCTACTGTGGTTCGGTGTTCAAAACATATTTTCAGCAGTATGTTTTCGTACCAAAGATGTGGTGGCTGGTGGGCTAATTGGCCACTGTAAATTGTGCCGTGTGGAGGTGGGTCGCAGGAGAATGGGGGTTGGGAGGGGGCTCATGGGGATGTGAGAGGTAAAATGAGACGTGTGGGTTGGTAGGTTATAGTGTAGGTGTGCAGAAGAATTCATGGCAATGTGGGGAAAATGAAACGAAATACAAATTAATGTAGATAGGTGATGACGTTTAGTACAGATGTAATGAGCTTAAAAATCTGTTCCCATCTACCTCCTGATTTATTTGAGATGGAAAATCTGCCCATTAATAATTCCTGTTCCCTCTTTCTTATCAGGCCTAATTTATACCTGGTAAAAAACATAACTGCAGTTGGAATGTTTTATTTTCGAAACTTCTTGATTTTGGATACCTCCACAATATTTCTTTATAGTCTCTTGTGCTATCCGGAAGCTGTATGCATTTAATTATTTTCCCTAGTTCCATCATAATAGAAAGGCTTTCAACCTGTCTGAACAACTTCTTTGGGAGACTGCAATGTGTCTCCAGTTTTACTCCAGCAGCTGGTGTTCATAGATCAGTCTGATTCCTGACAACTAGGTGGTTTTGCACAACATAAACATTTAAGCCCTAAATTTCTCAGAGGGTTCAGCCAATTTCTTTCCATGCCAGATTCCTGTCGATTTTCTCGTGAGCCTTGTGTACAATAAAGGCTCTCATTAGATAAAATGGACCAGGGTAACAGCAAGCTCCCTTATGGGGCCCAGGGAATAAGCGCTAGCTTCACAGGTATGTTGACTGGAGGGTCCTTCAACCAGTTTTGCACTTGGACTGAAGAGCAAACCTGAAGGGTGGCATCTCTAAACTTGGTCTGTGGAATTCAGTGGGGCATTCCTGCTCTTCCTAGTTCAACAAGCATGACTATTTAAAAAAAAACTTTACTCACTTGGGAATCTTCTGGTTCAGACCTTTCTTGCATTTAGGGTTTCTCAGGAAGGGTCCCCAAGCTGAAACGTTAACAGGTTTCGTCTTTCCACAGATGCTGCTTGGCTGGCTGAATTCTTCCGGCATTTCTGTTTTTCTTTCTGTCAGTTAGGAAAGATTACTTGTTTGTGCCAGCCACTAAAATGGTCGTCAAGGCCCTTTGATGAAACTGGACCCAGAGTTTCATATTTAATGAATGGCAGTGGTTCATGTTGCATGAGAGGAACAAGCTTACTGGAAGACAATGGGAATAGCGGAAAAATAGTAAAACAGGAGTTTTATGATGGAGGAAAGCAAAATCAATTTAAACTATTTTTACTATGTTCAACATTCATAGAGTCACGGAGTCATGCAGTGTGGAAACAGGCCCTATGGCCCAACTTGCCCACGCTGGCCAACATGTTCCATCTACACATCTGCCTGCATTTCCTTTTAAACCTATCCTATCCATATATGTGTCTAAATGTTTCTTAAATGCAGCAATAGAGGCTGCCGCAACTATCTCCTTCAGTTTAGTTTAGAAAAATAGCTTGAAAAGAGGTTCTTCGGCCCACCGAGTCCGCTCCGACCATTGATCCCTGCACACTAACACTATCCTACGCACATGAGGGACAATTTACAATTTTACCAAAGCCAATTAGCCTACAAACCTGTACGTCTTTGGAGTGTGGGAGGGAACTGGAACATCTGGAGAAAACCCACACAGGTCATGGGGAGAATGTACAAACTCCGTACAGACAGCTCGCGTGGTCAGGATCAAACCCAGGTATCTGGCGCTGTAAGGCAGCAACTCTACCGCTGTGCCACAATGCACCACCGTGAATCTGGCAGCTCATTCCATACACCCACCACCCTTTGCGTAAAAAAGTTACCCCTGAAGTTTTAATTAAATCTATCCCCTCTCACCTTAAACCTATGTTCTCTGTTCCCGATTCTGCATCGGGACTCTGCATTTACCCGATCTATTCCTCTGATGATTTTGTACAGCTCTGTAAGATTTATCCCCTCATTCTCTTGCACTCCAAGGAATAGAGTCCCAGCCTGCCCAACCTCTCCCTATTGTTCAGGCCCTCATATCCTAGCAACACCATCGTCAATCTTCTCTGCACCCTTTCCAGCTTGACAACATCTTTCCTATAACATGGTGTCCAGAACTGAACACAATACCCTAAATGTGGCCTCACCAATGTTTTATATAACTGCAACATGACCTTCCAACTTCTAAACCCAATACTCTGACTGATGAAGGCCAATGTGCCGAATGGCTTCTTGTCCATCCTATCTACCTGTGACGCCACTTTCAAGGAATTATGTACCAGCATTCCTAGATTCTTTTGCTCTACAACAATCCCCAGAACCTTCACATTCACTGTGTAGGTCCTGCCCATGTTAAACTTCCCAAAAGACAACACTTCACATTTCTCTTTATTAAATTCCATCAACCATTCCTCAGCCCACCTGCCCAACTGAACAAGATCCTGCTGTATCACAAAATGCTGGAGTAACTCAGCAGGTCAGGCAGCATCTAGGAGAGAGGGAATGGGTGATGTTTCGGGTCGAGACCCTTCTTCAGACTGTACTCAGCAGGTCAGGCAGCATCTAAGAGAGAATGGGTGACGTTTCGGGTCGAGACCCTTCTTCAGTCTGAAGAAGGGTCTCGACCCGAAACGTCACCCATTCCCTCTCTCCTAGATGCTGCCTGACCTGCTGAGTTACTCCAGCATTTTGTGA
Organism: Rhinoraja longicauda; assembly: GCF_053455715.1. Classification (NCBI taxonomy): domain Eukaryota; kingdom Metazoa; phylum Chordata; class Chondrichthyes; order Rajiformes; family Arhynchobatidae; genus Rhinoraja; species Rhinoraja longicauda. The sequence goes on from NC_135963.1 coordinate 20,144,425, forward strand.
TACCTTCAATTTGTACCAGCATCTGCAGTTATTTTCCTACACAAGATCCTGCTGTAATTTTTGACAACCATCTTCACTATCTATAACACCACCCACTTTTGTGTCATTTGCAAAATTGCTAATCACGCCATGTACAATCTCATCCAAATCATTGATGTAGATGACAAACAGCAATGGGCTCAACACCGAACCCTGAGGCACACCGCTTGTCACAGGCCTCCAGCCCGAGTAGCAACCTTCCACCATCAACATCTGCTTCCGTCCACAAAGCCAATTTTCTATGCATTCAGCTATCTCTCCTTGGAAGTGGCGGCGCCTAACGGCTGCGGCTCGCTAGCAGTCTGTTCGTCTTTTTTCCTTTTTTTTTGTTGTGTGTCGGTGTTGGGATGGTTTTTGTATTTTTTTTTGGTTGTGTATGTGTGGGGGGTGGTGGTGTGGGTGGGGGGGGGGTGGGGGAAACTTTTCTCTTCCTCACGGCGCGGGATGCGGCTCGGCTGCGGGGCCTAACATCGCCCGGTGCGGCTTGGCCGCTGGACTTTACATCGCCCGGTGCGGCTTGGCCGCTGGACTTAACAGTGCCCGGTGCGGCTCGACCGCGGGACTTTTCATCGCCCGGTACGGCTTGGCCGCGGGACTTTACATCGCTGGTGCGGCTCGGCTGCTGGACTTAACAGTGCCCGGTGCAGCTCGGCTGCGGGGCCTAACATCGCCCGGTGCGGCTCGGCCGCGGGACTTTACATCGCCCGGTGCAGCTCGGCTGCGGGACTTTTCATTGCTGGTGCGGCTCGGCCGCGGGACTTAACATCGCACGGTGCGGCTCGGCCACGGGACTTAGCTGCGCAAGGCTTGGTCGCGGGGCCTTTCATCGCCCGGCTCGGCCGCGAGATGTTTCAGCGCCCGGTGCGATTCGGCCGCGGGGACTTCCATCCCCTTGCGGGGACTGTGCGGGTCGGTCGGGGACGAGCTGTCTGTCCGTGGGCGTGGGGAAGAGAGTGGAAGTTTTGTTGCCTCCATCACAGTGAGGGGGTGTTTGGAGTCACTGTGATGGACGTTTGTGTTGGGGTTATGTGTCTTGTGTTCTTTTTTTTATGACTGCTATGTAGTTTCGTTCGGTACCTCGGTACCGAATGACAAATAAAGCTCTGTTATCCCATGCGCTCTAATCTTCCAGAGCAGCCTACCATGTGGAACTTTGTCGAATGCCTTGCTGAAATCCATATACACAATGTCTACAGTTCTGCCCTCATCAACCTTTTTGGTTACATCTTCAGAAAACTCAATCAGATTCGTGAGACAAGACCTCCTATGTACAAAAAACATGCTGATTATCCCCAATCAGCCCTTGTCCATCTAAATGCATGTATATCTTATCCCTCAGGTGACTATTTGGGGGCCTGTAATACATTCCCAACAAGGTGATCATCCCTTTCTTGTTTAGGAAAATAACTGCAGACGCTGGTACAAATTGAAGGTATCATAAAATGCTGGAGTAACTCAGCAGGTCAGGCTTTTGCATGGAAGGGGAATTGTTGGGAATTTCTGAATTTCTGAAATTTCTGAAGAAGGGTCTCGACCCGAAACATCACCCATTCCCTCTCTCCTAGATGCTGCCTGACCTGCTGAGTTACTCCAGCATTTTGTGATCCCTTTCTTGTTCCTTAGCTCCACCCATATAGCTTCACGAGACAAACTATTCATATTGTCACCTCTGACCACTGCCATAACATCCTCCTTAACCAATAACGCAACACCCCCTCCTCTTTTACCTCTGTCTCTCCTGAAGCACCTGTACCCTGGAACATTGAGCTGCCAGCCCTGCCCTACTCTTAAAAAGGTTACCGTGATGGCTACAATGTCCCAGTCACAAGTACCTATCCATCCCTAAGTTCATCTGCCTTACCTGTCAGGCCTCTCGCATTAAAATAAGTGAAATTTAAACCAACATTCCTTCCTCCCTCCCTCCCTACCTTTCGCCTGCCTATTCTATCCACTAGACTTTCTCTCATCACCCTCCTTATCAACTCCTAACCTTTGACATGCCTCGGTCCTGTATAGGATCCTACACATGTTGTGGGAATTACAGAGACATGGCTGCAAGAGGACTAGGGCTGGGAGCTGAATATTCAGGGGTATACGGCCTATCGAAAAGACAGACAGGTGGGCAGAGGGGGTGGGGTCGCTCTGTTGGTAAGGAATGATATTCAGTTCCTTGCAAGGGGTGACGTAGAATCAGGAGATGTAGAGCCAGTATGGATAGAACTGAGGAATTGTAAGGGTATAAACACCCTAATGGGAGTTATCTACAGGCCCTCAAACAGTATCCTGGATAGAGGGTGCAAGTTGAATCAAGAGTTAAAATTGGCATGTCGCAAAGGTAATGCTATTAAGGTTATGGGAGATTTCAACATGCAGGTAGGCTGGAAAAATCAGCTTGGTACTGGACTCCAAGAAAGGGAGTTTATGGCATGCCTCCGAGATGGATTCTTAGAGCAGCTTGTACTGGAGCCTACCAGGGAGAAGGCAATTCTGGATTTCGTGTTGTGTGATGAACCGGATTTGATAAGGGAAGTCAAGGTAAAAGAGCCATTAGGACCATAATATAAGTTTTAATCTACAATTTGAGAGGGAGAAGGGAAAATCGGAAGTGTCAGTATTACAGTTGAGCAAAGGGGACTATGGAGGCATGAGGGAGGAGCTGGCTAGAGTTGACTGGAAAGAGACCCCAGCAGGGATGACAGTGGAACAACAATAGCAGGTATTTCTGGGAATCATACAGAAGGTGCAGGATCAGTTCATTCCAAAGAGGAAGAAAGATTCTAAGGGGTGTAAGAGTCGACTGTAGCTGACAAGGGAAGTCAAAGACAGTATAAAAATAAAAGAGAAGTATAACAGCAAAGATGAGCGGGAAGCCAGAGGATTGGGAAACTTTTAAAGAGAATCAGAAGATAACTTAAAAGGCAATACAGGGAGAAAAGATGAGGTACGAAGGTAAGCTAGCCAAGAATATAAGAGAGGACAGTAAAAGCTTCTTTAGGTAGGTGAAGAGGAAAAAAATAGTTAAGACAAATGTGGGTCCTTTGAAGACAGAAGCAGGTGAATTTATTATGGGGAACAAGGAAATGGCAGACGAGTTGAACCGGTACTTTCTTTGTATCTTCCTTAGTGAAGACATATCTAATCTCCCTGATGTTCTAGTGGCCAGAGATCCTAGGGTGACAGAGGAATTGAAGGAAATTCACATTAGGCAGGAAATGGTGTTGGTTAGACTGATGGGACTGAAGGCTGATAAATCCCCAGGGCCTGATGGTCTGCATCCCAGAGTACTTAAGGAAGTGGCTCTAGAAATCATGGACGCATTGATGATCATTTTCCAATGTTCTAAAGATTCAGGATCAGTTCCTGTGGATTGGAGGGTAGCTAATGTTATCCCACTTCTTAAGAAAGGAGGGAGAGAGAAAACAGGGAATTATAGACCAGTTAGCCTGACATCGGTGGTGGGGAAGATGCTGGAATCAATCATAAAAGATGAAATAGCGGAACATTTGGATAGCAGTAACCGAGTCAGCATGGATTTACGAAGGGGAAATCATGCTAGACTAATCTTCTGGATTTTTTTGAGGATGTAACTAGGAAAATGCACAAGGGAGTGTACCTGGAGTTTCAGAAAGCCTTTGATAAGGTTCCACATAGGAGATTAGTGGGCAAAATTAGAGCACATGGTATTGGGGGTAGGGTACTGACATCGATAGAAAATTGGTTGGCAGACAGGAAACAAAGAGTAGGGATTAACGGTTCCCTTTCAGAATGGCAGGCAGCGACTAGTGGGGTACCGCAAGGCTCGATGCTGGGACCGCAGCTATTTACAATATACATTAATGACTTAGATGAAGGGATTAAAAGTAACATTAGCAAATTTACAGATGACACAAAGCTGGGTGGCAGTGTGAACTATGAGGAGGATGCTATGAGGATGCAGGGTGACTTGGACAGGTTGTGTGAGTGGGCGGATGCATGGCAGATGCAGTTTAATGTGGATAAATGAGAGGTTATCCACTTTGGTGGCAAGAACAAAAGGCAGATTATTATCTGAATGGTGTCGTTAGGAAAAGGGGAAGTACAACAAGATCTGGGTATCCATGTTCATCAGTCACTGAAAGGGATCATGCAGGTACAGCAGGCAGTGAAGAAAGCTAATGGCATGTTGGCCTTCATAACAAGAGGAGTTGAGTATAGGAGCAAAGAGGTCCTTCTGCAGCTGTACAGGGCCCTAGTAAGACCGCACCTGGAGTACTGTGTGCAGTTTTGGTCTCCAAATTTGAGGAAGGACATTCTTGCTATTGAGGGAGTGCAGCATAGGTTCACGAGGTTAATTCCTGGGATGGCGGGACTGTCGTACGTTGAAAGACTGGAGCGACTAGGCTTGTATACACTGGAATTTAGGATGAGAGGGAATCTTATTGAAACATATAAGATTATTAAGGGGTTGGACACGCTAGAGGCAGGAAACATGTTCCCGATGTTGGCGGAGTCCAGAACCAGGGGCCACAGTTTAAGAATAAGGGGTAGGCCATTTAGAACGGAGACGAGGAAAAGCTTTTTCACTCAGTTGTGAATCTGGAATTCTCTGCTTCAGAAGGCAGTGGAGGTCAATTCTCTGGATGCTTTCAAGAGAGAGTTAGATAGAGCTGTTAAAGATAGCGGAGTCAAGGAATATGGGGAGAAGGCAGGAAAGGGGTACTGATTGTGGATGATCAGCCATGATCACAGTGAATGGCGGTGCTGGCGCGAAGGGCCAAATGGCCTATTGCCTATTGTCTATTGTCTATTGTCTATTGTCACCCCCTGTCAAATTAGTTTAAACCCATCCATGTAGCTCTAACAAACCAGGATATGGGTCCCCGTCCACTGAAGGTGCATCCCATCCCTCTTGTACATGTCACCTCTGCCCCAGAAATGATCCCAATGGTCTAGAAATCTGAATCCCTGCCCCTTGCACCCTCCTCGACCACACATTCCCCTCCCCTATCGTCCTGTTCTTACCCTCACTGGCACATTAAATGTAATAACGTGCTCCAGTTCAATTTGGCATCTGAAATTCACTTCCATTGACTTCAACATGAACCAAATTTCAGAAGCAAAGTCCAATGCACGTGTGTTTTCTACGTGGAACAGATGATGTGGTTCTATCCAGAAGTTTTGTGAGCATCAAAACTATAATTTCAATGCAGTACAATAGCAAAGAGGTAAGTGGAAGAATGTCTTATTTTCTCCATGTATTCTACAGTGCATAAATGGGCTGTGTGAATGTTAGCCTACAAGTGTTACAAACATCACAGGAAAATGTATTTGAATGGTGTCAATTGAAAAGGAAATTTGCATCCTCAGTAGAAACAATGGTGTTGACTTGACCTGACCCAGGAAGCTCCATCCCTCCCACCCTTCCTCCTCCCCTCCAGCTCCTGTACTGGCAAAGGCAGAACCACTGGGTTCAAAAAACGTAACCATCACGTCTGTCCGTCTGTGCAGCCAGCACGGACCACGTTGGATGCATGAGCAAGCAGCACTACTGCTTGAAGCAGGCCCGTCATTCCCAATGCCTTTCCCAGAGCACAAGGGCCTTACTTTCTCCTCACACGCTCATGGATGCAGCTGTGTTTATTTAGTCTGCCAAGGCCAGTGAATTTGCTGAGACTGTTGCCAACACTCTGCACTGAGAAACTATTTTTTTCTGACGGCTGGAATCCATGACAGCATTGGGCTGTTAATTATACTCAAGAGAAATGGCAGAATGCTAATAGAAAATTTGAAAGTGGCATCATTTGCCGAAAAAGGAAAACAGCAAACATTTTAAACAGTTTTGCCAGCCTGTGAGTTACCCCCAAATGTTCACTGATTTTGAAAAAGAGCTCCTTTTAGTCATCTTTGTATCGTTTTTAACGTGTTTCAAAATATTGTGCTGCGCCAATGACATCATGAGAAAAAAATAGCCAGAAGACATTACCGAGAGCAATGGTGTGTGTAAGCTGAATTAATGTCAGTAGTAATATATTCATTAGCACAGAGGTGTTCACTGATCTTGTCACTTTAAATCGTTGTGTTAATTCAACTGCTCCACACCGTTTGGCTGAGTTTGTTCTCCAAGATGTCTCCCCAGTGATGTCATTACCACTTACAAATTCCTAAAATGAATTCACCTAACTTCACACAAACCAGAGGTGAAACCTGGCTCCTGTACGAGAAAGTCCAATACCACAGCAATACACACTGTAGCCTCCAGCATCTCGTTAGATGAATCAGGTTGACTTGATAAAAATTAGAAAACACATTGCAAAAGCTGATGAAAGTCATTTGGGGCCTCTTTAATTTGATTAATGGTGGGCACTACTGACCCCAACCTTAAGGTAGTTATCATTAATTATCTTGTTTATTTAGTTTAGAGATGCAGCGCGGAAACTAGCCCTTCAGCCCACAGAGTCCGCCCGCGCCGACCAGCAATCCCCATGCACTGGCATTATCTGGCACACTAGGGACAATTTACAATTCTTACTGAAGCCAATTAACCTACAAATCTGTACGTCTTTGGAATGTGGGAGGAAACCGGAGCTCCACTTTCTTAGCTTTCTCCACAAATGTTGTGTTCCTCTTAATGCAGAAATCTACTCTGGCCATTTATGTATTCAATGACAGAATCCAGACACCATTGTGATTGTGAATTGTCAAGTATCATAGGCCTCTGAGAGAAAAAAAAACACCTCCTTAACGTTATGACATTGAATGAGCCAAGCATAGACCAAAGGTGTAGATGTAAAAAGTTTTTATCCAGCACAAGCAGATATTCAGGAGGGGATAGACATAAAATGCTGGAGTAACTCAGGGGTCAGGCAGCATCTCTGGAGAAAAGGACCAGGTGATGTTTTGGGTCGGAACCCTTCTTCAATCTGGGAGATAGAGAAGGCCAGAACAAAGCAGAGCGGGCAACAGATGACCTCAGGAAGGGTGCAGTCCTGGAGGGGAGTCTCTCCATAAAATCTCTTGAAGAAGCTCTTGAACTTAAGGTGTGGTGTTTTTTTATACGCTTTACAGGCAAGGGTAACAATAGGTAATTGAACACAAGTTCAAGTTTACAGAGATTTGTTCAATATTTTGGACGCAGACAAGTATTTCCATAGAATTTAATATTTACAATGGGGGCATACCTTAAATGACATGCCCAACTCCATTTAAGTGGTTGTTCGTCTACAAGCATTTGAGAACAAAACTCTGGATGCTTAAAATATCTGATTTATCATGGTATATGAAGGTTGACTCTCTGGGTACACAAACAACCTACGTATTGATTGAGGTCGTGTGGAACAGTCTCCACAGGTTGAGTTGCTGACTGTCGAATAGAACTACGACCATGATAATGGGCTAAATAGCCAGTCTGGAATAAAACAATATCAAACAAAAAGAAACTGTGGGTACTGGAAACCTAGAAGAAAACCAGAAAATACTGGAAATACTCAGCAGGTCAAAGACCCTTTGAGAGACCTGAAACGTATTTCTCTTCCCACTGATGTGGCTTGACCAGGTGACTGTTTCCAGCATTTCCTGGTTTTCCTTTAGCCAGTGCGGAACCTCCCCTGATCTCATCTTGGGGTTTTTGGTGTTAGCCAATTAATGGTCTGGACACAAGAGATCTGCTTTGGAAAACTGACTTGACCAATGTCTTATAAGACAATAACTGCAGATGCTGGTACAAATTGAAGGTATTTATTCACAAAATGCTGGAGTAACTCAGCAGGTCATGCAGCATCTCAGGAGAGAAGGAATGGGTGACGTTTCGGGTCGAGACCCTTCTTCAGACTGATGTCAGGGGGGCGGGACAAAGGAAGGATATAGGTGGAGACAGGAAGATAGAGGGAGATCTGGGAAGGGGAGGGGAAGAGAGGGACAGAGGAACTATCTAAAGTGGGAGAAGTCGATGTTCATACCACTGGGCTGCAAGCTGCCCAGGCGAAATATGAGGTGCTGTTCCTCCAATTTCCGGTGGGCCTCACTATGGCACTGGAGGAGGCCCATGACAGAAAGGTCAGAGTGGGAATGGGAGGGGGAGTTGGTGCTCGGCCACCGGGAGACCAGTTTGGCCAACGCGGTCCGAGCGCAGGTGTTGAGCGAAGTGATCGCCGAGTGCTGTCAATGTCTTATGGTCAAGATAGTTCCAAAATTCATCTCTGAAGCAGCTCTGAAGAGTTGTGATCTCTCTTCAGACAATGATGTTCATTTACGCATCTGTTCTTTTAATTTCAAACCTCTTCTTCTTTCGTGTCCATCACCCACTCTTCAAATGTTACATCGCTGTCATCGTCCGTCCTGAAAAGGGCACAAGCTTCCGGCGGCAATCAGTGGGAGCCATCACTTGTTGCAATAGATGATGGTGGTAGCAGAAATAGCTCAGGACACTTCCAGTTTCCAGCCCCGCGATGTGGACGCTTCTGCCAAGGGGCCAATTTCAAACTGATTACTGTATATGTTACATTTTGAAATATTTCATGAAGATTAGTTCCCCTTTGCATCAATGGCTACTATTTCTTGTATCTTACACTTTCTTTCTATAGCTGCTTCCACCTCACACTTATCTCCCTAATAAAAGGACAACCTCAATGTTAGATCCCCATCCAGGCACAGACTCTGCCATGTCCATTCAATGCCCCCTCTCATTCTTTCAATCTCCAATGAGAAAAGGGCCCCTTTGTCAATTGTTCCCCATAAACCAAGCCTTTCATCTCAGGAATCAACCTATGGAATCAGCTCCATACAACCCCAATGCAAAACAATTCCTTAAGTATTGATACCAAAGCTACACCCAGTACTCCAGCTATGGTACCTTCAAAACTAGTACTCCAGATATGGTACCTCCAAAACCAGTACTGTAGTAGCAGGAAACAACACAAAGCGCTATCTGGTGAGCATGGATAAGTGATGTTTCAGGATGGCTCAGAAGAAGAATCTCGACCCGAAACATCACCTATCCATGTTTTCCAAAGATGCTACCTGACCCACTGCATTACTCCAAACATTTGAGTCACTTTTTTGTAAACCAGCATTTGCAGTCCCTTGTTTCTGCAGTAGTAGGAAGAGCTCTCTCTACCTTAGTACCACCACTACCTTGCAATAAAGGCCAGCATCCAATTTGCATTCCCAATTATTCACTGTACTTGTTTCTGTGTTTCGAATACAAAGGCATGCTAATTTTTCTCTCCTCAAGCCCATTCCCTGTTCAAAATCTTGGATTGCTACAAAATACTTAATGGCACATCGTGATGATTTGCTTTATTTTCTTTTCCTGTGAAGAACTGCCTGGAATTCATTCATTACTTCCCTGTGTGCCAGCGTATTAGATGCTCCAGTACACTTCAAGCAAGAAAAGCCCAATTGGTACTGGCTACAAGAGGAACTTTCACTCAGCTGCTGAATCCGTGCTCATGTATACAATCTTTTCGCTATTTTGCTTGGGCAGCTTACAACCCAGCGGTATGAACGTTGATTTCTCTAATTTCAAGTAATCCCTGCATTTCACTCTCCACCCCACCCCCCCCCCCCCCCCCCCCCCTCCACCCGAGTCATCCTACCAGTTCCACTGTTTGTATCCCCGTATCCCACGTGTTATCACCTCTTCCCCAGCCAACAATGGGCCATTATGGGTTCCATCCACCCTTGCTGGCCATCTGTTGCTGGCCCTGATTTGTCCTGGCCATTTCCTACTTCCAGTTCCCCCATTTCTACAGTCAGTCTGAAGAAGGGTTCCAACCCGAAACATCGCCCATCCTTTTTCTCCAGAGATGCAGCCTGACCCGCTGAGTTACTCCAGCACGTTGTGTCTATCTTTTGCAGAATCGTGTCCAGTTTCACTCCATTGAGCAAAAGGCTATTCATTCTGCTCCACGACATCTATGACCAGCATTTTAACTACGATTCTGTTGCACAGAATGGGTAAACTGTGGTGAGAACAAAGCAGTCCTTGTTATCATACATCATCACTGATATTTCCTGTTCTTCTGAGATAACTGAAAATTGCTGACCTATGGAATTGTAGAAAATCAGCAATTAACAGAGACCATGTGGCCTAGCTTGTGTGTTTTAGTTTTAGGGATACAGCGCAGAAACAGGCCCTTCGGCCCACCGCGTCTGCGCCGACCAGCGGTCCCCGCACACCAACACTATCCTACACACACAAGGGACAATTTACATTTATACCAAGCCAATTAACCTACAAACCTGTGCGTCTTTGGAGTGTGGGAGGAAACCGAAGATCTCGGAGAAACCCCACGCAGGTCACGGGGAGAACGTACAAATTCCGTACAGATAACACCCATAGTCAGGATCGAACCTGGGTCTCTGGCGCTGTAAGGCAGCAACCCTACCGCTGCGCCGTCGTGCCGCCCACAACCAACAAGTGTGTTGGTTGAAAAAGAGCACCGGGTGTGTAGTCCTGCAGTCAAGACTTTTCAAGAGGACATTTTCAAATGCTGCGTAGGCTTCTGTACACTCAACGCTGATCGGAAGAAAACCGTTTCCTTACTGACCTAACCCTAACCGTAACCCTTCACACCTCCACAAAAATAGAATCAATATAGTCACCTGGCCCATACCTCAACAAATCTACTCTGATCAATCCGCAGTCTGTGCTCCTCCAATTGAAGGTTTGTAATGTCCCTTAGCAATTGTAAAAATATATAGACTTTTCTTTGACTGGATAGCAAGCAACAAAATATTTCTCACTGTACCTCGCTCGGTACACGTGACAATAAGAAACTAAACTAAACTGTCGGTAGTTACCAGAATGAGATTCTGCAATTGAGTGAAACGATTAATTGAAAGATACAGTATGGAAACAAACCCTTCAGAAGTCTGTGGAGGCCAAGTCAATGGATATGTTTAAGGCAGAGATAGATAGATTCTTGATTAGTATGGGTGTCAGAGGTTATGGGGAGAAGGTGGGAGAATGGGGTTAGGAGGGAGAGATAGATCAGCCATGATTGAATGGTGGAGTAGACTTGGTGGGCCGAACGGCCTAATTCTGCTCCTATCACATGAATATGAACTTCAGCCCACCGAGTACATGTCGATCATCAATCACCCAATTCACGCTAATTTTAAGTTAGCCACTTTTGCATCCTCCCTGCACACTGGGGGCAATTTACAGAAGCCAATTAATCGACTTACAGCCTTTGGGATGTGGGCGGAAACTGGGGCACCCAGAGGAAACTCGAAATTATATTTAGGTCACTTTTGTAAGCTCTTTTGGATTCTAATGTGTTCATGCCCATGAAACCTATTTGGAATTAGATTTAGAGCATACTTAACATGGCACAATGACACAGCTGGTAGAGCTGCTGCCTCATATAGAGATAGATTTTCTTTGACGGGTGTTACAAAACCTGTTGAGTTTGTACATGAAGTTACAACAAGGAGTTATCAACACTATGTTATTTCCATTTGAGAATGGGATTATTTGGAAGGCATATAGAAATCTGAGGTCTATTGTTAATTGTGGTCCTGCCCAGTATATCACCCAAACCAGCCTCTCCCCTTTGACTCTATCTACACTTCACGCTGCCTCAGTTAAAACAACCAACATAATCAAGAACCACACATACATCCCGGTCATTTTCTCTCCTCCCCTCTCCCATCGGGCAGAATATACTAAAGTTTATTAGGGGGAATATACTAAAGTACCACCAAATTCAAGGACAGCTTCATCCCCGCTGTTGTAAGACTCTTGAGCAGAGCTCTCACCAGCTAATGGATGAATTCTCCATTCCCCGATCTACCTCCTTGCAGATCGTGCACTATTTTCTACCTGCACTTTGTCTACAGCTGTAATACTGTACACTGGACTCTGGTTCCTTTCTCTTTGCACTACCTGTTGTACTCAAGTCTGGTTTCTGATAGTACCAACAATTTATGATGGATTTTTTTTTTAACTGGATAGCATCCAAAACAAAGTTCTTCACTGTACATCGGTACACATGACGATAAACTAATACCATACCATACCAGTTGCCGTAGTGAGGGTGTGGAAAGTATTAATTCCCTCCATGGAGCTACTTTCTTCCTGAAAAGTGATTGAATCACTATGACAATGCCTGGAAATATCGATTTTGCTGAAATAATATGCTCGCCGACCCCTCTTGTGTGGATCCCATTGAACCAGTAGCAAGATTTATTGGCAGTAGAACAGATTATTGGCTAAAAATCTAAGCTGGTTTACCTACAGTCCAAACACATCCATGTGTTCTTAATGGAGCTGGAGCCAGTTAACTGTCACAATGCCAATACGTCTGACTGCCGGTGAAATGGTAACAGGATAGATTATTAAGTCTGCATGGTTTCATGATTTCCATGTGTGTGTGGTTTTTTTAGCAAGCCCCCAAAAAGAGCTTAATTTATATAATCATTGACTGTGTGTCGGTGGTTATGTATGTGTGTGGGTTGACCACTTCTTGTCAATAAAATACTACTTAAGGAGGTGATTCGAAGAACTCAGATTTTGATATAAATGTACCATAATATTTGAGTTATACCTTTGGCTTTTATAGCTGGGGTTGACAATAAGGACAAGTGTTACCTCCACATCTCCAGGTCAGTAATACAAGAGATTGTTGAGACTGCACTTGGAGTGTTGTGTTCAGTTTTGGTTACTCTTCTACGGAAAAGATGCCATTAATCTGGAAAGGGTGCAAAGAAGATTTAAGAGGATGTTGCCAGGACTCAAGCACTTGAGTTATAGGGCAAGCTTGGAAGCTGAGGGGTGATCCTGTAGAGGTGTTTATAAAATCATGAGGGGAATAGACAGGGTGAATGCACGGTCTTCATCCCAGGGTGGGGGAATCAAGAACCAGAGGGCAACAGTTTAAGAAGAGAGGGGAATGATTTAATAGTAATCTGAGGGACCACATTTTAGACACAGGGGGTTGGTGGATATATGGAACAAGCTGCCATTGGAAGGGGAGGCAACATTTAAAGCAGAGTTTAAATGTCACAACATTTGGCTAGACTCATGGATCGGAAAGGTTTAGAGGGACAGGGGCCAAATGCAGGTAAATGGGACTTGCTTAAATGGGCATCTTGGTCAGCATGAACGATTTGGGCTGAAGGGCCTGCTTCCATGCTGTATGATTTTATGACTAATAACATATTAGTTGCTGGATTCAGAAAAATAACCCCAGCTGATGAAAAATTGTATCACCATTGTTTAGAGCTTACTTCACAAAATGAATGCTGGAAAATCATGAGACGTAGGGGGGCCCAGTCTAATCGATTGCAAGAAGAATCTTTCTCTTGAAATGTTCAGTCTGAATTACTGCACACTGGATGTAGTGATCTACATCAGGCCTGTTGCCCTTCTTTATGATAAACAACCCTTTTGAGGAACCTATTAGATGAAGGATTCTTTCATTTATGCATGGAATAAAAGTAAAATGGATGACTGAAACCCAGATGAAAAATTATTTAAACTTAATCCTTACACAACGAGGGAATTGGCCCATGTTAGGTAAGGTAAACAAAATGAGCAGGTTGCTTTAGGACTGGCGTCATTCCAAAGGTGAAAATATCAAGCAGAGAATTTTCTTCAACGTTTCCAAACAATAGAAAATGTTGTCGCAGCTGGATTACATGTAAGGAGGAACTGCAGATGCTGGTTAAACCAAAGTAACTCAGCAGGTCAGGCAGCATCTCTGGAGAAAAGGAATAGGTGGCGTTTCGTGTCCGGAGAAGGGTCTCGACCGAAACGTCACTTATTCCTTTTCTCCAGGAATGCTGCCTCACCCGCTGCCTTCAGCTTTTTGTGTCTGGCTTTGGATTACATGTAATACTGAAAACGCATGATAATTTCCTGTGTCTGGAATATTTGTCTTGAGAAGGATCCCGATCCGAAACGTTGCCTATCCGTGTTCTCCAAGGATGCTGTCCGACCCGCTGAGTTACTCCAGCACTTTGTGTCTTCTTTCAGTAAGCCAACATCTGCATTTTCTTGTTTCTACATTTTGTCTGGTCCACTGTGAAATCTCCTCAAGGTATGCCTACTTTGAAGAAGCTTTCTTCCTCTCTCGAGTCAGAAAGGCCCTGACCCAAAAAGTCACCTATCAACGTTCTCCAGGAATGCTGCCTGAGCTGCTGAATTACTCCACTTTGTGTCTTTTTCTTCTGGAATACTTGGATTAGATTTGATTACCCAACATGATGTATGACATTAAAGTTTTCAAGGAGAACTACTTGATTGGAGTCAGAAGAAGGGTTTACCCAAGGGTAAATATAACATCAGAGCAAGTAATTAGATGTAAAGGGATAACAATTAAATTAAACGTAAAAGTGCACAAACTACAAGAAGTTTTAAAAAGCTTCGAATATAAATCTGGTACATATAAATAATCATTAGGAGTAAGGGATTAATAAACGAAAAGCATATATGACAGGAGTAGATGGAGTTCTAATCAAAATGATGGTATATCTAAAACACATTGCCTATTAATTTAATGCCATGTGGGGTTTTAGGATGCTTATTTTGTTCAACCACATATTTCTGTTTAGTTTAATTTATTATTGGTATGTGTACCAAGGTACAGTGAAAAGCTTTTTGTTGCCTGCTCTCTAGTCAAAGATAAAAAACATATATGATTACAATCCAGCTGTCCCCAGTCTACAAATATATGATAAAGGGAACAACACTTAGTGCAAGATAAAGTCCAATTAAAGATAGCTTAAAGGTCTCCAATGAAGTAGGTGGTAGGTCAGGACTGCACTCTAGCTGGTGAGAGGATGGTTCAGTTGCCTGATAACAGCGGGGAAGAAAGTGTCTCTGAATCTGGAAGTATGCTTTTTCAAACTTCTGAACCTCTTGCCTGATGGAAGTGGGGATAAGAGGGAGTGACTGGGGTGAGACTGGTCCTTGACTATGGTAGTGGCCTTGCTGAGCAGTGCAAAGTGTAGATAGAGACAATGGAAGGGAGGGCCTGTTTGCTTGATGGTCTGGACTACGTCCACAACTCTGCAATTTCTTGTGGTTTCGGATGGAGCTGCACCCAAACCAGGCTGTGATAAAATGCTTACTATGGTGCATCTGTAGAAGTTGGTGAGGTTTGTTGGGGACTTGCCAAACTTCTGGAGGCAGAAGGGGAGAAGAGGGTAGGGGTTGAGGGTTCTGGAAAAATACTTTAGACTTTAGCGATACAGCATAGAAATAGACCCTTTGGCCCATGGAGTCCACGCCGACCAGCGATCACCCCGTACACTAGCACTAGGTGCCACCCTTACGCAAGGCAGATGAAATTTCATGCACTCAAGTATGGAATGATGTTTCGGTGGTTGCAATGAGGATAGACAATGTTATTCAAATGAGGATAGACAACGTTAATCAACCTTGCATAATTTAAAGGGAAAGGGGACGGGGCAGAGAGACAGGGGCATATGTACAGACGTACACGGCACGGTAGCGCAGCGGTAGAGTTGCTGCTTTACAGCGAATGCAGCGCCGGAGACTCAGGTTCGATCCTGACTACGGGTGCTGCACTGTAAAGAGTTTGTACGTTCTCCCCGTGACCTGCGTGGGTTTACTCCGAGATCTTCGGTTTCCTCCCACACTCCAAAGACGTACAGGTATGTAGGTTAATTGGCTGGGTAAATGTAAAAATTGTCCCTAGTGGGTGTAGGATAGTGTTAATGTACGGGGATCACTGGGCGGCACGGACTTGGTGGGCCGAAAAGGCCTGCTTCCGGCTGTATGTATATGATATGATATGATATGATTGTTGGAGGACAAGTTGAAAAGCTGTAAAAGGTCTGGGATCCTTGGCTTTATTAGAGAAAAAAGATTATCTCATGCATTTTTAAAAGACTGGTTAGGACTTAACAGGAGTATCCTGTCCAATTCAGGCAGGTGGGCTTGAACGACTTCAGTTATGCCGGAGGTTTGGTGAAGCTGGAGGTGCTCATTTTAGAACAGAGAAAGTTAAAGGTAGATTTGAAAGACATTCAAATTCATAAAAGGTTTTGATAGAATAATTATACACTGTTTCTAACAGAAGTAGGGTTAGGCAGAGTATACACATTCAAGATACAGGATGAAAGAATGTAAGGACAAAAAGGGTATGCGGGAGGCCACTACAATTTGGAATGCATTCCTGAAAGAGGAATGAAAGAAGAATAAAATTAATTTTCAAAAGGGAATCAGCTAAATACAGAAAGGAGACAATTTTTCAGTGTTATGGGATTGGAACGGGATAGACAATCTAAATAGATATCTGTTTCAAAGAGCCACACAGTCACAAAGGATTGAATGGTCTCCTTTGTGCTGTATCGTTCGAAGATTCTCCTTAAGTTTCATGGATATTGGAATAAAAGTGCTCTTTCATTGAAACAACTTCATTTTTATTCATTTAGAGAAGTCTAATAACTGGTTGTGCCTTGTGGTTGTAATTTTATATTTACTTTGAGAGTTATGTGGACGACGTAAGCCCATTACACAGGACCACCAATATTGAAAAAGGCGAGGGGAGAAAGACAAAATACACCGAGTGGTTTGGGTTTTTACCAAGTTTTAAAACCGAGCAGACTATGGGCTGGAGGCTAGGCCAAGGCACAAGGAGTTCTACAGCTCCAAAGACCAGAGACAGTGCGAATTACAGCAAGAATCTGCAGCGGTTACAACACTGTGATACGACAACGGAAGAGTGTGAACAGGAACGGGCTAGAGGAACTAAAGGAACTAAGTAAGGGACTATTTAGAACTAAATAAAAAGGAGAGTGTGAAACACAACTTGCAATGTAAAGCCAAAAAGCCGAATGTGCTGGAAATTAGGGAACGATAGAAAGATCTGGAGTACTAATACATATGTTTCAGCATTTGACTCGTAGAGTTAAACAGCACAGAAACCGGTCCTTGTCGATTCCAAGCATGGTGCCTTCCGGAACTAGTCCTATTTGCCTTCATGTGGCCCATATCACTCTAAACGTTTCCTATCCACGTACCTATCTAAATGTCTTCTAAACATTGTTATTGCAACTGCCGCTACCACTTCCTCCGGCAGATCATTCCATATACCCACCAACGTCTATCTGAAAAACATCTCTCTCTCAGGCACCCTTTGAATCTTTCTCCTCATACCTTGAATCTTTCTCCTCATACCTTAAATCTTTGCCCTTCGGGTTTAAACTCTCCTTCCTGGGGAAAAAGACTGTGCTCATCAATCTTTTCTATGACCCTCATGATTTTATAATGTAACCCCTCCACCTCCTTTGCTCTAGCAAAAAGAGTAGCAGCTTTTCTAAGAGTCATAGAGTGATACAGTGTGGAAACGGGCCCTTCGGCCCAACTCGCCCACACCGGCCAACATGCCCCAGCTACATTAGTCCCACCTGCCAGCATTTGGTCCGTATCCCGCCAAACCTGTCCTATCCATGTATCTCTCCTACTGCTTCTTAAATGTTGGGATAGTTCCAGCCTCAACTACGTCCTTTGGCAGCTTGTTCCATACACCCACCGGCCTTTGTGTGAAAAGGTTACCCCTCAGATTCCTACTCGATCTTTTGCCCTTCACCTTAAACCTATGTCCTCTGGTCCTCAATTCACCTACTCTGGGCAAGGGACTCTGTGCATCTACCTGATCTATCTCTCTCATGATCTTATACACCTTCTTATAATTCAAATGCTCCAGTCCTGAAAACATCCTTGTGAATCTTTTCTACACCCTCTCTGGTATAATCATATCCTTCTTACTGTATGGTGACCAGAATTTGTGCAATATTCCAAGGTGGAGTCTCACCAGTATCTTGTGCAGTTTTAATATAACGTCCCAACTCTTGTACTCAGTGTCCTGTCTGATGAAGGCCATATCCTCTGAACCTTCTTCATCTTTGTGTCTACCTCTATTGCCATGTTGAGGAATTATGTACTTTTACCAATCGGTCTTCCCATTCAACAATACTCACCAAGGGCCTATCATTCACTGTGTGTATGCCCTGTCCTAGTTTAACGTCGTAAATTTATCACTTAGCTCTTTTCTGAGTTAAATTCCATCCGTCATTCCTTTTGCCCACTTTTCATATTGATATACAGCTTGTTGCAACCTTAGACAAGCTTCTTCACTGTTCCCCATACCACCCGTCACTAATGCTATTCTACACACTAGGAACAATTCACAATTTTTACCGAAGCCAATTAATCTACAACCTGTACATCTTTGGAGTGTGGGAGGAAACCAGAGCACCCGGAGAAAACACACGCGGCCATAGGTAGAACGTACATACTCTGTACAGACAGCACCCATAGTCGGGATTGAACCCGGGTCTTTGGCACTGTAAAGCAGCAACTCTATCACTGGTTCAACGTGCCGCCCTACTGTGCCATTTGTAAAAGAATCAATGTACAGAGATCGTAGTTGCTGTGTCTTTAATGCTTAAAAGTCATCTTAAATGGGCCATAGGCTTAAAGATATCAATCCATGGCAGACAGTATATCGACACAAATGGCTGCCATAGTGTTGAGGGTAAACATAAAGGAAGGTGGGCCTTCTATCTTCAATCTGTGTGGCCACATGTTTTCTACACTCTCCCTCTCCTCCAACTGGTCATCTTCAAATAGAGACACAAGAGACTGCAGACACTGAAATCTGGAATAATCTGCTGGAGGAATTCAGCATCTTGAGCAGTACCTGTGGGTGAAAGGAGTCATTGACATTTAAGGTTGAAACCCTCCAAGAGGATTGAGAGTGGAGAGGGGAGATTGCCAGTATAAAGAAATTAGAAGTTGCATGCCATTTAAATTCAAGTAATGAAAGGAATAGAATGGATTTGGAAATGTTTCCAGTTGTAGGAAGAGTCTCGGACCAGAGGCATATCCTCAGAATAAAAGGACATACCTTTAGATTGGTAGATGAGGAGGGCATTTTTTTGCTCGAAGGTGGTGAATCTGTGGAATTCATTGCCAGAGACGGTGAAGGAGGCCAAGTCGTTGGGTATTTTTAAAGCAGAGATTGATAGGTTCTTGATTAGTAAAGGTGTCAAAGGTTACAGGGAGAAGGCAGGATTATGGTGTTGAGTGAAAAATAGATCAGCCATGGTTGAATGGCAGACTAGACTCGATGGGCCGAATGGTCTGATTCTGCTCCTATGTCTCATAATGTCTCCTAATTCCCCATTCTCACACCGCCTGTCCTTTCTCAGCATTCTCCACTGTCAGGGTGAGGACCAATGCAAACGAGAGAAGCAACAACTCATACTCTGCCTGGGCAGTCTACAAACAAACCATATGAAAATGAACTTTCAAATTTTAGGTAATCCTCCCTCACCTGTATATTTCTCCACTCTTACGTAAACTCACTCTTACGTAAACTCGCTCTTACGTAAACTCGCTCTTACGTAAACTCGCTCTTGCGTAAACTCGCTCTTCCGTAAACTCGCTCTTACGTAAACTCGCTCTTACGTAAACTCGCTCTTACGTAAACTCGCTCTTACGTAAACTCGCTCTTACGTAAACTCGCTCTTACGTAAACTCGCTCTTACGTAAACTCGCTCTTACGTAAACTCGCTCTTACGTAAACTCGCTCTTACGTAAACTCAATTCTTTAAGCCCACTGGCGCCCATTGGTCTTCATGTTGAATAGTAAATTTACGCAGGTCAGTAGTATTTCCGTTTCCGACTCATGCAACTCGCTCTTACGTAAACTCACTCTTACGTAAACTCACTCTTACGTAAACTCGCTCTTACGTAAACTCGCTCTTACGTAAACTCGCTCTTACGTAAACTCGCTCTTACGTAAACTCGCTCTTACGTAAACTCGCTCTTACGTAAACTCGCTCTTACGTAAATTCGCTCTTACGTAAACTCCCTCTTACGTAAACTCACTCTTACGTAAACTCAATTCTTTAAGCCCACTGGCGCCCATTGGTCTTCATGTTGAATAGTAAATTTACGCAGGTCAGTAGTATTTCCGTTTCCGACTCATGCAACATCAGACTTACACAAGGGATCACGGGACAAAACATTTATGTATGTTGGGGAGTGCCTGTATAATTTCTTGAGATTCTCCTGAATCTTACTTGCCGAGGATATTTCATGACCCTTTTTGCTCTTCTAATTTTTTTCTTAACTTCGTTCCTGCATACTCTATATTCGTTAAGAGACTCCCTCAATCCCAGTTGCCCGTACCTGCTGTGTTTCACTTTTCTTCCTAGCCAAATTGATTGGCCTCGCCAACAGTCTGTCTGTCCTTTCTGCTGTTTTTGTTATTTTAAGTATGTGTTAAAAGTATGTTTTAGTGTTCCTTGGTTTGTTTTATGTGGGGGGTGAGGGGTGGGGAGTTGGGGAAACTTTCTTTCAATCTCTTACCTCGAAGGAGATGCGATTTTTCTCCATATCGTATCTCCGTCCCTAACATCGAGGAGTTGGCGGCTTTTTCTGGAGACCGGCCCGGCGCTTCATGCCGCGGGCGCGGCCTTTAACATCATGGAGCTGCGATCCTTTGCCATGGATCGACTGTGGAGAGCTCCAACCACAGGGCCTGTGGACTTTAACATCGTGAAGCCCGCGGTCTCTGGTAAGAAGAGGCCGACTCGGGAGCTCCAATGCCACGGAGAGTTTTTCAACCGTCCCGATGTGGGAGTTTTCGATCATCCCGACGCGAGGGCTTCGGACAGTCGGCAGTGGCGACTGCGGATGGTTCAACAGCCCCGACCGCGGGTGAACAAAGAGGAAGACGATTGAATTTATTACCTACCATCACAGTGAGGAATGTGGAATCTGCTGTGGTGGATGTTTATGTTAAACTTTATTTTATGTGGCTGTGTGTCTTGTTGCTTTTCACTTAGTATGGCTGTATGGTAACTCAAATTTCACTGTACCTTAATTGGTACATGTAACAATAAATTGATCTTGAATATGATATCCTGTGTCATCCAAGATTCCCTAATCTTGCTGCTTATTCCTTCACCCATGCCGGAACATGCTGGCTCTGCAGCCTTACCAATCCTCGCTTAAAAGACTGCCGCTTGTAAGTTTTATCTACAAGCATCTGCTCCCAATCTATTTTATCCCAAACTACTGTTGCAACCCTTGAATTCACATCCGAGCTGACCTACTGCAGGGTTTGTACACTTTTTTTCCCCACGGCGAGTTATAAATAACGTTGAGAGCATGTGATTATTACTGCAATTTGTCAGTACGGCGCAGATGTGTACTGCGAATATTGATGACGTTGTCACACATACAAATGACACAAGAAAAGCATTAGCCATGGTCGTGGAAGTGCCCAGATGATTTTCCTGATGGATTGGACATCCACTGCAAATGTTCGCCCTCACATTAGAAGGTTTTACTTGTGATTTGCACACAGAGAAACAGGTGGAAACAGGATCTAATTTCTACATTCAAATTTATCACGTGCCATTAAATTTGCAGTTGACGTAGTAGGATCTAAACTCGTGTTTGCAGATTAATAGTTCAGGTTTTTGGATATCACTCCAGTGACTTATCCATCCTGCCGTCAAATCTCATGCAAGTTTAGAAAGAAGGCCCTTAGTAGAGGTGAGAAAGCTATCCTTAAACAGCGAAAAGAAAGTCCCGTAAAGCTATACCACAGAGAGGTATTGCAAGAGCATGCTGTGATCATAATCAACATGCTAATGGAAATTACTTTATTAGGGAATCCAGCGAGGTTCAGAACAACTTGAGGTGAAAATTAGATTCCAAAGAGCAGTCTGAAGAAGGGTCTCGACCCGAACCACCACCCATTCCTTCGCCCCAGAGATGCTGCCTGTTCCGGTTACTCCAGCATTTGTGTCTATCTTCCAAAGCATCAGTTGGTTCACAATCATAGAACATTGAACAGTACATGAAGAGGCCCTTCTGCCCACAATATCCATGGTGAATATGATGCCAAACCCATCCGCGCTGCCTGCGCATGATCCATTGCTCACCATTCCCTGCGTATTCATATGCCTACCTAGTAGCCTCATAATTGACCTGCTTCCTTATGTGCTCCCACCACCATCCCTTGCAATACATTCCAGGCACCCACCCACCAAGTATAAAAAAACCTGCCCTGTTCATCTCCTTTACATTTTTGCCTTACTCAACTCAAAGGTGTGCCCTCTAGTCTTTGACATTTACATCGTGGGAAACAATTCAGTCTACCCTAACAATGCCTCTCACAGTTTTACGTACTTCTATCAGGTCCCCCTCTCAGCCTCCAATGCTCCAGAGAAAACAATCCAAGTTTGTCTAACCTCTCTACTTAGGTAATATCCTCTAATCCAGGCAATATTCTGGTAAATCTCGTCTGCACCCTCTCCAAAGCCTCCACATCCTCCCTCCAACAGGGTGACCAGAACAGCACGGCACAGTGGCACAACGGTAGAGTCGCTGCCTTACAGCTCCAGAGACCTGGGTTTGACCCTGACTATGAGTGCTGTCTGTATGTAATTTGTACGTTCTCCCTGTTACCTGTGTGGGTTTACTCCATGAACTCCGGTTTCCTCCCACACTCCAAAGACGTACAAGTTTGTAGGTTAATTGGTTTGGTATAATCATAAATTGTCCCTACATTCTGGCCTTCCATCACAGTGAGGAGGGACTGGAGGAGACTCACTGTGATGGATGTTTCTTTTTGTTTGGTGTTAGTTGTGATTGTATGTGTTATTGCATTTTTATTGATTAATCTTATTGGTCTTATTGTTCAACTGCGGGTAATGTTTCATTTTACTACACATTTATGTGTATG
This sequence comes from Rhinoraja longicauda, assembly GCF_053455715.1. Taxonomy (NCBI): domain Eukaryota; kingdom Metazoa; phylum Chordata; class Chondrichthyes; order Rajiformes; family Arhynchobatidae; genus Rhinoraja; species Rhinoraja longicauda. The sequence goes on from NC_135963.1 coordinate 20,167,182, forward strand.
TAACAAATAAACGACTATTGACTATTGACTATAGTGTTAGTGTGCAGGGATCGCTGGTCGGCACGGACTCGGTGGGCCGAAGGGCCTGTTTCTGTGCTGTATCTCTACACTAAACTAAACAAATTTGGCCTAACCAAATCCCTCTGTACATCAATATTGTTAAGGGTCTTCCAATTAACTGTAATACTTTTCTCTTGCAATTGACCATAAGATCATAAGTGATAGGTGCAGAATTAGGCCATTCGGCCCATCAAGTCTACTCCGCCATTCAATCATGGCTGAGCTATCCCTCCTAACCTCATTCTCCTGCCTTCTCCCCAGAACCCCTGACACCCGTACTAATCAAAAATCTATCTATCTTTGTCTTAAATATATCCACTGACTTGGCCTCCACAGCCTTCTGTGGCAAAGAATTCCACCGATTCACCGCCCTCTGACCTCCAAAAGTGCAACACCTCACACTTGCTCTCGTGAATATCCAAGTCGTCCTTCATTGCGACCTGGCTTAGTTCTTTCTCTGAGAAAGAGAAATGATTGTGAACTAATTGATGCTTTGGAATCTAATTTTTATCACAAGTTGTTCTGAACCTCGTTGGAATCCTTAATAAAGTCATCCATAAACATGTCAATTATGATCATCGCTTCCTCTTGCAAGGTAGACACAAAATGCTGGAGTAACTCAGCGGGTCAGGCAGCATCTCTGGAGAGAATGGGTGACGTTTCGGGTCGAGACCCATTCCTTCCCTCCAGAGATGCTGCCTGACCCGCTGAGTTACTCCAGCATTTTGTGTCTAGCTTCGACTTAAACCAGCATCTGCAGTTTTTTTCCTATGCTTCCTCTTGCAATATCTCACTGAAGTGCAGAGGGAGAATAGCATAAAATAGAGTGTTCAACACATGGAAATAGATTGAGTTCTGATTTTAAACAAGGTTGATCAAGCAAATGGCAAATACTTTGTGCATATGTGCTATTGTTCTTAGATTCCATTTTTTTCTGAAACTTTGGGGTCAGAGGAACACCTCTGACAATGATGAAATTAATCTTTGGCAGCAGTGTTGACAAAATGAGATTGTTCACAAAATGTAGCACTGGTTGAGGGAAAGCATAGGATTATATTCAAGGGATGTAATGCTGAGGCACCATATCTGAGGATGTGCTGGCTCTGGAGAAGGTCCAGAGGTGGTTTACAAGAATGATCCCAGGAACGAGTAGGTTAACCTATTATGAGCGTTTGTCGGCACTGGGCCTGTACTCGCTGGAGTTTAGAAGAATGAGGGGGGACTTCATTGAAACACACAGAATAGTGGCTTGGATAGAGTGGAGAGGATGTTTCCACTAGTGGGAGAGTCTAGGACTAGAGGTCTTAGCCTCAGAATTAAAGGACGTTCTTTTAGGAAGGAGATGAGGAAATATTTCTTTAGTCAGAGGGTGGCGAATCTGTGGAATTCTTTGCCACAGAAGGCTGTGTCAGTGGATATTTTTAAGGCAGAGATAGATAGATTTTTGATTTGTACAGGTGTCAGAAGTTATGGGGAGGAGGCAGGATAATGGGGTTAGGAGGGAGAGATAGATCAGTCATGGTGGAGTAGACGTGATGGGCCGATTGGCCTAACTCCACTCCTATCCTTTATGACCTTATGACTTTATAAATGGCAAATACTGTGCATTTGTGCCATTGTTCTTAGATTACATTTTTCTGAAACTTTGGGGTCAGAGGAACAACTCTGACAATGATGAAATTCATGTTTGGCAGCAGTGTTGACAACATGAGATTGTCCACAAAATGTAACACTGGTTGAGGGAAAGCATTCAAGAATAAGGCACACACATTACAACAGGTTCAAGTATGAAGGGCAGAAACCGTCTCAATATTAACATTGCCTTATCCTTTCTCTCTAGGGGAGGAAAAGAATTGGAGACAGATTTGATCTTTCCGACAAAAATGTTCTAAATATTGGCAATACCACTTTTTTTGTTGACTATTTGGCCTCTGGGCTTCTCTTTAGTCTTACATCACTGCATACCATTCCTACATTCCACATGAGGAAGTGACAGATAGGGTGCTAATTGCAATATCAGTGAGGGTCAAGGGGAGAAGGGTAAATAGAGTTAATGTGAAACACATGGTGCTGCTGGCAACATGGGAAGATGACATTGTCATCTGGGCGAAGGTGCTAGTTTGAATCCAGAATTAAAGACGAGTAATCGTTTGGCTGTCTGCTTTGTAAGTGAGCTCGACGAGCTGGCCTGAGGGTGGAAGACAAGACGAGGCGGTGAAGAAGGGAAGCAAAAGGGAAGTCTGTGAACCAGGTAATACCACACACAGAGATCGAGGCCTAAGCTGCACACACAGGAAACAGTTGCAGTCGGCCTCATGCTGAGATCAGTTCTGATGGCTGTTTCGGCCATCTGCTTCATTTCTATCTTTCAGGGAGGGGGAGGGAAGAAAACATTTCAAATATTAAAGCCTTCTACCTAGAAAACGTATTTAAAATGTTACAATGTACTCGTAAATTGGTTTATAAAATCACAAATAGATTACATTAATGTAAAGACAGAGTCCTTCAAACTGCATTGTTCTCTGCATCCACAACTTTTAATGAAAGGCCTGTTTAATTATTGGACCACTCAATCACACAGGCCAAAGGTTTGAATTCAGTGTATGACACAGCCCTAAATTGTGAATATTACATTATAGAATGTTAATTACATGGGAACAAATGTTTTTGAAAAAGTAATTTGATATTTTGTAGTATATTACTTAGCACATTCTATAATTTCCCACTATGTATAATGTATAATTCCCTGATCTAATTTGTTTCTGCTAATCAGCTATTACAACCTTATTTTTTATTGTATTAATTCTTGCATACATGGATGGGAGACAGGACCAGAATGTATTGCTCCTCCCTAACTTGAAGGGGTGAGGATCAGATAACACCTTGAGGTACTGCAGTGTGTGTGTGGTGGAAGTACTCCCTCTTATGGCCAGCTCCCTGGAAACTCTTCATCTTTCTACCCCCTTGGATTCAATGAATTTTCTGTATCTAAGCCGCCAATTCCAGCGACTTGCCTAGCTAGTTTTGTTTGGAAAATATATTAATTCAAGTGATCTGGCCTATGCATGCTGAGCCAATATTTTAAATTGTCCAACACTAAATGCCATCGTCAGGATGGCAGGGAGCTTTGAGGCGTGTGTACCATCACAATGCTGTTAGGATGAGAGTTCCAGGATTTTAACCCAGCAACATTGAAGGAACAGCGATGTATTTCTAAGTCAGGATGGTGGGGGGAATTTGGAGAACAACTTGTAGGTGGTGCTGTTGCTATGTTTTTTCTGCCCTTGCCCTTCGAGTTGGTAGAGGTCGTGGTTTTGAAAGATGCTGACTAAGGAGTCTTGTTGAGTTTACTTAAGACTTTTACGTTACTTTGGAGATACAGCCTGGAAACAGGCCCTGCGGCCCACGGAGCCTGTGCCCACCAGTGACCACCCAGTGCACTAGCACTATCCTACACAGTAGGGATAATTTACAGAAGCCGATTAACCTACAAACCTGTTTGTCTTGGATGAAACCATTGCACCTGTAAAAAAAACCCACGTGGTCACAGGGAGAATGTGACAGCAGCCAAAGTCAGGATCAAACCCGGATCTCTGATGCTTTAATGCAGCAACTCTACCACTGCGCCACTGTGCCAACAGGTGCTGAAGAAGATCCTGTAGATGCTGCCACTATGTGCCAGTGGTGAAGTGAATAACGACTTTTGGATTGGAAGCCTATTATGCAGGCTGTATGTCCTGTGTAGTGTTGAGCTTCTTGAGCGTTGTTGAAGCTGCACTCATCCAAGCAAGTGAAGAGTATTCCATCACACTCCTGACTTGAGCCTCGTAGAGTGGATAAGCTTTGGGGAGTTAGGAGATGAGTTACTTGCCACTGGATTCTTAAGCTGTTGGCAACCACTGTCCTCTGTGGTTCTCATTTGATTTGGGTCTAAATTTGATGCAAAATACACAACAACCATGACAAAGGGATAGATTAATTATTAAACATGAAAAGGGGCAAATGTAGCTGACATAAATGTAGCTCAGCTAGTGACTTCCTGAAAACAGTAGCCCATTCCTTGACTCTTAACTCAGACGGTTGCGAACCTTGGGAATCTCCTATCCAGAAAGCAATGGATGCAAAGTCATCAAGAATATTTAAGTCCAAGGCAAAGATATTTCTGGACAATTGTGGAGATTGAAGGTTCATAAGGAACAGGTGGAAAGGATGTTATTCAGTTTCAGATCTTATTCAATTTGGGAGCAGGGTCAAGATACTGCATGGCTTGGCTTTATTTAATGCCTCATTCAAATCTATCAAACATATGAACATGAGCAGAAAGTAGCCTCTTGAGCCTAGACTACCAACTAATTTCATTTGGTCGAGGCTGCAGCTGACATCTTTCCAAATCTTTTGAATCCATTAGTTTTATTTTAATCATGTTTTAAAAATATACAACGATTGAGCAGCCACAGCCCCCTGAACAGAGAATGACACAGATTTACTTTTCTTTCGTTAAAGTCTCATCTCTATCCTAAATTCAATCCTACAAAACTGAAATGCTCAATAATCTCAGAGAGAAAGCACCCTCTCAGCTTCTGCCTCAATGAAATTACCGTTTTACATTTTAGATATGAAGCAAATACAGCACAAAATCTACTTAAGTCAGGGTATACTTTTATGAGAAATGTTCCCATATTTCTCACAAGCAGTCAGTTTCTCTGAAGCTGAAAGTGAAGTATTGCAAATGTGGAATCTCATCCCTTCATGTTTTAATTGTGGTTGAGAATTTTGTTTAATTTCAAAATCTGTCTTTGATATTAAATTTCCTTTATTGAGTTATACTTCCAAAACTTGTATGATCAATTTTACAATTCTTCAATTCTTTTGATACATTTTGCATGGCTTGTGACTAATAACATGACACACAAAATATCATTGCGATGAATCAAGTTTAAGTCGAGCAACCTGCTACTGGCATGTGATGGCAGTTACATTGTGCCCAAATGTTTATTCCTCTGGTTGTCTTCTTTTCCAGCTTCAATATCCCTTACATTTATTTACTAGGCCTCACTATAGTTCAAAAGGAAGAGGGGAGGGAGACCTCATCGAAACTTACCAAATAATGAAAGGGCTGGATAGAGTAGATATGGAGAGGATGTTTCCACTAGTGGGAGAGTCTAGGGCCAGAAGCCACAGCCTCAGAATAAAATGACGTACCTTTAGAAAGACGAGGAGAAATTTCTTTAGTCAGAGGGTTGGGAATCTGTGGAATTCATTGCCACAGAACGCTGTGGAGGCCAAGTCAATGGATATTTTTAAGGTGGAGTTTGACAGGTTCTTGATCAGAAAGGGTGTCAGGGGTTATGGAGAGAAGGCAGAAGAATGTGGGTTGAGAGGGAAAGAAAGACCAGCCATGATTGAATGGTGGAATAATTTGATGGGCTGAATGGCCTACTTCTGCTCCTATGATTTATGGACTTTTATTTTTGCTTTGTTGTAAGATTTTTTCCTTTAATTCTCTTTCAGGTGGAAATGCAATGTGACAGGAAAACAAGGTAGCAATGTCAAAAGCAATCAAAATTAAGTTTATTTTGTTGCCTTTGCTTTTTAGATAAACCTTTTTCTAAAGAAAGGGTTCTAACATTGCAGAATCAATGTTTAGTACAATAATCATGAGAAATAACTACTCAGAAACTGCCAAATAAAACTAACAAATGACACACTGATGGAATAATGCAATGGTATTCAAGGAGCAGTTACCTTGCAAGTGCCCTACTTTAAATTCAGCTCAGAGGTGAAGCAAAAATAGCCCATCAGGGCACCAGTTGTTACAAGTGCAGCTTTCAAATAAAAACAAAATTGTGTTCAGTAATTAACAAACATCAGGTGACTATTTCACTAGATAATTTAAATTGCATTAAAAAAATCTATTCTGCTTATTAGTCATATTATGCCCTTGTTGGAAATTAGAGATTTGATGTAAAGAGAAGAAATTCAACATTAGAAAGCCTCATGAGTGATTTGAGTGAAAAGGCAGATGGGTGTGATGAAGGGGTGGAGATATACAACACAACAGACACTTTCAGAATGTAACAGCAAGGTACTTCACCTCCGAGATCATTGTTTTTTTTTAAACTAACGTCAGTCTACGAAAATGGTTAATTAAAAAATGATAAATAAATGACAGGAAGTTTTATAGGCAGGAAATAAATGCAGATGTGTTTTTTAGTTAATAAAAAGTGTGGATAATTATTAATCAGTGTAAACCTTACTCCATATTCCACAGTTCATAGCTTCTCTCTAGGTTTGGTTTGGTGTGGATAATTGCATCCTCATTTATACTTGTGCTATCTTGACAATCATCTTGGAATCTCCATCGCTCCACGTTGCTAAACCCCTGCCTGTTCTCAAAACCCCCCCAAAAAATAATTAACTGATCTCGCTCTCTTTCACACCTTGTTCCCTTCTCTCACACAACATCCATTGTCCCACTGCACTTTCAGGGATTAAGAAGAGGTTGCCTATGCAATGTCTTCCTATTGCCAGATAAATCAGAACATTGAAAAGCATGTACTGTATCAAAATATTATCAAACCAGTGTTTTTTTTTTGTTTCTGAGCTCAACATCAGTGTTACTTTATTGCCTGTAATTTGTTAACAAGCATTCTTTAATGCAACCATTGTCTTTCAGGGGTGCCATTGAAAGTATGTGGAACTTGACAGCAAGACCTTGGAGTGTTTAAAGGAATCACGTTGCAACCAAATCTCAACTAAAGCATGCAAGTACATAGACAAGATGATGTTCATCGTACGTCAGTGCACAACAGCCACTTACTGAAGGCTGACTTGCATTCATTATAAAGACATCCACTGAGCCTGCATTTCAACATTAAAATTAATATTTCCGATTATCGCCGCAGATCAAGCGATGATTTGTAACAACTGCATTTCAGATTTTTTTTTGTGACCTTTTCAAGTATTGGAGTGGAGTTACATACATATTTGGCTTTAAAACACACAAAAAAAGACAGACAAAAGGTGAAGGAAACACACAGGATTCAATATTTCTAAAACAATAAGCAATTTGTCAATCTGGCTCAATAATTAAGAAACAGGCCGTGGCGAGGAGCTCCTGGTCCCTGGCTCTCAGCTGCAGTTGTTTGGCAGAAGGCCTCAGCCAAGGTTGGAAACCTAGGGATATAAAAATGGAGAGAAATATGCCCTGCCAAATTGTTAAAAAATCTATAGGGACAGACTCTTGCGATGTTCAGACACAGTTGGAAGTTATTTGGTTGATTCACTAACATGAGAAACATCATGTGTTGGCTATGTGGTTTTATTATGCAAAGACACGTTGGTCTAAGTTGAGCAGGTTCGTGGTATTGAGGAGTCATTAACCTGCAATGTCAAAGATACTGACTGATCCCATGAATACTCTCAGATTTCCTGTTTTTACCATAGTTTTTGCAAGATCCATTTTCATTACTGAGCCCACCTAATTGTTGCTCTGCAGATCTGTTAGCTTGCAAACACCAGCTGTTCTTGCATCCATCCACCTGTGACCAGAATGATGCGAAGATCAGGATCAGGCCAAAACAAAGTCAGAAAGCGTGCCTATTCCCAATATATGTATATGTCGGGATGTGTATGTCTGTTCCTACAGTCACAGGTCATAGGCATGGTTCCACAGCCCCGCCACATCATACTGGGTCTTGACTGGCAGACTTGAGCAAGGAAATAGTGTATGGTATTCCAGAAGATCCATGTCTCCTTTGCTTCTGCAGAAAGCTGTTCAGTTGGCCTAACATTTATGCTGACCACATTGTCAAGGTCTAGGACTCCTGCCTACTCAGCATCACAGAAGTGTCCATGCCGAGCCTTCTGAAGGTCAATCCTGTTATGACTTTACTGATTAAACCAAGAGTCTCCGATCTATGTGTTATCCTCAATCCTGTTGTCCAGATCCACAGCACAAAGACCACATAACAAACTCCAACAAGACTAAAGAACTTAACATTGACTTCAGAGGGGAAGTTGGGAGACCACATACCAGTTTTCATTGGTAGGTCGATGGTGGAGTTGACAGCTTCAAATTCCTGGCCGTTAACATCCAGATAACCTGTCCTTCTAACCTCTGAAGAAGGGTCTCGACCTGAAACATCACCCATTCTTTCTCTCCAGAGATGCTGCCTGTCCTGCTGAGTTACTCCAGCTTTTTGTGTCTATTTTCTAACCTCTGCTGTTTAGAAGTTGGGAGATTTTGCATTCTCCGAATATGGCAACAAACGTTTACAGATGTACTGCAGGAAGTATCCAGGCTGGTTGCATCACGCCCTGGCACGCCAATTCCAATGCATAAGAATGCAAGAGGCTGTAGAGTGGTGGACTCAGCCCAGTTAATCACAGGTACAGCCCATCAGCCATGATCACATAGAATGGCGGTGCTGGCTCGAAGGGCCGAATGGCCTCCTCCTGCACCTATTGTCTCCCCTCTGTTGAAAGCATCTACAAGAAGTGCAGCCTCAAGAAGGCAACATGCATGCTTCTGTGCCAAACCTTTTTCTCACTGCTACGATCAGGCACGAGGTACAGAAAGCCTTAAGTTCCACACCACCAGGTTCGGGAGCAGCGACTTTCCGACAAATATTAAGTTCTTGAACCAATCTGCACAATCCTAACCCTACATCGACAACAGAACACCTCTTGCACTACCATTTTTGTTAATGTTTTGTTTTCCTAATTATGCTTTTGCACTAATATCTAGTTTTTAATTGCACAACCATTTTTTAAGAAATTGTGTAATTTATGTAATTTGTATAATTTTTCCGTGTTCGAACAGTCTGTGCTGGTGATGCTGCTGCTGCAAGATTTTTCATCGTACCTGTATCTCACCGTACCTGCGCATATGACAAACTCAACTACAACCAATGAGCCAGATTAGATTAATATTATCCACAGAAATTGATTCTTATCTTCAATTCTGAGAGCAAATTACTTATGACGCCAGGAAATGAGACTAGGCTACCAACTCATTTATCAAAAACATTTCACACCCCTATCAAATTCTGAACTTACCACGAGAGATTTATAATGCACTTTTACTGAGTACATGCATTGACAAAATATCATATCACAGCTTAGATTTAAACATTTTAATGTAGTATTAACATCTTACATTACAGATTTCACTGAATGAGATGAATTGTACAACCTAGACAAGGAATTAAATAGAAAGTAGGTTGCATAAACTTCACATTAATATATATCCTGTATCTCCTTCCATTAGGCCTCACTCACATCACCAATAATATCAGCAATTAATTCAGAGGAAAGGAAGTGCAGAACTCTCATCACTTACACAACTCCTGTCAATTTTTTTCTCACCGTAAATGAAACTTGCCTGGCTGGAATTTTTTCCTGGTTAAGGTTCCCTGTGCTGTACTCCCATCTACTGGTCTATCGGAGTGATAGCAAAACTAACCAGATGGAAAACTTCCTAACTTCAGTGTTCCCCAGGCTTGAAGGATGTGGATTAAAAACTGTGATGATTCACAAAACCATGTTTTCTTAGTGTGGGTGCCATTGGAAGCATCGGAATCACAATTATCTCTCTGGGTGACAATGCGTACTTTAAAATAGTTTCCAAATGGCTTTGGCTAATTTTGCGAGCAGAGAAAACAAATGACATATTGGATAATTATTTAAATTGTACAGAATATATTTAATACATTTTCAGATACCGAACACGTAGCATTCATACTTGAATTCTTGCATTATCTAGGATTAATATTCGACAAAGAGACAGCAATGCATTCTTTCACATGGCCAAGGTTGAGGAGCAAAGTGCACCAAGTTCCATTACTCCATGAGTCAAACCCAAAAGATATACAAAAGCCACGTTCAAATTAAAATCTATTTATCAATGCAGTAAAATTCAGTTATATGGCAGTTCATTACATGGCATTTCACTGTGGTAGCATCATATTGAGGTGACATTGTGGCTAACAAAGTTAACCAGTATATTTAACATGTCCAGTCCCACATAAGCCAGGTAACTGAGCTTTACCATATTTCTAGCAAAGGAAAAGCTTAATTGCCCCACAAGGTTCCAACCATTTCTGCCATTTCACTTTCACCTACCATGTAATCCAAGGATATTTGGATAAAAGACTGATGGAATCTGTTTACATTATGGATCAGGAGTGACAGAATTATCTTGCCAATTAATCCTGTGTGTCCTCTGAAGTCATCCTCTTGCAAATACCATCATACATCAGTTGCAGTATGATCACTAAAGCTATAACATGCCGATCAATCCAACGCATATGATTAATATTTCATTCTCCTCCAAACTTGCCGATTATTTTTTGGAATGTATTGTTCTGAGTAACATTTTAATTTTCATTTTTTGCTGTGTGTAATTCAAGCAAATAGTCCTTTAACAATGTTGTTCTGAAACTGGTTGCAATGAGAAGCACATTTCTATTTCAAATGGCTGAGGACTTAAAACTCATCGATTAGGTCTGAACAAATAAGGAGTAATATTTGCAGTGAACAATGGCCGAGAGACAAAGCCCATATTTTGTCCAGTCATTTCAATTAAATAATCGATACGCAGGTAATCAGATGCACAATTTCTTGGCCAGCTACTAGTGAAAGGTCTAGCATCAGCGTTATAACATAGATTGATAATAGATTGCAGCATGGAGGAAGCATGTCCTTTCCAGTGATTCAAATAAACCTTGAAATATCATATCCAACACAAAAAAAGAGTAGATTCTGTTTATTTATCTTGTGTTGCTGTGGGACCATGTCCATAAACTGATTGCCAAATATACACATTGAATAACAGTAGCTACACTTTAAATGCAATTCATTGGCTACAAAACTGTGTGTAGAAGTACTTTCTTTGGCTAAGACAATAATGAGATGCAAGAAACTGTAGATGCAGGAATCTTGAGCAAAAAACAAAGTGCTGGAAGAAATCAGCAGATCATGCTGCATCTCTAGAGAGAATGGACAGGCAATGCTTTGGGATTGTAACCTTCTTCAGCCACATTGAACACTGCGTTTAATTTACCCATTCTGCAGCGGGCTGCCCTGCATCCGTCCTCAATATTTTCTCTCCATCCAAATCGGTGCTGATTTTGCAAGACAAACTGTGCAAACACATCGCTCTGAATGAAAACTATTGCAGCATTGGAGAGCTTTATTGGTCATTTTCTGATATGTGAAAACATATTTAGCTCTAATTGGTTAAAGTAAAAATTCAAGCATGGGTTAAAAAGGGCGAAATAAAATGCTTAATCTTCACATCTCAAAGAATTAGCATTTATAAAGACAAAACGTTAAGGCATCTCTAAGTCCACAAAAGATGCTTTCACCAACCGCAAAGTACTATTCAAAGCAGCAAATACCTAATGTCACTCTTCCCATGGTACCATATCAGTGTCTATAGCTACGCAGTTATAGGCGGCATATCGTAACTTCTCTTCACATTGCTTTGCGCTAGAAAAGGAAGCATATGTTTTAAAAATAAATTAATAGATGCTTATAGACAGGTACAACCGTAAACATATATATAGCCTAATTGTTGTTATTGAGGAACCTTAAAAATGTGAGTATTTTACAGATGACACCTGTTGAGCACGCAATAAACGCTCATTGTTTAGAAAGAAAAGTAGTTATTGACTAAAATAGAACGTGAGTTTGGGAAGATTTGTGGATGATCAAAAGAGAATGTCTTTTTCTCCCAATTTTTGGAACGTATGTATATATTTATAACAAGGCAAAAAAAAAGTTTTAATTCATGTACAGAAAACTGAATTGATTGAAAAACAATGCATCCGATTACCATGTGCATTGAAATTTCTAATCGTTTAAAAAAAATTGTTATTTCTCTTTAACAATTCTTTTCCTTGGCAAAGTTGGGGAATGAAAGATTTTCCTTTTTGGACACATCATTAGCATCAGAGAGATAAAATACAGGTAGCTACATGCACCAGTGCTAACACAAAAACTGAAGCCCAAAATGCAACAATGGCCCAGATCCTTCTAGCCTACTTCCCCACCTGGAAACACCACCCGCGGTTTGTCCGAGGATAGCCCACAGAGCAGTGTGGAGGCTATAACAAGGAAACACTCTCAACCACCAGCTAGGTTGATTGTACAAACTCAAGCTTCTCCATTGCTGCAAGAGGCAAAATACCAATTGGAGTTCTTGGACTTCTCCGCTACTGCGGTGAAGCCATTTGAATTTTGGAAGATCAACAGCTCATATTCTGCTTGGGTAGCTTTGAACCCAATGATATGAACGATGAATTTTCCAACTTCAGGTCACCCACATTCCTAGTGTTCTCACCTCACACACATTCCCCTCTCCATCAGGATTTCCTCTCCTTTTGTTCCCTTTGTTCACCTCACCTATCCCTCACTTCACATGGCTGCATCTGTCCATTATTTTCGCCCCTGCCTTGTACTGCTATATGGGGCATTGAAAGCAAAGAATTGTCACATTCATTGCCCATAGAATTACTTTAAGGTGGAACTATTCAATTAGAGAGGGTTAACAGACCCACACAGGAATCTAAAGTAGTTATTAAATCTTCAAATATTAATAATGATTGAAAATGTTTTGATAGTCTGTCACTGACAATTTAGTAATGAACACATTCCTACATGCAAAATTGTATTAGAGTTTAACAGTGGTGCATGTAAAAAAACAATTTCCCATTAAAGCTAATTTACAACTGACATCCAAATATTGCTGTAAAGCTCCTTTTTCTTGGCAAGACCATTGTTCTACCTAGGTTCGTCCATGATACAACTTAAGCATTGGTGTGAAGCAGAGCCCTTTTGCATAGCATAGCGCTGGAGCATAGTAGACATACGATGACCTGTAGGTGCATATAGTCATGAGGGGCATAGATGGGGAGTCCAAAAATAGAGGACAGAGGTTTAAAGTGAGAGGGGATTATTTAAAAAGGACCCGAGGGGCAATTAGAGTGGTGGGTAGATGGAACAAGCTCCCAGAGGAAATGGTAGAGGTAGATACAATTATGACATTTTAAACAGTGCATAGATAAGAAAGATTGGGAGGGCTATGGGTCAGACACAGGCAAGTGGGTCCTGTTAGACAGTTTGGTTCACATGAACACATAGGGCTGCAATGACCTATTTCTGTGCTGATTCACACTATCAGTATAACCAGATTTAAAAAAAATATTGGGAGACAAGAAGATACAAAGCACAAAGGAAAACCATTTACACATAAAACTACAGTTAAAGAAAATCTGGAACAAATAGCATAAATATTTTTTTAAAACTGCAACATCAATTTTCCTTTGAAGGAAACAAGCAAAATTATTTTTTTCAAGCATCATTATCACTTATAAAGCTGTTGAAAACTCATTCACTCGTAATTGTAGTGTTAGTTTGTTGCAAAACTTGTGAGAAAGTAGATCAAGCACGCTATTACTGCCATCTCTGTACAGATTCCTTCAGCAAGAACCACAAGAAGTTCAGAGTACAATGAAATCCGTATCTCGATTTTTGTTCAAAACTGTGCCAATACGGACACCAGAAGCTGACAACACTTTAACTCTGTTCAAGCACTGACGGTGTTATCATTAATAGTGCAGCAAAATCTCGGACAACACAACAGACCCTTGATATAAATGTACTTAATTTCGTCCAAGGTGAAATATACAGAGATAATCTACCAAATTATGTTCACTAGCTGCTAAAATTTAAGGATGAATTAATTTCAGATATGCAAATTGAGCACAGGTTTACTGAGATGGAAAGTAGACACAAAATGCTGGAGTAACTCAGCGGGACAGGCAGCATCTCTGAAGAGAAGGAATGCGTGACGTTTCGGGTCGAGACCCTTCTTCAGACTCCTTTACTGAGATGGAGCTTGGCAGCATTTTGTGGAAAAACACGAAAATCATTTGTTTGAAATAAGGTGGGATATTTTGCACATCTTTGTAATACATTCACATATACAGTAATATTTAGATGTTGTGTATTAAAAAAGCAAAATTGAAGATTGTGAAATGATTCCAACGTGACCATTCCTTCAATGGTTATGCAACAGAAAAAAGTGCCAACACACCATACCCTGTTGTCATAACTCTCAAGGCAGTTAAAAGTCATGAAGAAAATGATCCAGGAAGCTGGGGGGGGGGGGTCAACAGAGCCCCTAATGTGCCAAATGCTTGTGATACTGCTGATTTAGTATTAAGTGAATATTGAAGCAATGCACAATAGGACTAGCAATATGCATGAAGATAATAGAGTCAACCTACCAGAAAACAAAGAGAAACATCACAAAAAAAAATAACACGGTAAAAACAACCGACCTGGAATAGTTTGGTAGAAAAAGTGCACCAGAACATGTGGAAGATTCTGGGAGTGCATCCGTTTTCTCTGATCTGTTAAAGAAACAAAATAGCAAAATGTTTTAAATTTAGCTATTTAAAAATACTATATGAAATATAAGAAACATCTGCAATTTATTTCTCAATGTAATGATATCTGGAAAATTGAGATAAAATAGTCTAACAAAAACGGAAAGACTTAATATCCTGTCTAGGAACAAAATTAGTTTGGAAATTACTATGGGATGTGTCATAGGATCATGTGGATTATCAAAATAAGATATTGCTCCACCCTTTCAAAAACATTATACACCTCAGGCTTCAGCCTAAATTGGGTTAAAGGAAAGCAGAAATGTATGAACTAACAACTCTTGAGGGTGCAGCCTACACAACTAAGGCAATAAGGGGAGAAAAAATGAAATACAAAGGTAAGCTAGCCAATAGTACAAGGATACTAAAAGTTTCTTCAGATATTTAAAGAGTAAAAGAGAGGCACAAGTAGACATTGGACCAGTGGAGAATGGCGCTGGAGAAGTAGTAATGGGGAATAAAGAATTTGGGGAGGATGTTTCCACTTGTGGGATAGTATAGGACCAAACGGCACAGCCTCAGGATAAAAGGACATACATTTAGAAAGGAGATGAGGAGAAAATTCTTTAGCTAGAGGGTGGTGAATCTATGAAATTCCTTGCCACAGATGGCTGTGAAGGCCACGTGTTTGGGTATTTTTAAAGCAGAGATGGATAGGATTTTGATTAGTCAGGGTACAGAGAAAAGGCAGGAGAACAGGGTTGAGAGGGAAAGATAGATCAGCCATGATTGAATGGCGGAGCAGACTCAACGGGCTGAAAGACCTAATTCTGCTCCAATGTCTTATGAACATTGCTATTCTGCAATACATAGATTTCTGAACTTGTTGAATTATTAAGTCAAATTAAGCGATTTATTGGTTTATTAAGGCAAGAGGAGATAAATTTTAAGGAAATGTGCAAGGCAAGTTTCTTTTTACACAGAGTGGTATATGTTTGGAATGAGCTGCTGGGTGGTGGTTGAAGCAGATACAATAACAAAGTTTAAGAGGCATTTACATAGACACATGAATAGACAAGGAATAGAGGGATACAGACCACATGCAGGCAGAAGGAATTAGTACAGTTGGCATCATATTTGGCGCAAAGTGAGCCAAAGGGTCGGTTCCTGTGCTCTACTGTTCTATGTTCTACCTCTTTCACCCTATTCAAATTCTTAAGACCATTATGACTTCTGAGACTAGATAACCCAAGGACAAGCTCCTTAACCAGGTTTGATAATAAACAATCACACTTTCTGGAGACTGTGTCCTTTTTTGGCATCCAACTGTGAATTTGTACTTAATGCCACTTGCCACCACTCAAGTGGCATTGAGGTGATTAAGAATTTGGGCAATGATAAACTGCTAGGATAAGTAACTCAAGCATATTTATCATTTTCCCACCAATAATTAATATTCTGCCTCCTTTGTGTTAGAGTTGTGGCACTCTACCATCCTATATTTATTCTCTTCCAGGCCAATCACCAATCAAAATCTGAACTACTTACCCGGACTTGTCTGGGTAGACGAAAATAGGGGCTGGCAGGCGGCTCCTGCCTGTAACAAACCTCAGGAATCGACTACGATCCTCTGAAAGGCAAACAAGACGTTAAAAAGAAAATACTAAGAAATGTCTCTTATCTTCTCCCCCCACACAAACATTTAGATTGTAACTCTAAACCAACAACAATATTGAATTGTACATAGACTGTTTGCTAACAGACCATGCCTATTAGCATCACAAATTGTTATCGCATACATCTGATCTTAAAGAATAAACAACATAATCTGAGGGCTGGTTTAAGTGGGTTAAATTGATTGTATTTGCTGGTTGTGGGTTTGGGATAACATTCACCAATGTTTTAGCAAAAAAAGGGGCGGGGGGGAAATAAATCTTATATTCTTACATGTAATTCCCCCCAATTATTAATCTGATGGGAATAGTCATTCTCTCTGGGTATTTAATTCTGATTTGGTGTGATTTAATTCGAACAGCCAGAAATCACACTGTACAAGTAGCCCAGTTCACTTGCATCAAAAGAGCCAAATGTACTAGTGTAAAAATAAAAGAATCTTATTAATGGTAGTTGAATTGTTGAGCTCTCAAACACAGACTAACTGAAACTGTCACAAATGTGTTTCACTTCAGGTTCAGACCATCAGAAGGAAATCATCTGTATAATTGAATTCCTCTGTGTGGCCATATTTAAAAACTAAATCTGTAGAGCATCTTTGACACCCCTAGGATTTCCCAAAGCAACTTAAAGCTGATGGACCCTTTGATAAAATAGAAGGGTCATCAACAAACAATAATTTTAATGATTTATTTTGAAGTGATGATGATTGTCAGATAAATATTGGCCAGGACACCGACAAGCCCCAGTTTTTCACTGATGTGATATTATGGTTTTAGACAGAGAAAAAACAAAATGATTTTATCTTTTGTGGTGTGAGAGAAATTTCAGTCCTTTAGAATTGGCAAAAGCATTTCAATGCCCCATGGCTGACAGATAGTCATCAGCATTAGTCCAGAAATGGAATTACATCCTTAGAATAGAAAGGAAACGGCTTTCAGAAAATCATCTCTGATTTAGGTTTCATGCAGAAAATACTCATTATGGAAACTCGTGTAGATGGTTTAACAAGTCTACTGGTAGCAGCCAAGAGGCAAGCATGTTTGACTGTCATATGTACCAGGAATGGAACAATGAAATTCTTACTTAATGCAACTTTCCAGACACATTAAACGCAACATCACAAATAAAACATACAATAAATTACACGTTATACTAAGTAACCAGACCATAATGCAAGCATAAGTACATATTACAACCACATACAAAGTGTATAATAGTTCGCTGCCGAGGTAGGGTTGTGTAAGGTGCCCACTTACCATTGGTAAAATTAGTGAGTGCTTCCCAAAGATATTTGACTCTGGTATCAGACTGCTCCAGATCATCAAAGCGAGCTTAAAAAGCAAAATGTAGACAAATGAAACTACAATTAGATAAAGTCTAAGCACCTGTGTTTTGTTGACAATGGACTCAAAATAAATGATCATGTCCATTTATAATTTGCATAAGAAACACTTAGGTGTTGCTGGCAAATCCAACATTTTATTGGTTCATCCCAAATAACCCTGGAGAGGTGCTGCTTGCACTAGAGTTGGGGGAGGAGGGGGGTCAAGTGCAAAAAAGGTGATTCTTACAGGAAAATTGTGAATTTGTTGTTTACACTGTTGGATTGTCAGCTATCAAAATAGTGTACGAGGTGCTATTCTTTCAGTTTGTGTGTGCCCTCACTCTGGTACCTTTTGTCTCCTTTTCACCTACTCTACCCATTTGCCTACTCACCCCCTCACCTGCATCCAGGTGTCCCATCCCTGCACCTCTTTTCTTCCCATCAGTCAAGCCCCTTGTATTTTGCCATCAAATACAGTACTATTTTCTGCCAGCAGATGTCAGTGCTGTGCTGGATAAAAAAATATCCAAACACATACGACTGTCAATTCAACGAGTTAGTAAATTCTTCTTACAAATATCGAGCATTAATTTGTCTTTGTGATTATAAGCCAGATTTTAAACAGATTGTTAACATCAGAAACACCTGCGACAAAAACTAACACGACATTTTAAATCAAAACTGACATTATGTTGACAGCTACCAACTTGGATTTGTGGGCTATTGAAAAATCCCCACTGGTAGATAACAAGTAAAACAAAAAAAGGAAAATAACCAAAATTTGGTAGACAGACATTTTGTACTCACTTAAACGTTTCAGAGCTTCCACTGTGATTTCTGGGTCACCACATACTTTCTTCTCCAGTTCCTGCCAGGGCAGCAGGTCAAGAACAGCTTGGGGAACCACCTTCAACAGGCCAACCCTCATTGACTGAATCTGCAAGCACAGGTACCAGTCAGAGATTGTATAAGCTTTGCACATTTGATGCTGATAAAAGTGGCCAAATATTTTGAAAGTAGAGATCAATTTACTTGAATTTGCCCGTAAGTTTGCTACCCAACATGCTTTAGTCAGCAAAGGAGGGAAACATTGAAACAAGTCAAGCCAGGGCAATTTGGAATATCCTTCAGTAAAGTTTCCCTCAATTCATCACAGCTCACAACGGGCCAAAATCAGGTGACTTAATTGTACAGAATATGGTGCATTAGGCACAGAGACTGGAGATGCTGGAATATAGAGTAAAAAAGAAACTGCTGGAGGAACTCAGCAAGTCTCACAGCATCTATTAAGGGAAATGGACACATGATGTTTTGGAACTGATCTTCAGACAAAGAATCCTGACCCACAATGTCATGAGTCTTTTTCTTTCTACAGATGCTGTCTGACCCAGCGAGTTCCTCCAGCAGTTTGTTTTTGCTGACAGTCCGTTAGGTATTTGTTAAAGAAAGTTTTTTAACAAATTATTCAGCATTTCTATATTTTGAGCCTCTGTCTCTTCCACCTTTTTCCTTTCCTCCACCATTGAACACCCTGGTTACCTGATCTTTGTTCTCTTCCAGTCTTGCTTTCTGAACCAGCTGAATGAATTCCATCCGATTCTCATATTGAACAACTGTGTTACTGCCGTCAGGCTTCAGATCCACTACAGACTGGTCACTCAGTACAGTGGTATAAGTTAATTCGTTTCCAAACTTAAATTCGAACGTCTCCTTGTCCATTGTTTCCATGGCTTCCAATAATTTCACCTACAGAGAAGAAAGGGTATTGATACTGCTCCAGACTATCGCTCATCAATATTTTACAGCCTTACTCTGTGTAAAAATACACAGATCATTTAATGAAGAATAGGTCATCAACTAGAGTGCTTATTCCTATCAACAATATGTGCCATATTGCATTTTAATACTTACAGTAAATGTGTGCTCCAGTTAATCTGCAGCCACATTATTGCCCTTAACAAATTCTGAGTAGACTGCAAATTCATATTTCCAACAGAAGGAAGTCTACCTTCTATGACCCTGGGTGGTGTGCACTATGGAGCACCGACATCGCAAGGCTGCTAAACAAACTCCAGTGCATATCCAAGAAACGCTATCCTTATGAACCACAAATGTGATGGAATACAAAGCGCCAATGATATATTCTGAATTTAAACTATTAACAAGTGCATGGATTACTCTGTAAAGCCTTTTGTGGTTACAAACTTAGTTTGCCTGAAAAATGATATTACCAGGCTGCCGAGGATAAAAGGTAATCCATTTGTCCTCCGGTTTGCAGTTCATAAGACAGCCATATTATAGGTATATAGTTTATGGGGGTTGGAGGGATGGATGATGGCAACTTTAACTCCCAGATCACTCATGAGTTAGTTTTATTTCGCTTATTATTGTCATGAGTAGCGAGGTACAGTGAAGGGTTTTTATTGCATTCTATCCAGTCAAAGAAAAAACTATACACGATTACACTCAAACCGTCCACAGTGCGCAGATAAAGGGTACAACATTTAGTGCAAGATAAGGTCCAATAAAAGATAGCTCAGAGGTCTTCAATGAGGTAGAAGGGAGTCAGGACCGCACTTTAGTTGTTAGTATACGCTGAATATAGTAGGTGGCCGAGAGAATGCATCTTTGCAGGGCACCAGTGTTGAGAATTTGAACCTATCCTCACTGTTTGTTGTCTGCTTGTCAGGGAGTCAAGGATTCAGTTGCAGGGATGACTGCTAATGAGTTTGGAGATGAACTTGGGATAATGGTATTGAAAGCAGTTATACTTGATTAGAACCCAAGGTAGCTGTTCTTCTTGTTGAGTTGTTCCAGGGAGAGTGTAGGGCTAGGAAGATGGCATTAGCTGTGAACTTGTTGTGGTGATAGGTGAATTGCAGTAGTTTAAGGCTGCTTGGTAGGCCGGAGTTAATTTAATTTAGTTTACAGAAACGGCGCGAAAACAGGCCTTTCAGTCCACCAAGTCTGCATCGACCAGCGATCCCTGCATATTAACACTACCCTACACACTAGGGACACTTTTACATTTGCACCAAGCCAAGTAACCTACAAAACTGTATGTCTTTGGAGTGTGGGAGGAAACCGAAGACCTGAGAGAAAACTCATGCAGGTCACGAGGAGAACGTACAAACTCTGTAACAGACAAGCACACGTAGTCCGGATCGAACCCAGGTCTTTGGCGCTGTAAGGCAATAGCTCTGCCATGCCCCCAGTGTACTATAACCAGCAACCTCGAAGGGTGGTGGAGGCATATACTCTCATAATGTTTGATATGGGTGAATACTTGACAGGCAATGGCTTAGAATATTACAGGATGAAAACTGATAGATAGGTACTTGATAGCTGGCATGGATATGGTGGGCTCAAGTTCCCATTTCCAAGCTGTATGACAGTTGTTGTATTTTCCTGACAGGCCTGGTAGACTTTATCCACGAGGGCGGCCCCGTGGGGCAGCTGTAAAGTTGCTGCCTTACAACACTTGCAGCGCCGGAGATCCGGGTTTGATCCTGACCACTGGTGCTGTACTGTAAGGAGTTTGTACGTTCTCCCCGTGACCACGTAGGTTTTCTCCGAGATCTCTGGTTTCCTCCCACACTCCAAAGATGTACAGGTATGTAGGTTAATTGGTTTGGTAAATGTAAAAATTGTCCTTAGTGTGTGCAGGATATTGTTAATGTGCGGGAATCACTGTTTAGCATGGACTTGGTGGGCCGAATGGCCTTTTCCCGCACTGTATCTCTAAACTAAACTAAAGAGCATAAATTATCCTTGCTGCATTCTCTTTTCATTTCCCATGTTCTCTGTACAGCTTTTACATTCCTTTATGCTTCCACATAGAAGAACCCATCATGGTTTATTTTTTAGTGCAGTGCAAGTGTAATATAAAGGAGAATTGTCAACGTAATTAAAAAGGTACTACTGAAAAAGAGCAAATGCCTAACCTGAAGAGGTAGCAGAAAAATAATAGCTATAATCTTCGAATGAACTGTCATATGACAAAAAGTTACTGCTGCCTTTAGATGAGGTATAGCACAACTTTTCCAGATGACACTGATCTCTATCCCCTCATTCCTCCTATAAGATGCTTACGAGTACTTCCCACTTTAACCAACATTTTGGTCAATTGCATTGATTTATGTCATTTGAAGTTCAATTTTAAGTGGCAACACTAAATCATCCAAAATGTTTGGTAAATTATAGGTTCAAGCTAGGGGAAATTATCATTGAAAAGGGAGAGTTGATAAGCTTCATATAAGCAAGATTCCTATAGCTACCTTTCATTGTCCTGTTGGCACATCAATCCAGGAAATGTAGCCCATAGTAGGCCAACACAAAATATCTGCAACTCACCAAGACAGAGTCCACTGCAGGAAAATCCTTGGACCATTTCACCTCTTCTCCTGCTAGTTGTTTCCATACAATTCCAGGAAGTGCCAGCACCTGCCAAACATATATGCAACGCTCTCATTAGCCTAGATTAGGAATAATCTTCAGTTTTAAAATTATTGCAGGCAAAATTAATTACTGACAATTCCATGAACACTGCATTAGTTCAGATGTGACCTGCACATAATTCTTTAGTGAACACTTGGGTTATGAAAACACTGAGGTAGTTTGAAATCACAGAACTGAAGCCTATTTTGGTATTAGGTAAAAAGGGATAAACCCTGCATGTCCCCATTTCAGGCAATTCAACATGCCCCTCTATCTCCAGGCTGCTGCCTTCTTTCCATTGCAATGATTGCCACTCACAATCCAAACCCACTCTTTTTTGCTAATTATTTTCCTTTTAATCCATCCTAGACATGTGTTTGATCACATCATCTACCTAAACCAGCATCAGTAACCCCCATTTTCTGCTTGAAATGGCCTCCACAATTCTCTCCAGGAAATCCTCTTTCCACCTCATGATACTCTCCAGAAACACCAAAGCTGGATGATCATGGTTTAAGGATACATGATCTTGAAGACAGGTCTATTAAAAAAAAAAGTAGCTTACTGACTTCTTAGTATTCCAGAAAATGCCTTTTTTTTCTGGTTTCCCTGCCTCCTTCCCCAGACATTAAAGGGTACAAAAAAAGAAAAATCAAACATTGCAGACGCTGCAAATCTGAAATAAAAACTGAAAATGCCAAAAACATACAATAGGCAACATCCATGGGAAAAAAAAGGTTAACATTCAAGATTAAATTCTACCATCTGAAAAAAAACCTGTTATTCTTTCCATGAACGCTGCCTGACCTGCTGAACATTTCCAGTGTTTTATGTGGTTGCAACAATGGTACCATGTGGAAAATAATGCACTTAAAAACATGCCTTAATTCTCCTCAGCTGACGTTATAATGAAAGCCCAAGTCAAAATAGAGGTAAAATGTCAAAGTATTTACATAGAAAGAACAATAAAAATTGAAATGATTACCAAAAGCTCCCGGCCTCTTAGTGCTGCCCCCATCAGCTGGCCTATCCATTCATACTTCCCAAATTCCTTGCAGGACGGGTTAGGAACATATACATCTCTTGCTTCTCCAGTTCTGTTGCCCTGGTGCAATAGGAAGCAACAAATACAATGTATCTTTTTTACTTACATGTTGAACAATCCCTGTTATGCAATTGTATGAGTGATCTATAAAATTATGCTTTCCAACTGCCTTAATTTTATATAGCCAAGCCACCACAAACGCACACAGTAATTGTTGATAAAGCTTATAAACAATTAAACTAGTTGGACACCAAGGAATCATCACTGCAACTGTTCAGTTTAGGTCACGCTGTGCTTTTATTGTTGTGAATCTTGTACTCAAACCAAAGGATACCAAAAGAAAGATCTGATAGTTGTAGACTCACTTTCACAACCTTATCAAGTACTTTGCAACTGAACAATTCTGCAACAACATTCATAATGAATAACCAAATGAATGATCAGCCAATTTTTTGTTTGCCAATCTTAGAAGGTTTGAAAGATGGGAAAATATTGGGGTTAAAGGGAAGATTTGAAAAAGGCAGAAAAGGTGTTTTTCTTTTTTTTTAAATTCCCATCACCTCCTCAGATTTAACCACTTAGCTACAGACGAGTAATTTACAGCAGTCAACTAAGCTATCAAATTGCATATCTTTCGCATCTGAAAGCAAGACAGTTGCTCTACAACACTATGGTGGGAACGTCATTGTGCTGAAGACATAGAAAATAGGTGCAGGAGTAGGCCATTCGGCCCTTCGGACCAATGTGATCATGGCTGATCATCCAAAAATAGATCCCCGTTCCCGCTTTCTCCCCATATCCTTTGATTCCGTTAGCTCCAAGAGTTAAATCTAACTCTCTCTTGAAGGCCTCCACTGCCTTCTGTAGCAGAGAATTCCAGATTCACAACTCTCTGGCGAAAATGTTTTTCCTCATCTCAGTCCTAAATGGCCTAGCCTTTATTCTTAAACTGTGACCCCCTGGTTCTGGACTCCCCTAACATTGGGAACATTTTTCCTGCATCTAGCCTGTCAAATCCCTTCAGAATTTTATATGTTTGTATAAGTGGAATTCTCTGCCTCAGAAGGCAGTGGAGGCCAATTCTCTGAATGCATTCAAGAGAGAGCTAGATAGAGCTCTTAAGGATAGCAGAGTCAGGAGGTATGGGGAGAAGGCAGGAACGGGGTACTGATTGAGAATAATCAGCCATGATCACATTGAATGGCGGTGCTGGCTCGAAGGGCCAAATGGCCTCCTCCTGCACCTATTGTCTATAAGATCCCCTCTCATCCTTCTAAACCCCAGTGAATATAAGCCCATATAAGTGAATACAGTATACTATGAGACATTCCATCATTCCCCCAGACCCCTTTTTTCTTTTTACTCAAGTCCCTCATGTTAATTTGGTATCATGTGGTAACAATCTTAGGTAAATTTTGCCAGAGACTTGAGGACGAGCGAAATATATCCCTGTGCAAGTTCATGCATTTATTTAACTGGTGAAAAATAAAGAAATCCAACTGAAATAAAAAAAATTGGATAAAATAATTTCACAAACCTGATTTGATGTTCTTACGAAAAAGGGCAAAGGCACTAGACTGTCTCCAGAACTTGGGCAAAGCTCTTCAGAGATATCGGAGAGACTGTCTCGAAATCCACCACCTGTTGGTTTAAAGATATGATGCATTTAAAAAGTCTGTGCAAAATGTTGAAATTAACATGTTATAACTATGTCAATGGAGATATTATGAGTACCAGGGCACAAAACATGAAATAAAGTTCCAATTAGGGCAACATAAAAATGATCAAAGAACATTTTAGAGAGGCACCCATCATGGATGGCCTGGTTCATTTATGCCTTTGCTCTCAATGAAACTCTTCTGTAAGATTGCTGCCTTCTATTATTGGGTATTTTTCATTCTCTTTTAATATCATACCAGACCAAGTGGACCCGTTGGGGCCCAAACCTTTCCTGCATTGGTGCAGCACCCTCTCCTCCCCCCCTTCCCTCTCCCCCCCTCCCCTCCCCGCTCCCTCTTTCCCCCACTCCATCCCCCTCAACCCCCCTTATCCCCCCTCCTCCCCCTCCCTCCCTTGGAGATAGTTTTAAACTTTAAGATGTGAATAACTTTAAATATATAACACCAATTTCAATGAAACTTCTTCCATTAGCACCAAAGGGACGACGGTGAGTAATGTGGTCCTAAAATTGTCACGCTATCGTGTACCGTTTTGGCTGTAGTTCAGGAACAAACAAACAAACGAGATTTTTAGTATACAGAATTATAGGCAGCATAGAGATACAAAATCTCTATTAAAGCATTTAGTAAACTGATAAATGAGCCAGCAGATGCTGCAAGTCTGAAATATAAACAGTTGGAAATATCAAACTAATCAGCCTCTGCGGGGAGAACAGACAAGTTACTGATTGAACAAATGTAGAAACAAGGAATTGCAGATGCTGACTTTTACCAAAGATAGACACAAAGTGCTGGAATAACTCAGTGGGTCAGGCACGTCGCTGGGGGAAAAGGATAGGTGACATTTCAGGTCGGGACCCTTATTCCGTCTGATTGAACAAAACTCACCTTGATCAATGATTCCTTCGGAGATAAATTTACATTCCCACCATTGGTCGTATCGCGCTGGCCACCTTCAAATACAATAAAGGATAAAAGGTTAAAACCAAGATTATTTTCACACAGCAAGTTCACATTTCAAAAATCAGTCTCAAGACCACACAAAATAGAAACAGGAGCAGATCATTATCCACTAGAGCTTGCTTCCCCCATTCTATAGGATAATGTCTGATATGACACCTGGTCATATCATTTTCTTACTTTCTCCCCCCACGTTCAATTTCTTTACTGATCCATCTCGGCCTTGAATACAATTTAAGAACTCAATACCCACAGCTCTCTGTGGCGAGAAGTTCCAAAGACTCTCAACCAACTTAGAAAAGAAATTTAGCCTCATCTCAATGTTAAATTGCTGCTTGTATTCTGATAACACGGCTTCTTGTTCTGGATGCTCCCAGTATATCCTCTCAGGATTTATTCTCTAAGAATTACCTCTGATTCTTCTGAACTCAAATAGAGTAGAATCTCGGCCCGTTTAATATTTTCTCACAGAACAGCCTCTCAATACCTGGTATCATTCTAGGGAACCTTACTTTGGACTGTCTCCAATAAAATGCCATCTTTCCTGAAATAGAGGGACCAAAAATGTTCCAGGTGTGGTCACATCAACTATAAACTTTGCTGGTACCATTTCTTTACTTTTTATCTGGATTCCCTTAAATACAGACCAATATTCCATTAATCATTCCCATTAGCTGCCACATTTTTGCACTTACTTTCTGCGTTTCATGTACAAGGACCCTCAAATTTTTGTCTGCAAATTTCTGCAATATTTTTCCATTTGAATGATAATGTTCTTTTGTTCATTCCTCTGAAGTGAACAACTTCACATTTTTCCATATAACACTCTTAAGTTGGTGGCTGACATTTTGCCTACTCAAAGGTTGCCACCATGTAACTGACCACTTTATCCCTGCACACTGCTTGCCCCTTTGCCAATCTTCCATTCTTGATAATATATTACATCCATCACAACAGGCTCCTATTTTAGGATTTAACCATTGGTGAAATGCCTTTCAGAAGTTCAAATATAATACATCTACTGGATTCCTTCTATTCACTCTTGTCAAGATTTTCTTATTTGTCAAATACAATTTCACTTTCATGCTGCCACACTAACTACACGATTCAGTTATTATTTTTCAATGTGCTGCTGTCACTTCCTTAATTGATTCTAACATTTTTCTATCAATAGACGTTCAATTAATCGGCAGCTTTAGTTACCTACATTTTGTCCCTCCATTTTGAATCAGGGTGCCAAACTGGCAGTTAAACATTTCTTCAGTATTTAACGAATTTAGAAATCATGGAAGCCATTTAAAAAAAAATTCTTAGGGTGCGAGTTATCTGGGCTAGGGGATTTAACCCATAGCCTCATTTGTTTGTCTTAAACTATTTTTCACTGATGGTGATGGTATTTATTTCTTCCCCACAATTATTCAGTATTAATGGGATAGAGTTTAGAGATGCAACGCGGAAACAGGCCCTTCGGCCTGCAGAGTCCACGCTGACCAACCATCAACCGTACACTATTTCTATCCTACACACTGGGGACAATTTACAGAAGCCATTTAACATACAAACCTGCGCATCTTTGAAATGTGGGAGGAAACCACCCAGAGAAAACCTACGCGGTCACAGGGAGAGCATGCAAATTCTGTACAGACAGCTCCTATAGTCAAGATTATGAACCCAGGTCTCTGGCACTGTAAGGCAGCAACTCTACCACTGCGACACTCTGTCATGACTGATAAATAATATCTGTTTAACTCTGTAATTTCCCAAAACTATTATCACAGTTTCATTTGCTTTAGGACCTCTTAATGTTTATTTGGAATTTACTCTTTGTGTTTTACAGCAACGTCTATTGTCAGTTTTTATATTCCTTGCTGGCCTGCGTCTCAATTTTTTCTCGTATCTTTTTTTGTTCTTCATGGCTGGATTTATATCATTGGATCTATAGCTAACATTTGTTTCCTTATTTCTCTTTTTCAATTTACTATCCCCATAACTATCGATTGGTTCATCTCTTTAGAATTGTTCCTCCTTACTGGGATTTATTTTTGCAGAGTATCACAAATTGCCTCTTTAATGTCTGCCAGCGTTTGCTGTTTGTTTCTTCTGGCAAAACAAAAATAGCCCAGTCTACTTTAGTCTAACCTCATTACATTGCTATTCCCTTAATGCATTATACAAGTTTCCAAACCAGGTTCCTCCCGTGCAAATGTCATTTTTAGTCATTTTTAAGCAGCTTGCTTTTTTTTGTAACATGGTCCTATTTGCTTCTTGCCCTTGTATGCTATTGTCCTTTCTTTCATCTTTGTCCCATGTTTCTCTCTCCCTGGACATCATTCTTAGATAACCAGCCTTTTGTATTCCAGTTTAAAGCCGCCCAAATACCACCCAATAAACAGCTAGCACAGTTATGGAAAATATTAGCATGTTAGCAAGATTAGAAGTTTGGTAAATTAGAAGTTTGGTAAATTGGCCAATTAGTCAATTTAGTGACTGATATAAACAAGGCTTGCACAAGTAGTGCCCCCCTGTCTGGGTGCGGCCCTGTCGAGGGAAGTGCCCTGTGAGAAAAGTGCGAGTCTTTGGCTGCGAGTCTAAGTGCCCTGTGAGAAAAGTGCGAGTTTTGGCTGCAAGTCTTCGGCGAGGAGGCTACACTTGTTTTTGAACCTGATTTGTTTTTAGACACTAAAGTAATGGCAGATAAGTTGGTGCAGTGTTTTCCTGCAGGATGTGGGAAGGTAGGGACACCGCTGGAGCTTCTGGGAGCTACACCTGCCAGAACTGTGTCCAGGTGCAGCTCCTGAATGGACGTGTGATGGAGTTGGAAAAGCAGATGGATGACCTCAGGGCCATCCGGGAATGCGAGCGTTTCCTGGACAGGACCTACTGTGAGGCTGTCATGCCAAGGGTTCAGGTCGAGCGAAGGTGGGAGACCGTTTCAAAGGGGAGTGAACGTGGACTACAGGAGACCCCGGTGGCTGTGCCTATTGCAAACAGGTACACTCTCTTGGGAGCTGTCAGGGCAGAAGACGCTTCCAGTCCGAGCGGCGGACAGGTTGGTGGCTCTAATCCAGGCAAGGAGACTGGACCAGGGGAGACCGAAGTCAGGAAGAGCCATTGTAGTGGGTGACTCCATTGTCCAAGGTACAGACAGTAGATTCTGTGGTGGCAGTTGAGGATGGTCTGTTGCCTCCCTGGTGCCAGGGTTCAAGACATCACGGACCGGCTTCAGAACATCCTAGCGAGGGAAGGGAGGGAAGGATCCGGGAGTAGTTGTGCAGGTGGGCACGAATGACGTCGGGAGGAAGAGGAAGGAGATACTGCAACGTGAGTTTAGAGAGTTAGGAAGAAGACTGAGAAGTAGGACGTCGAGGGTGGTTATGTCTGGACTGCTACCTGTACCTCTTGCTGGTGAGGGCAGGAACAGAGAGATCAGGAATATGAATGTATGGCTGTGGGGCTGGTGCAAGGTGCAGGGATTTTGATTTCTGGACCACTGGGATCTCTTCTGGGGTAGGGGTGACCTGTACAAAAGGGACGGGTTACACCTTAACAGCAGGGGGACCAACATTCTGGCAGGCAGGTTTGCTGGTGCTACACGTGTGGGTTTAAACTAAGTAGTGGGGGGGAGGGGTTGACAAATTGGGAATATGAAGATGTAGTTAAAGGGGAAGCAAATACAGGAGAAATTGCAAAGAATGCTCGAATAAATGGAAAAGGGAAGTTCTCGATGGGATAAGGGAGTAAGGTCAGGGCCAATTGTGACTGGTGTGAGAGGGGAGGTGAATACCAAAGTTTAACTGTTGTAGTTAAATGTGCGAAGTATAAAAAATAAAGTGGATGAGCTTGAGGCTCAGTCAGACATTGAAAAAATATGATGTTGTGAGAATTACAGAGACATGGCTACAAGAGGACCAGGGCTGGGAACTGAATATTCAGGGGTACACAACGTATAGAAAAGACAGACAGGTGGGCAGAGGGGGTGGGGTCGCACTGTTCGTAAGGAATGATATTCACTCCCTTGCAAGGGGTGACATAGAATCAGGAGATGTAGAATCAGTATGGATAGAGATGAGGAATTGTAAGGGTTGTTACGCTTTCTTCCGTTGTTCTGTTTGTCCTTTTGTTTTAAAGGCACACTCCTTATATTACCACAAGGCATGGTTAAAAGGACGGCTGCAAATAAAGTAGTTTACTGATTATATCATGAGTGGTGATACTAAAATAAATATGATTTCATGGAACGTTAGAGGTCTAAGGAAGATAGTGAAATTAAAGCAAGAAATGTCTAGGCTGAAGCAGCTACAAACAAAGCTAGCTTTCATTCACGAAACTCATTTACTTTCCGGTGAATTCATCCCTTTAAGGAGGAGATGGCCAGGCCAAGTCATATCCGCTTCATATTCCTCTTACGCAAGAGGAGTTGCAATGCTTGTGCACAAATCTGTTCCACTACGGATTCATAAAACCATACAGGATCCAGCAGGCAGATTTGTAATCATCCAGGGCTCATTACTAAATCAAGAAATAAATTTAGTAAGTGTATATGGCCCTAATAGTGACGATACAAAATTTTATAATAATCTGTTTCTTACTTTGTCAACATTACATGGTTTCATCTGTATAGCAGGAGACTTTAATTGTACTCTTAATCCAAAATTGGATAAATCCTCAGGCGTGGGTACTTCTCATATGCAGTGTCGGAAAATAATACAAGAGTTTATGTGTGAGTTGAACCTTTGTGATATTTGGAGATATAAAAATCTTTCAAGGCGGCAACATTCGTGTCACTCTGCTACTCATAATTCCTATTCACGCATAGATTATTTCCTCATTTCTAAACCAATGATAACCTGTGTGAACGATTCAGTGTATAAAAGTATTGTCATTTCAGATCATGCTTTACTACTAGTTAATTATACCATTAGGACAGCTAGTAGAGGCCTTGCAGTATGGCAATTAAGCCCACGATGGTTACATGATAAAAAATTCCTAGAATTTGTTGGAAAAAATATTGATATTTATTTCCAACTGAATACAACTCAAACTTCAGCATCAACTAGATGGGAGGCATTTAAGGCTTATATTCGAGGGCAAATGATCAGTTATCCAAGTAGCAGCTCAAATAAACAATTGATAGAGTTAGAAAAAGATATTAAAGAACTTGAGATAGAAATTAATCTTTACGATATAAAAGAGACCAGACACAAATTGGCAATTCTCAGAGCACAGTACAACGAATTGTCCACAAATAAAGCAGCATCCAGCCTAATGAAACTGAAACAGACATTTTATGATCAAGGAGAGAAGGCAGGGAAGCTATTGGCCTGGCGTATAAAATCATTGCAAAATGAAAGATCAATTTTGGAAATTGAATCTGAGGAAGGGACAACAATAATAAATCCACAAGAAATTAACAATATTTTTCAATCATATTACTCAAAACTATACATCAGATGGTCCAGCCATCTCACAGACCCTCCACAACTTCCTAGACCAGTTGGAGGTACCTGTTTTAGAAGAAGGAGCTAAAGATGAGCTTAATTCCCCAGTTATAATATCAGAACTGTCAGAGGCCATTGTCAGTATGAAAGGAGGAAAGGCATCAGGGCCAGACGGTATACCTATTGATATTTATAAAATGTTTACGGACAAGCTACTCATCCCATTATTAGACATGCTTGAAGAATCAGCTGGAAAGGGTGAGCTGCCACCTTCACTATGGAGTGCACTTATAACTTTAATATTAAAGCCAGGAAAGGCCTCCACAAAGTGTGAATCCTTTCGGCCTATCTCTTTGATGAATTCCGATGTGAAAATAATAGCAAAAGTTCTTGCACGGAGGCTTGAGAAACACCTGCCATCTATTGTTGCTCTGGATCAAAATGGTTTTATTAAAGGAAGACAGGGCTTCCATAATATACGTAGTGTTGAATATTATACATGCAAAGAAAGAGGCACCAGACGCGGCTGTGGTAGGACTTGATGCGGAAAAAGCCTTTGATAGGGTCGAACATGAATACCTATCTGAAGTGCTTAATCGTTTTGGAATTGGCAGTTACTTCCTCAATTGGATCAAAATCTTATATTATGATTCAAGAGCTTCAGTAATGACCAATTATATGGTATCAGAACAGTTTTCTCTCTTCAGAGGCACACGGCAAGGGTGCCCTCTGTCACCTCTACTTTTTGTTCTGGCCATTGAGCCTTTAGCTATTGGAATTAGAAGCAATAGCGAGATAGCTGGTATTAAAATTAATGACATTGAGAATAAAATAGGACTGTACGCGGATGATATTGTACTTTTTTTTAACGGATCCTTTACATTTAAAGTGCCTTTAGATGCCTAAATGTGACCTTGCTGTTGATGTGCCTTGTTATTTTATGTTTTTTTATGTTATTTATGTTATGTTATTTTAAATGTTTTTGTATGCTATTTGAAAAAGCAATAAAAATAATATTAATTAAAAATAAAAAAAGTTTTACTCCTCAAATTGAGAGGGAGAAGGGAAAATCGGAAGTGTCAGTATTACAGTATAGCAAAGGGGATTACAGAGGCATGAGGCAGGAGCTGGCCAGATTTGAATGGAAGGAGGCCCTAGCAGGGAAGACGGTGGAACAGCAATGGCAGGAATTCCTGGGAATAATGCAGAAGTTGCAGGATCAATTTATCCCAAAGAGGAGGAAAGATTCTAAGGGGAGTAAGAGGCACCCGTGGCTGACAAGGGAAGTTAAGGACAGCATAAAAATAAAAGAGAAGAAGTATAACATAGCAAAGAAGAGTGGGAAGCCAGAGGATTGGGACTCTTTTAAAGAGCAACAGAAGATAACTAAAAAGGCAATACGGGGAGAAAAGATGAGGTACGAGGGTAAGCTTGCCTATAATATAAAGGAGGATAGTAAAAGCTTTTTTAAGTATATGAAGAGGAAAAAAATAGTCAAGGCAAATGTGGGTCCCTTGAAGACAGTAGCAGGGGAATTTATTATGGGGAACAAGGAAATGGCAGACGAGTTGACCCGGTACTTTGGATCTGTCTTCATTAAGGGAGATACAAACAATCTCCCAGATGTTCTAGTGGCCAGAGATCCTAGGGTGTCGGAGGAACTGAAGGAAATTCACATTAGGCAGGAAATGGTGTTAGGTAGACTGATGGGACTGAAGGCTGATAATCCTCAGGGCCTGATGCACTGCATCCCAGGGTACTTAAGGAAGTGGCTCTAGAAATTGTGGACGCATTGGTGATCATTTTCCAATGTTCTATAGATTCAGGATCAGTTCCTGTGGATTGGAGGTTAGCTAATGTTTTCCCACTTTTTAAGAAAGGAGGGAGAGAGAAAACAGGAAATTATAGACCAGTTAGTCTGACATCAGTGGTGGGGAAGATGCTGGAGTCAATTATAAAAGACGAAATTGCAGAGCATTTGGATAGCAGTAACAGGATCATTCCGAGTCAGCATGGATTTACGATGGGGAAATCATGCTTGACTAATCTTCTGGAATTTTTTGAGGATGTAACTAGGAAAATTGACTGGGGAGAGCCGGTGGATGTGGTGTACCTCAACTTTCAGAAAGCCTTCGACAAGGTCCCACATAGGAGATTAGTGGGCAAAATTAGAGCACATGGTATCGGGGGTAGGGTATTGGTTGGCAGATAGAAAGCAAAGAGTGGGGATAAATTGGTCCCTTTCAGAATGGCAGGCAGTGACTAGCAAGGCTCGGTGCTGGGACCGCAGCTATTTACAATATACATTAATGACTTGGATGAAGGGATTAAAAGTACCATTAGCAAATTTGCAGACGATATAAAGCTGGGCGGTAGTGTGAACTGTGTGGAAGATGCTATGAGGTTGTAGGGTGACTTGAACAGGTTGGGCGGATGCATGGCAGATGCAGTTTAATGTGGATAAATGTGAAGTTATCCACTTTGGTGGTAAGAATAGGAAGGCAGATTATTATCTGAATGGTGTCAAGTTAGGAAAAGGGGACGTACAACGAGATCTGGGTGTCCTAGTGCATCAGTCACTGAAAGGAAGCATGCAGGTACAGCAGGCAGTGAAGAAAGCCAATGGAATGTTGGCCTTCATAACAAGAGGAGTTGAGTATAGGAGCAAAGAGGTCTTTCTGCAGTTGTACAGGGCCCTAGTGAGACTGCACCTGGAGTACTGTGTGCAGTTTTGGTCTCCAAATGTGAGGAAGGATATTCTTGCTATTGAGGGCGTGCAGCGTAGGTTTACTAGGTTAATTCCCGGAATGGCGGGACTGTCATATGTTGAAAGACTGGAACGACTAGGCTTGTATACACTGGAATTTAGAAGGATGAGAGGGGATCTTATCGAAACATAAAAGATTATTAAGGGGTTGGACATGTTCGAGGCAGGAAACATGTTCCCAATGTTGGGGGAGTCCAGAACCAGGGGCCACAGTTTAAGAATAAGGGATAAATGGCCTCCATTTAGAACGGAGATGCGGAAAAACTTTTTCAGTCAGAGAGTTATAAATCTGTGGAATTCTCTGCCTCACAAGGCAGTGGAGGCCAATTCTCTGAATGCATTCAAGAGAGAGCTAGATAGAGCTCTTAAGGATGGCGGAGTCAGGAGGTATGGGGAGAAGGCAGAAACGGGGTACTGATTGAGAATGATCAGCCATGATCACATTGAATGGTGGTGCTGGCTCAAAGGGCCGAATGGCCTACTCCTGCACTCATTGTCTATTGTCTAAGATGAGCTTCATTGCCTAACATCACAAAAACGACTCATTAAACTCAACACCCATAATGGCCTTATTTAAACAATATATAGTTGAACTGTCATCACTGCAATAAAATGCTTTCTAATTATGTTGAATGCAGAGATCCATTAGCGGGGGATAAAACTGTTACAATGGGTGCTAAAGGAGATTCTATTCACCGTTGAAGCACATCCCTACCAAATGCAAAATACAAATTTTAGATGATTTAATTACTTTAACTTCTCAGGACCATTTATTTTCTTTAAAATTCTTTGTCTATAGACAACTGTTTGACAACATTGCTCTTCATTTGGTTGCTTAGAAATTTTCAATCAAAAGCGAATGAGATTCCAATTGTTTTGCCTTCTTCTTTAGATTTAGATTAGATACAGCATGGAAACAGGCCCCTCGACTCACCAAATCCACACCAACCATCAATCACCTTTTCACGCTAGTTCTATGTTATTCCACTTTCCCGACTCCCTACACATTGGCCTCTTTTTTCAAAAAATACTGCTAATTAACCCTACAAATATGCACATCTCAGATGAGGGAGAAAACCAGGGCACATGGAGGAAAACAATGCAGTCATAGGGAGAACGTGCAAACTTCACATTGAGAGCACTCAAGGTCAGAATGTATTTGGATCTCTGGGGCCTAATTTAATTTAATAGTTCATCAATAAGAAAGAAGATTAATGTGATAATAAAAGTCTAAATCGTCATACTCTATTCAGCAAAATAATATAGTAAATAAGCAAAACAAAACAAAATCAATACTTTGCATACCTTTAAGATCCTGCAATAAAATAATTGGTATAAAGGCAGTAAACAAAATTAAATTAACCTATTTTGACAGCAGAACAAAGTAATAGGTATTAGTGGTAGAGCTCAATCTAAAAAGAAATAAAAACAGAAGGGATAAAATAAACAGAACTTAACGATGCAATTGTAATTTGGAAATGCATCCAAAATATGGCCCAAGGCAGAAAAAAAACTACCATTAGAAAAATCCTAGCCCAAGTTTAATTTTCTGAAAATTCCCAAATGATCATACAGTACCTGTAATCTAAAGGTTTCTCGCACTTGTCCGAAGGCTTCAGCCCCTCAAACATCTACAAAACAGATAGTGAACACATTGGAATTTAGTAGTGTCGCAATATTCAGAGTTGTCTGGATTTAATTAGTGAATAAACTAGGCAATCAAAAATCAATTCAGTTGTTAATATGCTGCTTCAAGCAGACTTTTGCCTCTCACTAAGAACCATTTACATGTCTTCAGCTGTACTCTTTACACTTTGTATAATGGAAATAACCAATTGCCAAAGATCGCAACCTCAATCTCTCTCTGTGTCCTCACCACTTGCAAATGGGGTGAAGACACGCACCCCAGAATATCCAATGGTCGGGCCCCAGCCATGTTGCTGCATTCTGCAACAGGCTTTGGATAGAGGCCTTTGTAGAGGCAAACCAAAATGTTGACATAATAATGTGGAATTTTAAATGGCATATCTAGCCTGGGTTACCCACATTTAAAAAAAAAGTTGTACGAAAGGGGGACAGTAACATTTGTTATGTTGAGCTGAATGGAGATGAAAATAAAGAATATTATTTGGTACTTGAGAAAGGAGTACATATATGTCACATGGAAAGTATAATGAAGGAATGGAGGTGGAACAGTGTGTACCTCCTCCAAAACCACCAAATGAGTAAGACCAATCTGAACGATAATTAATGAGTAATATGGTTAAACCTAATCAGAGGACTCATTTGTTTTCTTGACACAAACAATGTCAAATTTGTCAGAAAAAACCCCCCAAAATTACAAATGCTGGAAATCTGAAATGAAAACTAAAAATGTTTTAAAATATTCAGGTCAGGCAGTATCTGTGGAAAAAGAAACGGAGTTAACATTTCAGGATCTCACAAAGTGTCTTTGACTGAAAAAGCAATGCTGCATCGCTTTGCATTTCAGCATTTCCTAGGTTGTCTATGCAGCAAGTCATAATCAGGAGCAAAGAGGTCCTTCTACTAGGAGCAAAGAGGTCCTTCTACAGTTGTACCGGGCCCTGGTGAGACCGCACCTGGAGTACTGTGTGCAGTTTTGGTCTCCAAATTTGAGGAAGGATATTCTTGCTATGGAGGGCGTGCAGCGTAGGTTCACTAGATTAATTCCCGGAATGGCGGGACTGTCGTATGTTGAAAGGCTGGAGCGATTGGGCTTGTATACACTGGAATTTAGAAGGATGAGGGGGGATCTTATTGAAACATATAAGATAATTAGGGGATTGGACACATTAGAGGCAGATAACATGTTCCCAATGTTGGGGGAGTCCAGAACAAGGGGCCACAGTTTGAGAATAAGGGGTAGGCCATTTAGAACGGAGATGAGGAAGAACTTTTTCAGTCAGAGGGTGGTGAAGGTGTGGAATTCTCTGCCTCAGAAGGCAGTGGAGGCCAGTTCGTTGGATGCTTTCAAGAGAGAGCTGGATAGAGCTCTTAAGGATAGCGGAGTGAGGGGGTATGGGGAGAAGGCAGGAACGGGGTACTGATTGATAGTGATCAGCCATGATCGCATTGAATGGCGGTGCTGGCTCGAAGGGCTGAATGGCCTACTCCTGCACCTATTGTCTATTGTCTATTGTCTATTGTCACCCTTCTCCTCATGAAAGCAACCTCAACCGTTTTTCCCTTGCAAACTACACAATTTCCAACCTCCAGTTTCTCTTGAAAGTCCTTTTATGGACGGTTGCCTCCCAAATCAATGTCCATTTTTATCTGAAATGCTTAAATTTCTCAATCAAGTTGCCACCTTACAAAAGTTCTTAACGTGTCAAAATACATACAATTTAAAAAATAACAAATATTCTTCAGGTCTGGAGCCTTTTGTGTGCATGATGCCAGCATCATTCAATGCCATAACACTCATCTAGCCGGGACCATAGTAGTCTGATATTATTCCTTTCATTCAGTCATTACTACAGCACAACTTTGTTTAACCATCCCCCGTATATATGTTGCAGAGAAAAGCTAACAACTCAACTCTTATTCTGACTTTTAAAATCCTTTATTGCTTTGTCTTTCCTCTCCCCAGAATCCCTTTCATTCTTGCAATACTGAAAGTTCATCTGTGTTTTTCTATTGCTGTTTAAAAAAAAAACAATTCTTGATGGCCATACTTTCAGCTGTTGAGGCCTCAAGTTCTGGAGTCCTTTCTCAAACTTTTCTGCAGATCTTTCTTCCTTTAAGATTATACTTTCAGTCAACTGCTCAATTTCAAATTTGTTCAACTTGGCTCCTGCATGCAAAATGGGATTTTTACTTCACTAAAAAAGTGCTTTCTGCTTTGCACTAAACTCTCTGGGGGATGATAGGTTTGGTCGACTGGGCGCTGGTATGCTCTGAATTGGTCAAGTAGCCTCCTTCGGAGCCGAAACAAATCTATGATTCCATACACATTTCAGTACCACATCAGATGGTGTCTACGTACACAATAAATCATATCATATCATCATATCATATATATACAGCCGGAAACAGGCCTTTTCGGCCCATCAAGTCCGTGCCGCCCAGCGATCCCCGCACATTAACACTATCCTACACCCACTAGGGACAATTTTTACATTTACCCAGCCAATTAACCTACATACCTTAAATAAATAAATAAATAAACAAATCTCAGAAAATAAATGTAAAATTGAACTTACTTCCTCTCAAATGCAACAATTTCCTAAAGTAACACACTTCTAGATTTGCAAAATCCGTGTATATGCAAGCAAGTTGCTTTGGATTATTTTAACATACCTGTGTGAACACAGCATTCCTACAAGAGGAATCAAGGGAAGGGTTGTTACGATGCTCCATGGCGACCCGTCGATTTATATAGAGTTTTGGCATGTTGTTGGGTTTGTTCGTTTCTGAATCCTTGAGGCACTGTGCAATAAGAGCAGTGCGCCGTTTTGAAAGCAGGAGGAACTGCTTGATGTGCTGGTAGGCAAAAAAAAGGTACTTTATTTAGTCAATTTGTTGGCTGGGATTTTGCAGTCGCCAGTGAAGGATTGGGTCTCACTGTTCACTTTACTGACAGCTGCGACGTTTTTTGTAACTTTAGAATGGCTTGCTCTAATATGACACCCGAGACATGCTTTCTAGAGAGCATCAATGAGCTGTGCTACGAGCAGTGAAACTCCAACATAACACAGATTCCGATTAGTTTATTGTCATATACACCAGGGTGCAGAAATTTCTTGCCCATATGAAGCTCGTACGGTAAACAGCATACAATGACAAATGCAAGAGATGAATGGTGAAAGATCGTTGTGCAGTCTAAAACAGTGCAAAATATATGAAAGCACATTAATGGAATAAATGAATACGGTAGAGTTAAGAGTACATGGCAGCACCTCCAAGAAGGGGGTGTGAAAGAGGTGATTGGTTCAGAGTCCAACAGCAGAAGCTGGTCTTCCAATTCTGGATGTCCGGGCTCCTCTATCTTTTCCCAAAAGTAGAGGATAGAAAAGTGGCCAAGGTGGCAGCCTTGATGATACTTCCAAGTATAATTCATCCCATGTTACCTTGGCATTGGCTTAGGGTTCATATATATGCTGACAAGATGGTAGAGATTAAATCCTCAAAGATAAAAGAGATTACTTTTTATGATTAGGTATTCTAGGTTAGGGGAGCAGAATTAAGTCAAGACCATCACACCAAGGCTTCATGAAGCATTGATTATAAAGCAGACACTGCCGCTTTTTCCTTACCCGAGGATTCTGTGCAATAAATGGAGAAACCCTCAGGTTGCATAGCAAGGTCATGCAAACCATGAGTGAGACATGTTTCAGTAAAGAAAAAACAGCAGTTCCTGATCTTCATTTAAAACATATTGAAGAATTCTCATTAAGACATGCAAAATCTAAAAGGGCAGAGATTTAAAAACAATTTAATTTGCAACACGTAACTTTTGAAAGAACGGGAGGAACTACAAATCAGCCATTTATCAGGGTGGGTATTGGTGGTAAGGTAAAAGATTAGATATGGAGCAATGCATTGGAAACTAGTATTCAGTTCTCCACAAGTTTAGCCCATTATTTGTTTGATTTTTGTGAATGACCTACTCCTGCTTTTATTTATATAATAATTCTTAAGATCAAATCATACCTAGAATATTGAACCGTTTCGGGCAATGAATCTCTTAAAAGATTTAGAGGGCATACTCGTCAGAATTACACCAAAAATGCAAGGACAGGTTGGCCTATATTTCAAGCTGAACAGCTCACCTTCAAATGACCAAATGAACCCACAGTGTGGTCCCAGGCTGGCACCAGATGGTGAATAAGGCTGTCCAGGAGTTTAAGGAATCTAGGCAAGAAAATATTTCAATTAATATGGACAAAGAAGATAGTCACATTATTATAATTAAGCTTTTGAAAATTAAACACTCAAGCATAATTAATAAAAATTATACAGCAGAATTCTATCCACACGCTGTATCAATTACATTTCTATTCAGTCTAATGCTATTCCAAATTTTACTCAGACCTTTGCTTGGAGATGTCCATTTCTTCACTGCCAAGTTAAATTCCAATAACATTATTTGATGCCTGGTAATCCCAATGGTTTGGCATCTGACTCACTCATTTATATACTTAGTACACATCACCCGCGGACCAACTATCCATAGATCCATGTACTTGGCTGTTAATTGTTCGACTTACATGATTCGACTTGCATTGTGGCTTTATTTAATTTTTTAGTATTAGAGATACAGGATGGAAACAAGGTCCTTCGGCCTACAGAGTCTGCGCTGACCAGCCATCACCCATACACTAGTTCTATCCTAAACACGAGGGACAATTTACATCAGCCAATTGACCTACAAACCCGCATGTCTGGGAGGTGGGAAGAAACCGGAGCACCTGGAGAAAACCCACGGCGTCACAGGGAGAACGTACAAATTCCATGCAGAGAGCATCTGTAGTCAGGATCGAACATGGGTCTCTGGCGCTGTAAAGCAGCAACTCTACCGCTGTGCCGTCCTTTTATTAGGTTGGAAATGGGACGTTGGTGCCACTAAATCAGCCAAAGGATTCAAACTTGTCCCATAGACACCTACATCCTACCATCCCACCCACCAAGTTGCAACTAGTTCTGTGACCTTAAGCCATCTGGCTAGCACAACCTTTATCAGTATTCCGTTCACTACATTTATTTGTAATACAAATATAATATCGTAATTCCTTGAATGGAAAACTGTACATCTGTGTAGTCTATTAGGAGGAAGCAACAGTACAGTTATATACCTGTGGATAACCACTGCTCTTCTATATAACATATCAGGATCATGTCCCTCGAGACGTGGATAACGAACCAGGTTTGTTGATTGAAACATATCAATGTTTAATCCCAAGTCTCTCTCC
Organism: Rhinoraja longicauda; assembly: GCF_053455715.1. Lineage (NCBI taxonomy): Eukaryota > Metazoa > Chordata > Chondrichthyes > Rajiformes > Arhynchobatidae > Rhinoraja > Rhinoraja longicauda. Next base: position 20,207,897 of record NC_135963.1, read on the forward strand.
CTTGAGGATCTGATCTTGAGACCATGTAGTCGGGCATCTATCCCTCCATCTGTTGGGAAATACTGAAGATGTTATCCTCTGAAGCAGATACAAATATTGACCTGATTTACAGTGGAGAAAAACCTCATTGAATGACTGACTTTTAAAGTGTAGTAAATAACAGGAGCTAATTAAATTGAGTGAGGGCTTAAGCTAATTTTGTGGATCAGGAAAGAAGTATACATCCAGGTAACTTAAGTTCATCTTCAGGGGAAATGATATCTTGTGTACCAAATAAGGGTTGTACATCAGTAACGAATTCATGACCTGGGGAAGTCATGTAGATTCCAAGGGGCGCACATGCAAATCGCCCATGATGGCTGGATTGTCGTATCTGCTGATTAGCAGGTTGATAGTGGTGCTTGTACATGTGGGCTTGTACGTGTGGGCTACAGCTTGTAAACCTGGAAGGTGCTTGACTTCGAAATGTGCGACCATCTGCCCTCTTGATCTACCAATAGGTCCAGGGGTAATTCGCTAATTTGCTGAATTGTAGACTTGGGTCCACTCCTTACATATCTAATCCATCAGCTTTGCACCAGCCGTAAATACACAATACATATTTAGCATGGCCATTTCACTTGAATGAAGTGGTGTACTTTTGTTTAAAAGATAGTCATGTTATTGTTCCCTTTTTCAATGTACATTTATGATGTAAATTAATTAACAGCAGTGTTATGTGCATTTAAATCAGTATATATTTAAAACGTATTTTAATTATTTTACCAACATTTTTGAAATGCCTTTAATCAAGTGTTAAAAAGTCTTACTCAGCACAAAGGCTTGCGATGGCATTGCCCGCAGTGATGTGGGAGTGGCACAGCCACAAAGATTCAGTGTGTCAGTGGCTAGCAGAAGTAGAGGCCAGCACAACAGGCCAATTGTCAAGTGCGAGCTTGCTCAAATACGATCCTGCGTGTACATTTAAAATGTCCTTGTAACTTTAACTTCAGTCTGGTTGAGGAAGCCGAGAAGAATATGGTACTCCTAATTTTTGTTCCCTTATCCATTTCCCTCTCATTGGAGATTGTTTCATCACCAAAGATAATTTGCCACGACAATTGCTTTCCTCACTTCACATAACTGAAGAACTTACCTACGCATTCTGGAATGCGAATTTCAATTATAGGAAGATGTACCATCATGTCCTCAAGAACACACAGATCACCAACTAAAGTTCTGGAAGAGAGAAAAAAAAAATACTAGCTGGTAACAATGTTTCAGTATTATACACATTGTTAGTTTTTTTCCCCATTATCTGAAGCGATTTAGAAAATTGAAAGTTATCATTTAAAAAATCCAAGTTATTAAAATAGAAACCTCATATTTCGCCTGGGCAGCTTGCAGCCCAGTGGTATGACCATCGATTTCTCCAACTTTAGATAGTTCCTCTGTCCCTCTCTTTCCCTCCTCCTTCCCAGATCTCCCTCTATCTTCCTGTCTCCACCTATATCCTTCCTTTGTCCCGCCCCTCTGACATCAATCTGAAGAAGGGTCTCGACCCGAAACGTCACCCATTCCTTCTCTCCCGAGATGCTGCCTGACCTGCTGAGTTACTCCAGCATTTTGTGAATAAATAACTTTGATTTGTACCAGCATCGGCAGTTATTTTCTTATATTATATATATGTATATATAAAATAGAAACATTGGTTTCTAAATTTCATTCTACAGGAATCATTACTGAAAATCTTAAATCCAAAGTTACCTTATCAAAATAGTGAATGCTAGAAAGCACGATTTCCTATTACGCTGTAACTACAAAGTACAATATATTTAATATGACATCTAACTTCTGTTTGGGTCAAATGTCATCCCTCTGACTGACTTGGTATGCAATTACTTTAGAAACCCCATGCACCCCCATTCAAAAGGGAAAAAGAAGACATGGAGAATGAAGATTTTAATTTGTCTGGAATATCCCAGAATTGGAGATATGATGGAGATCAGGCAATGGGCAGAAAGCAAGCAGAAGACGTTAGAATAATGTAGAAGAATTTGCTGCTTTACCAGAAATGTGCTTGTTTTAATGGTAGCAAAATTTTTAAAATGTTGATTTACTGAGGAATAGAATTTTGCATTACAATCTTCCATACGTACTCATCAACAGTGATATCATTTAACTTCTTTAAATTGTCACGTTCACCACCATATACTTGAATTTTCTTTGGCATGTAGTTGTCATCCGTTGCATCTACTGAGACAAATAGCTTTCTGCAAGAAAGAAAGCAGATATATTCCATTAATTACACTAAGTAATCCCTTGGTATTTTACTCATGTAACAGCTGTTTAGGATAATTGAGTTACACAAAAGTGTCTATTTTCTAATTAACCTAAGCTGCATATTCAAATAGAGACTAATTTGCTTATATTAGCAATATGATGCTGATTAAAGCATTAATTCCTCTTCTGTACATCCCAAAGTCCTCCTTATCTATGTATATTTTCTGGTTTCAAAAGAAAAATGGTGACTGCCTTTCAATTTAACAATTTCTTCCCCACACTTTAAATGATAGACCAAGGAACGTCTGAAATTATGAACACTGAAATATGATTCACACCAAGAATGTCAGTCCATTGAACAACAAAGATCAGATTGAAAATAATGATGATTCACAGCATAATCCGACTGCCTGTAAATTTGTGGGAAATTTCAAAAGGTAGAACTAAAATACAGATGATATTTGGACCCATTTAAAAAATGAACAAATGTGATTTGGTTTAGCATAGGTTTGGACCTAGAATTGTTGGAAAGGGAGAGATGTGGGGAATGGGAGAGGAGCGCAGAGAAAAAAGACAAGAGGACAGAGAAGGTACCACATAATCAATAAGAAATGAGAATACTGTATCAAGGGTACAAGTTGTAAGATGCACTGGGTAATTGAATGCACAAATTATTTTTCCCAGGGTAAGGGAATCAAGAACCAGAGAGCATAGGTTTACAATGAAATAGGAAAGATTTCATCGGAACCTGAGGGGCAACCTTTCCACAGAGAGTATAATGGATATAGGAAATGAGCCACTGGAGGAAGCAGTTGAGCTGGATATGACAAAATTTTAAAGTCATTTAGACAGACACATAGATTGGAAAGGTTATGGACCAAAATACAGGCGAATAGGATGCTTAGATGGGGTAACTTGGTTGGCATGAATGAATTAGGCCAAAGGGCCCGTATCCATGGTGTATGACTCAAATGAAAGCAGGGAGCTTAAAAAAAAAACCCAGGAAGAAGAATTAAGTGATAAAACTTAAAAACAAAATTGAAAAACATTCATTTTCACTTCAGGTTTAATGTTATTTCTAAGTTCCATATATTTAAGTATCGTTTTAATCCTTTGGATCGCCACAGGCGCACAATCTAAATATTCTTCTATTTGAAATGATGCATGTTCACTTATCAAACTAATTGTGCATTTTACTGCATATTAGGCATGGGATTATTAGAACATGAAACTGTTAAATCTAGAAATCGACTTTATACTTAAATTTTCATACTTGATAATGATGCCTTTCTTCATGTGCAATCGAATCCAGTGATGGCCCTGACTCCCCTCACTCTCCCAGAATGTGTCATTGTCTCCATCAGTCAAACACCACACATTTGCTTCATCCTGTCAAGTATAAGAATATCAGACATAAAACCGTTAATGAGTTTCCATGACGCGTGTGGAAGGAAGCCTTCCCCAACAAACGCCCCGCCTAGCTAGTCTTTTATTCTGCAATACACATGGTCTTTGTTTTACTTCCACCATATTCTTTCTCCTAATCAACTTCACCCAAGTCTGAGCTTCAGAAAAGCACTTCCATTTATACAATTCATTGTTTATATGGGTAAGAAGGGAGGGGAAATGAGGGACTTAAAGATGTTTTACCATTCAGATTTATTCTTCCGTTCGTTTTATGTCATACTTTCTATTTATTTATTTATTTATTTTAATTTTTTTAAGTCATGTAACGACAGGGGCCTGACGTGCAAATTATCATTTGTCTTTACATATACTCAGTATCTCTGGTCATGGCACAGAATGTGACTAGAGGAGGGATGGCTACTTGCCCAATCTCGTTTGTGAGTTGGAATGTTAAGGGGATGAATCATCCTGTGAAACGTAAAAGAGTCCTGACACATTTACATCAGTTAAAGGTGGACATTGCTTTCCTTCAGGAAACTCACTTAAATATATCTAGTCATTCACGTTTGCATGCTGGATGGGTTGGTGTAGTTTATCATTCCAGATTTCAATCTAAATCAAGAGGGGCAGCACTTCTTATTTGTAAACACGTGCCTTTTATCTCTTCCCAGATTGACGCAGACACCTTGGGCCGATATGTCATAGTTACAGGCAAACTATATAACACCCCAGTTACCTTAGCTAGTGTTTATGCCCCTAATTGGGATGACGCTGCATTCTTCACTAATTTCTTCTCCCGATTACCTGATTTAAATGTACATCATTTGATAATAGGTGGAGATATGAACTGTGTGTTGACCCCTAGCCTAGACCGTAGCTCTGTTAAAAATATGCCAACCCCTAAGGCTGCCCTTTCAATTCAGCTGTTTCTTGATACCTGTGGTATTGCTGATGTTTGGCGTACTCTTAATCCCACTGCTCGAAAGTATTCCTTTTTTTCAGCTGTTCACAAAACATTCTCACGCATCGATTATATCTTAATGGATAAGGGTCTCATTCCTTCGGTTCAGGAATGTGACTATCATGCGATCGCAATTTCTGATCACGCTCCCCATAAACTGAAGCTTAACCTACCAGCCACAAAACCTGGTTACAGGCCTTGGCGTTTCAATCCACTTTTACTTTCAGATAAAACATTTTCAGAGTTTATAACCATTTCTAGACAAGTGAACATTTACATGCCAATGCTGAAAACTGAAAAAGGCCATTCTGCCCTTAGAGCCTGTTCTGCCATTTAATATGATCGCCATTGATTAACTTTCCCAGTATCACATTTTCACTCCTTGATGCCTTTGGTGTCTAGAAATCTATCGACATCTTCTTAAATATCTCCAGTGTTTTGGCCTTCATCCATCTTCCACAATTTATGTTCTATCTATTTAAAGAAACGTCTTCATAACTCAGTCCTAATGTTTCGCCCCATATTCCAAGTCTGTGATCCCTCATTCTAGAGACCCCTGGTCAGGGAAAATATTCTTCTTGTATTCAGTCTCTCTAGCCAGACAGAATTTTGTAGACTTTGGTAACATCCCAACTGTTGTGCTCTAAATTTTAAAGAAAACTGCAGACCAAAAATATTGAATGCAAGCAATTTAAACCGTGGTATTTCCTTAGACATCTGAACACAGAAGAGATTAAACCATTAAAATTCACTGCTTTTGGAGCACTTGTAAACAAAATGTTAAGTGTCTGAGAAATGGTATTGCTGATGTTTGGCGTACTCTTAATCCCACTGCTCGCAAGTATTCCTTTTTTTCCAGCTGTTCACAACACTGTTAAGGAGTCAGCTGACAAGTTTACATTGATATGGCAACCTTTCCTTAGCTGTATTGATGCTTTAGGCTCTGATAATATTATGGTTGAGTAGTCTTTGATATGTGTGTATGTAATTAAAAGCGGAATTGAAGTATTAGAATGGTCCCTGTTATGTCTTAACATTCCCATTTTTCTGCTTCACTCTTGTCTGTTTTTATGCATGTTGGCGCCCTAGATAATATGGTGTACTGCTTTAAACCTCTAACAATGAATCTTTTTTTTGTAGTATTTATTTTTATCTTTAGCTATGATTATTTTACATCATTTGTATGTTTATGTTTGTTTATTTATTTACTTATTTTCCTTGCATAACTTAAGTTGTATACCCCCTGAATGGTACTGCGAGTGGGGGGGGGGGGGATATCTATCAGTTCAAATGTGTTCATGCATTGAATTGTCAAAGCTGTATTAACAAAAATTCAGAAATAAACTTTGTTAAAAAAAAAAAACTGTTTCAGCAGAAAACACTCTAGGGAAGAAAGAAAGCAGGTCTATCTTTTTAAACATTCTCTCATATGAAGCAGTGGCCGTAAAGATAAATTCCATGGGCACCAAACTAAGGCAAGATCTTACCGAGAAAGAAGAAGCATCCATGCTGTCAACTAGATGTTTGACACTGCCTAAGCTTTCATCCTCCTTCCCGATGCGGTCGTAGAAGTAATGTACCAAGTCTTCATCGCACTCGAATGTCCAGGTGGGAGGGACAGACCTACACCCAATGACAAAGTTAAACTTCAAGTGCATTCATTAGATTCCCGCTAGAGCTTGCTACAAAAACAAAACATGAGGCGTAGAAGAGCTTCTGTAAAAAAGCTCTCCACAGAATACACTTCCAATCTAATCAGTAATTTGAAGACAAGCAGTAAAAAGATGCAGGTCACTCTGCAGAACAATCAAATCGAAGAACATGGCACTCCCGGATCTTTCCATGAACTTTCCAGGGAGGTAGGCACTAGCCTGGAAGGCAGCTCACTTCTTTGTTCTGAAATTCTGTGACATTGCCAAGTGAAAAGAAAGTAAATGAAAAGTTAAGATACTTAACAAGCAAGAGAATAATTTCAGTGGATAGACTATGGTCAAAGGATTAAAAAACCCTTTACGCTAACCATCTGGGCTCCAATGTATCTGGCAAAGATGTAACCAAAACTAATATTTTTGTAATTACTTCTCCAGTCTGACTCGGTGATAGGTGCGTAATCTGGCAGGCCTAATGACAGCAGTCAAATAAACCCTGTGCAAACAGTACATTGTTAGATTGCAAGCAGCTCTGTATGCCCGCACAATCAATGAATTCTTAACTTCTCTGGAGCAAGTCTAGTCTTCATCATGGTAATCAGAAAAAAAGTGAAATGGAAAAAAGAGTCAAAGGGAACAAGGAAAATTTAGTTTGAAAGTCTCAGGGAAATAATAGGAAGAGTGGGACTGATGGAATTGCGCTAAAGGGAGCCGGCATAGTCTCAATAGGACAAATAGCTTCCTTCTGCACAGGAATAAATAAATAATAAGCAGGGCATGCAAGAGCTCGAAATAATACCTGCCCTGGTAGATGCTGAAATTTAGATTGTGTATTGTAGTTTAAATTTGCATTCCAACATATCAACTTACAGCAGCATTGAAAAACATGAACTGTAACTTAGCAGGGGAAACGTAGGCACTCTAACCATACACCCACCTTAGTTTGTGCACTGCGGCATCATCCCTGGCAGCTACCTTGGGCTTTGCACCCAGGTGTAAAGAATATTGTGCATCAACAACTTGCTCCCATCTAAACCAGAAAACAAAAATATAACCAGAATAGTTGTCTAAAGCTATTATTACAGCTGATCATGAACTAGTTCAGATTATGCTTTACATGGAAGAAAAGTGTGATGTTTGGTGGACCGTGTGGAGTGGGAGGACCTGTTGCTCCTCCCGTGCAGCAGGTGGCATTGCACAGGACAAAGGGAGATGTTTTATACATGGTTATCTCTGCCTGTACACAGTGTGTGAGTGTAGTCAGATTGTGTGGTTGCAGCCATTTTTAGCTGTCTTGCTGCCAGCATTGAGAATGTAATAAGGACTTCTGTTGTACCTTGAAGACCCTCAAGTTTTATACAGACATGGAACAAGAACACGAAAAAAAGTTTAAAATGTCATGAGTAATCAGTTTAGGAATAGTTTCTTAGAGGAACATAAAAAAATGTACAGGCTTCGATATTCATTACTGCCACTTGATTAAAGTTTGTTAGGAAATGATTGAAATTAATAATATGCACAGATTGAAGAGTATCAAATTTCCTTCACAAACATCCAGAAATATGGGCCTTTCATCACTTCTCAATCAGTAGGTATTTAAGTACAGCAGCATGCTCCACACAACAGGAAATTCCTGTTCATTGTTAAGAGGTTTATTGGTTGTAGGTGAGAAGACATGCATTCAAAAACAACCTTGCATTTAATTTCTAAACTTCTCACTTGTTTTTAAATCTTCACAAATTCTGCAATAGAATTGGCAGGTTTTAAAATATTGTAGTTTTAAATGTGCTATACAAATAAAATTGACTTGACTTGACTTCGTGGAAATCTAGTAACTGTATTAAATGTGTCCTTAAGGTGGAGTCAGTGGATCAGACCAAAGGCTGAAAAAGGAGAGGGTTAATGCTAATCCAACCATGAAATCTTTGTATTCCTCATAGGGGATAAACGTTAACTTATCAAAACACCAGACGCAATTTGTACTTCCCTATGGTGGATGGGACCTGCAGAAAAAAGTCAGAAAAAACAAAGTACATAAACAAACTAGCAGGCTACCAGTCACACTTTCACCAATCACAATCATACTTTATTTTGCAACATACGAGGAACTCATTTGCCGTACAGTCATAACAATAAAAAGCAACAGGACACACAAAATACATTTTAACATGAACATCCACCACAGTGACTCCACATTCCTCACTGTGATGGAAGGCGAAATAAAGTTCAATCTCTCCCTTCTTTGTCCTCCAGCGGTCGGGGGATCTAACCTTCCATTGACGGGACGATCTTGACTCCCGTAGCGGGCCTTCCTCATCGTGGCGATCCAGCTCCTGCATCGAGGGTGGGGGGTTCCCAGCTCCCCCGCGCCGGGCGATCTACCCCGGGTCAGGACTAGTCGAACGTTGTGTGGCTTTTGGAGCTCCCGACCGGTCTGTACACAAAATTGCGAGTTCCGCGATGTTAAAGTCCGCAGGTTGCGGTTGGAGCGTCGATCCAGGCAAGGGATCGCACGCTTAGTCGGTAAGCCCACGTCCCGCGGGGGCTCAAAGTCAGTCCCAGGCAAGGCCTCCAGCTCCACGATGTTTGGCCACAAAGCAACCAGAGATACGATCCGGAAAACAATTGCATCTCCGGCAAGGTAAGAAATTGAAAAAAAGTTTCCCCCGACCCCCTCCCCCACATAAAACAAACCAGAGAACATTTACACAAACTTTTAAAACTTACCAAAAATAACAAAAAAAGTTTGAAACCGACAGACAGGTAAAGGAAGTAATTGGGATATTTGAATGGGATCTTGAGGGAGTGAAACTCTCCTGAACACAGATGTCCAGAGAGAATTGTGAGGTTAAAAAAAAATGTTTAAAATGTATCAAGTCCTACACTCTGGAATTTCTCTCTGAATATTTCTGCCCATGTAGCTTGCTTTCTTAAGAGTGTAAAACCTACTTCTTACCCTCCCTGACCATGATTTAATTTGTTCTAACATTAGCATTCACTATCATAACGTTTAACGGACAGGGAGAGGATAGGTTTCGAGGGATATGGGCCAAGCACGGGCAGGTGGGAAAAGTGTAGATTGGGTATGTTGGTCAGTGTTGGCAAGTTGGGCCGAAGGGCCTGTTTCCACCCTGTATGACTCTATGATTTATATTTAATTGAACGTTAAGGAGCTTGGGACGGTTCTCGATGTTAAATGCAAGTTGATGATACATTTTATATGATATACAAGTTTACACACAGACATTGTATTTGAAGTTAATGTTAAGTCAAGTCAAAGTCAAAGTCAACTTTATTGTCAATTTTCAGTTAGTTTACACAGACAGAAAATCGAAATACTGTTTCCCACAATCCCGAGGAATAAAGTGCATTAAATTAAGTTAAAATTAAAAAGGCACAGCAAACAACAATCAATATAAAATATAGTCACTTCAATGAAAAAAAAGATGAAGATGAATATATTACAATAAAAAATAATGAACAGTAGTGCAAAGCCTGTCCATAGCAGCGTTAAAAAAAATGTCTGGTGCTGGATGTGCGTGTGTGTGGGGTGTTAAAGTCCAGGTCCAATGGGGGCAGGGGAGAGAGGAGGGAGGGAGGGGAGAGAGTTCAGCATCCTGACAGCCTGTAACTAATTTAACTTGGCATTAAAACATTTCATTCTACCTGGTACATGGTCTGTAGTCATAGCCAAAAAGCTGCTGCTGTTTCTGAAGCCTTTCAGGAGTTTCTACTGGCACAAGCCGCTCACCACCTTCAGGCTGCTTACATAGAAGAATCCATCCTTCTTTACTCTGACAACTGCTGTTGTACTCTTGTATTTGCTCCTGAAGTATCATCAAAACAAATGGTTATTACTCAAATGGATAATTCATTCCTCAGAAGGTCTGTCTACATTATATTACGAGATTGAGAGATTTATTTTGCAATTTTGATACTGGCTTCAAAATCACCGCTATAATTGGAAGAATCCATGGCAACTAAACGTCTCAAGTAAAGCTTTGCTAATCGAACATAATCCAATATTAATTGGGACTGTTAGAAAAAGCCAATTAGTTCATTAAGGATAAAGACAAGCAAATCTTTACAAAGAATTTAAAGTATGTTGTGCCTGCAGTTCTATAACCTTGGTAGTTGATCATACTACTTCCTACTGCATTCCAAAAGCACCAGGTTAAAAGACTTGTTCTGTGTGGTTCACTACAAAACCATGCTATCATTCTAAAAATAGAAATACAATGCTTAAAATACGCAAAAATTACTTACCAACATTGCCTATAAACAATACGTTGTTCGAGAATGTAGTTAAGTAATTATTGAAATGATTTATAGGGCAAATGAAGTGGAGACACAGCACCAACATTACGCTTGACTGAAAAGCTATCAAGTCTGAGGTTAATGAAACCCACAAGAAAACAAAACTACTTTTCATCAACTGTTCTGCAGCTCAATTCAAAATTGAGTATGTTGCTATTAATGCAAATAAAAAAACAATCTCACAAATGAATGTCAACTCTGAAGAAATGCACACTGTGGAAAAGTGTCTAAAATATTTTCAAGAATGTAGCATTTAAACATAAACCAGTACAGCACGAATAGGCCCTTTGGCCCACATGACACCGAGACCAATTCTTATCTGCTTGCACATAATCCATATTCCTTCATTCACCGCATATCCACGGGCCTATCTAAAAGTGTCTTAAAAGTCACTATCAAATCTGCCTCAACCATCACCCCCAGCAGTGTGTCCCAGGTGCTCACTATCCTCTACGTAAAAGTCTGGCCCCGCTCATCTCCTTTAAACTTTGTCCCTCTCACCTTGAAGCCATGCCCTATAGTATTTGATTTTCCATCCTGTGAAAAATATTCTGACTGGCTATCATATACATGCCTCTTGTAATTTTATATACTCATATCAGGTCCACCCTCAACCTCTGCCACTCCAGAAAAAAACAATCCAAGTCTGCCCAACCTCTCCCTGTGGCTAATATCCTCTAATCCAGGCATCATTCTGATAACCTTCTCGGCTCCGATTTAAACAGTTAAAAAAACAATAAAAACATTTAAGAAGTTAAATCATCAGTAAAAACCAGGAAACAACTGTCATAAGGTTCACCTGATCCAGCTTCACCCAGAGACCATGGCTGTTGCAGTATTCCTCGCCTGTGGCTTTGATGCATGTTCCTCTCTTTAACTCAATATCAAAGAGTTTTTTGCGTTGAGACTGGGAGGCTAACTGCCAGACTGTAACGTACTGGGATCTCCCAAGTGATGCACTGGAAATGGTGGAATCTTTCCAAAATTTGTACAAGACCTCTCTGGGGACATAACACAGAGCTTCTGGCAAAGGTTTGCTGTTCCTGAAGCAATCGATGCTTTCAATGAGAAATCTGATCCTTCCCAAAATGTAATGTGGATTTTCAGGATTCATCGCCGTCTAAAATGAACAAGACACTCAGATTGTTGATTTATCATTATTAATGTGAACATTATTCATCCAAGTTCAGTTTCAATTGCATGAAGAATAGGAAAGACAGCATTGAGTACTAACATGTAGCAACTTCTGAGTTCAATTACTTTCCCTCCCCAAACATTCCCTGTCTTACCAAATTCCATCAAAGCACCTCAATGACCTTCATCACTTACATTGGGAGAAATTCATAGGTATACTTGAAGCGAGGATCCTACATTTGGTTCGTAGCCAAATGCAGAATGTTTATTGCAAATAGGTCAGCTGCAGAAATGGAAAGCAAATGCTGACAAAATAACAGAGGATGCACTGTAGATGTACATAACTTCAAAGGTCTGCTGAAGATGGAAGGCATCTTCAGATATGCCAGTACAAATAAATCAAATTGCTAACAAGCAGCAAATACTTCAAAACAAACTATCCCAAAAGAGCTGGTATAGAAGATGAGAAAAGAAGGGAGGGGTGGGGGTGGAGAAATCAGAAAAGGTTCAATAGTTGTGCATCAATAGTTTACATCAAATGCCTCACTTTATGACGATGTTGCAAAACACTCTTTACCGCGGATAACATAATGATGCATTCATATTATAGCAAAATAGTCTGCAATACTTCACTCAGGATTATCCAACATGAACTGACACAAGGATGCAACAGGGCAATCAAAATGCCAAAGGTGAAATAGGGACTATTAAAAATGCCAGGAATGCCGGAATTAGAAGATTGCAGGAAATTGCAGAGAAAGAATGGGGGAAGTCTATGGAAAGATTGGAAAATAATGAACATTTTAAAATCATTAAACCAATAGGAGAAAAAGGGAGCAAAAACAAACTGCTGGAGAAACTCAGCAGCATCTGACCATCCCTCTACCTCCACAGATGATGCCTTAACTGCCGTGTTCCTCCAGCCATTTGTTTTTGCTCAGATTCCAGTATCTAATCTTCGAGGCCTGGAAAAAATTCAGCAAGCAAAGGGGTGATGGGTGAACTTTAATACAATGCCAACAGAGCTTTGCAGAACAATCATATGGAGTACATCAAGGGCAATCAGCCAGGAGTCCGTTGCAAAGCCAAGGATGAGGCTATTAGCAGCAGAGGAGATGAAACTGAGGGCAGTGTTGGGAAAAGCTCACGAAAGGAAGGTACAATAGCCTTAGTAACAGCACAGTGGACTAAAGTCTTTAGAATTTGAAGATACTGTATGGAAACAGGCCCTTCGACCCATGGAGTCTATGCCAACCATCGATCATCCCGTATACTAGCACTGTCCTACACACTAGGGATGATTTCCAATTTACAGGTCAACTAACCTATAAACCTGTACATTTTTGGAGTGAGCGAGGAATCCAGAGCACCCAGAGAAAACCCACACCGTCACAGGGAGAACGAACAAATTGCGTACAGATAGCAATTGCAGTAAGGATCGAACCTGGGTCTCTGGCGCTATAAGCTAGCAACTCTACCGCTGCACCACTGTGCCTCCCTCTTGCAAGGCCAAACGTGACATCTAAATTGTCAACAGCCTGGTTCAATTTCAAAAATAAATAAGGAAGAAACATGAAATGGGGGATGACTACAGAATAGATTTTCCTGACAAACACACAAACTAGATAATGCAACAGTAACAACTGAATTTTATACAAAAAATCATGAGAGGAATAGATCGGGTAGATGCACAGAATCTTTTGCCCAGAGTAGGGGAATCGAGGACCAGAGGACATAGGTTCAAGGTGATGGGAAAAAAAGATTTAATAGGAATCAGAGGGGTAACTTTTTCATACAGAGGGTGATGGGTGTAGGGAACAAGCTGCCAGAGGAGGTAGTTGAGGCTGGGACTATCCCATCGTTTAAGAAACGGTTGGACAGGTACATGGAGAGGACAGATTTGGAGGGTTATGGACCAAGCGCTGGCAAGTGGGACTAGGGTAGCTGGGACATTGTTGGCCAGTGTGGGTGAGATGGGCCCAAGGGCCTGTTTCCACACTGTATTACTCTATGACTCTGAAGAACTATCAAGGAGTCAATCCCTATCAGAACAGAACCACCCAAAGCAGAGAATAGCAATTTTTTTTAAAGATCTTAAGTTGGACAAAAAACTAAAAAGGTTGATGAGGGCATATAATGCGAGGGTTGGCTACATAGACATCAGCAAGCATTTGATAAGGTTCTGCGTGGGATCCAGGGAGAGCAAGCCACAGGATAGAGAATTGGCTTCATGAAAGGAAGCAAAGGGTGGTGGTTGAAGGTTGTTTTTCAGACTGGAGGCATGTAACTAGTGGTGTGCCTCAGGGATTGGTGCTAGGCCCACTGCTGTTTGTGGTTTATGTCAATGATTTGGACGAGAATGTACAGGTCATGAGTAGTAAGTTTGCAGATGACACAAAAGGAGGTAGCAATGTAGATAGCAAAGATGGTTATCAAAAATTGCAGCATGATCTTGGTTAGTTGGGCAGAGGAGTGATTAATGAGTTTAATATCGACACGAGCAAGGTGTTGCTTTTTGGGAAGTCAAGCCAGGGCCTTCAGTGACTGGCAGGGTTTTGGGGAGTGTTGTAGAGTAGAGGGATGTAAGAGTGCAGGTACATAGTTCCTTGAAAGTGGCATCAAAGGTAGATAGAGTGATCAAGAAGGCTTTTGGCACATCGGCCTTCATCAGTCAGAGCACTGAGTATAGACATTGGGATGTTATGTTGCAGATGTGCAAGACATTGGTGAGGCCACATTTGGAGTATTGTGTTCAGTTTTGGTCATCCTGTAATAGGAAAGATTGTGCTGTTGTTAAGCTGGAAAGGGTGCAGAGAAAATTTACGAGGATGTTGCATCGAGGCCTCAAGCTACAGGGAGAGGTTGAACAGACTAGGACTTTAGTCCTGGAGTAGAGGAGGATGGTGGGTGGTCTCAGAGATGTATACGATAATGTGGGGAATAGATTAGGTAAAAGATCATGTGCATTTATCCTGAGTAGAGGAATCAAGAACCAGAAGATAGACACAAAATGCTGGAGTAACTCAGCGGGTCAGGCAGCATTTTGGGAGAGACGGAATAGGTGACGTTTCGGGTCGAGACTCGACCGAAACGTCACCCATTGCTTCTCTCCCAAGATGCTGCCTGAACCGCTGAGTTATTCCAGCATTTTGTGTCTACCTTCGATTTAAACCAGCATCTGCAGTTCTTTACTTCACAAGAACCAGAAGACATAGGTTTAAAGTGAAAGGGAAAAGATTTAATAGGAACCTGAGGGGCAACCTTTTCACACAAAGGGTGGTGGCTAAATGGAACAAGCTGCCAGAGGAGATAGTTGAGGCAGCTATTGTCACAGCACTTAAAAGACATTTGGGCAGGTACAGATAGGAAAGGTTTAGAAGGATATGGGCCAGACACAAGCAGGTGGGACTAGTGTAGATGGGGCATCTTGGTCAGCACAGGGGAATTGGACTGAAGGGCTTATATCCACTGCTATTTGACCTAAAACTCAGGGAATGGAAATAAAACGGTTTAGTAAGTGAGCCAGAGGGAAGAAATCACGCAGCCAACTCTTCTCATGAATAGTTTCAAACTCAACAGTCGAGGAAGGAAGGCCAACCGGGCACAAAGTGTTGGAGCAAATCGGCAGGTCAGGCAACATCTCTGCAGAACATGGATAGGCGATGTTTCAAGTCGGTACCCTTCTTCAGGCTCCCAGGAAAGACAGAGCTCCTCATTGACGACTCCACTGTAGCATCATTGACAATATTTACATTCCAGATGCAATGATTTTAACTGCCCGCGAAATTACTCCAGTAATTTGTGCCCGATTTTAACCTGCGCGTTGATTGCCATGACCTGAGGCTCCAAAATAATTAAAGCCATCCTCTGGCCATTTCTACAAAACAAAAGTGATGACCCGCACTCTTCCATTTTATAAATACCAAGGCAGTCGCGATTTCTACCAACATTTGCACCTCCCTGCCCTGTCCCTGCCACTTACTTGTGTAGGAAGAAAATCCAGATGTTGGTTTATACCGAAGATAGTCACAAAATGCTGGAGTAACTCAGCGGGTCAGGCAACATCTGTGGAAAGAAGGAATGGGTGACGTTTCAGGTCGAGAACCTTCTTCAGACAGTCAGGGGAGAGGGAGGCTGGAGATATGGATGCGTAAAGTGTGAAAACGACAGATTAAAGCAAACGATCAATGTCTGACCCGCTGTTACTCCGGCACTTTGTGTCTGCCTTAAAATCAAAGCAGACATTGATCAAAGGAACTGCAGAATGACTCAATTGACGACCTACCCCTCCGGTGCTTCCTGCTCTGAGGCGGCGCCGCAGACCGCCCCCTGCCACTGGCTTCAGGGGGGTCCTTCCGCGATGCGGCCGGAGATCACGTGACCCGAGCCGCCCGCCGGTTGGACGGCCATGATTCCGTGATAGCCGATTGGACGGGTGTGGTCACATGCCGCGGGGGAGAGAGGGAGGGAGATAGACCATCACGTGCCGGGGGAGAGAAAGAGAGAGGAGAGAGATACCCAGTCACGTGCTGGGGGAGAGAGAGGGAGAGAGAGAGAGAGAGAGAGAGAGCCAGAGAGAGAGAGCCAGAGCGAGAGAGAGAGAGCGAGAGAGAGAGAGCGCGAGATACCCAGTCACGTGCCGGGGGCGAGCCAGCCAACTGTCAACGCCGTGCAGAGAGGAGCGGCCGGTGGAGGAGGAGGAGTTCACAGACATGGAGCAAGGCGACTTCTCCAGGTAAGTCCAACTTTGGACGGGAAACAGCTGCCCGAGGAAGTAGGGATCGATCAAACAGATGTGTGAGTTTGTAGCGGGTAACTTCAGTGGGGCAGCCACCCGGCTACCTAGCCAGCATCGTCGTTTCAAATGAAAGCCGGTAGGAATAAACTCCGCGGCTCGTCGAGATCCGAAGGGGGATCCACGGGCACAGATACTGGGAGCCCTCGCCAGCATCCCCGGTGCGATGGAAGCAGTCCGCAGCAACGTGTTCTGATTTTAATGCAAAGGTGGCGATTTGCTGGACACTTCAAAAATAAAATCCCTCGATTAGACTGTGATAAACTTAAACGCCCCGCCACTGTCCTTGCTTTAATAGCAAGTTTCCAACTTGTGAGAAGTTACAAAGACATTGACAGTCACCGTTTACCGCATCTGGGGGTTATTTGCAACATCGCTGTCAACAGCTGTGAAGCATTGGTGCCTAGCTAGATGTTGTATAATCACTGAGTGGTCGGTGTTGTATAACCAGACTCGATGCTGTCATACGGAGACACAAGGAACTGCAGCTGCTGGAATCTTCAGCAAAAGGCAAAGGTTTTGTTTTAAACTGATGAAGGGTCCCGTCCCGAAACGTCACCTGTTCATTCCCTTCGCAGTTGCTGTCTCTGACCCGCTGAGTTCCTCCAGCACTTTATTTTGTGTTCCAGATTTAATGCTAAGAACTGCCCTGGGCCTCTTCATCAATGCCAGAGTGAGCCCATACGCACACTGGAGGAACAGTATTTTGCTTGGGTAGCTTACAACCCAACAGTATGAATATTGAATTATCCAATTTTAGGTATATATATATATATATATACAACCCTTCCCCTTCTCTCTCTCTCTCTCCCCCCCCCCCCCCCCCCCCCCCCCTCTCTCTCTCTCTACCCCCGCCCCCCTCCCATAGACACACATATTTCTCCCCTTCCCTTCCAACTACATTCCTCCTTCTAGTTTAGGGTTGCCAACTGTCCCGTATTAGCCGGGACATCCCGTATTTTGGTTTGTCCCGTACGGGACCCGCCCTTGTCCCGTATTAGTAGGGTTGCCAACTTCCTCACTCCCAAAGAAGGGACAAAGGGTGACATCACCACCCCGTGCCCCACGTGACCTCACCCAGCCAGCGGCCCCGGGCCGGGCGGCCGCCATTGGTGAAGCGGGAGTACGTGGCCGCTGGCTGGGTGAGGTCGCGCGGGGCGGTGACGTCACCTTGTCCCGTATTTGGGAGTGAGGAAGTTAGCAATCCTATTCTAGCTTCACAATGTGCAACTCTTCAATCATTTTGTTTTGCCTTCTGTCTTTTCATCTGTGACCTTTATCCAACCATTTACCTGGCAAAAAAACCCTCGTTTGTATCAATTCCTCAGACTGATGTCAGGGGAGGGGCCGGGACAATATCTTTGTTGACCATTGTTGAGTGTCTTTACTGTTAATCTCCATAGTCCACTTCCCAGAATAATGATATTGCAGTAAACCAGCTTGCAACATGCTTTTTATCTGTAACAAATGGTGTCCTCATTTTCTATCAGCATTGTACCAGTTGACTACTTTCATAGATAGGATCAGTTTGTTGCAATGGATGCTTCTTCAGACAAAAGTTCACTTTGATGCTGTTGGTTTCATCCTTTCAATTTTACCTCAACCATCTCAATCTACGAAGAAAGGTCATACAGACCCTTCAGCCCAACTTTCCCATGCCTACCAAGATGCCCCATATACACCTATCCCATCTGCCCGCATTTGGCCCATATTCCTCTAAGCATTTCCAATCCATGTACCTGTCCAAATATTTTTTACAAGTTGTTATAGTACCTACCTCAACTACTCTCCTCCCTTGACTCTGTCCAAGGACCTTGGCAGTCTTTTCAGGTGAAGCAGAGGTTCTCTTGCATCTCCTCCTACCTCATCTACTGTATCCACTGTTCCAGATGTGGACTCCTATATATCGGTGAGACCAAGCACAGGCTCGGTGATCATTTCGCTGAACACCTCCGCTCAGTCTGCCTAAACCTACTTGATATCCCGGTTGCTAAACACTTTAAGTCCCCCTCCTGTTCCCACACTGACCTTTCTGTCCTGGGCCTCCATTGTCAGAGTGAGGCCCAACGCAAATTGGACGAACAGCACCTCATATTTCGCTTGGGCACCTTACACCCCAGCAGTATGAATATTGACTTCACTAACTTCAAGGAACCCTCGCTTTCCTCTCTCTCCATCCCTCCCCCTTCCCAGTTCGACCAGTCTGACTGTCCCTGATTACATTTTATCTCTGTTTGCTTTGTTGTTACCTTCTCCTAGCTAACAATACATTTTCCTTGATCTCCACCCCCTTTGATGTCTCGTTCTCACACCTTACACTTCCTTATCTCTGTATCTCCCCTCCCTGACTCAGTCTGAAGAAGGGTCTCGACCCGAAACATTACCCATTCCTTCTCTCTGGAGATGCTGCCTGTCCCGCTGAGTTACTACAGCATTTTGTGTCTTTCTTCGGTTTAAATCAGCATCTGCAGTTCTTTCCTACACATGTCTCAACTGCCTCTCTCTGGCAGCTCATTCCATGTACCCACCACCTTTCAGGCTCCTATTAAATCTTTCCCATTTCACCTTGTGTCTTCTGGTTCTTGATTATTCTACTTGGGATAAAAGCTTGTGCATTCACTCTATCTATTCCCTCATGATCTCGTATACCTCTAAACGATCACCCTTCATCCTCTTGCCCTCAGGGTCCTAGCCTGTCCAACCTCTCACTGTAGCTCGGGTCCTGGCAACATCCTCGTAAATCTTCTCTGTGCTCTTCCAAGCTTAACAATATCCTTCCTATAGCAGGGTGATCAAAACTGAACACGATACTAGGTGCGGCTTCAGCAATGTCTTGCACAACTGTAACGTAACCTCCCCAAGTTCTATACTCAACACCTTGACTGATGAAGTCACCCACTACAACTACCCTGTGGTCCTTCCATCCTTCCGTAATCTCTCTGTCCACATATCTGATCCTCTGTCCCCCACTGACTATTGGGTGGCCTATAATATAATCCATTAGAGTGATTGCTCCTTTCTTATTTTTAAACGACCCACAATGCCTCGGTTGACGTAATCTCCAGTATGTCCCCACTGAGCACCATTGTGGCATTATCCCTGTTTAGTAAAACATTTCCTCCACCTCTTGCCTCCCTCTACATCATGTCTGAAACATAAAAACGCTGGCATGTTGAGCTGCCAATCATGTTCCTCTTGCAACAAAGTTTCTGTAAAGGCCATAATCATGATTCCAGGCACAGATCCAGGCTCTTAAGTTCATAATTTTTACCCACATTACTCCTTGCTTTGAAGTAAACAGACCTCAGCCTTGCATGATCCTCATATTCACAAACCACTCCCTACCTGTCCTTCATTTGAGACTTGCTCCTCATATATAACCTCTAATTTCTCATCAGCCCTTCTATTCACTGACCTGTTGATCTGGTTCCCACCCCCCTGCCATTTTAATTTAAAGCTCCCAAGTAGCACTAACAAACCTCCCTGCAAGGATGTTGGTGCCCCTCCAGAAGAGTATTTTGCAGAATTTAGTTATTTTCTGACCAGTATTTGTCAATCAAAAAGCAGATTATCCATTCAATAGACAGTAGGTGCAGGAGTACGCCATTCGGCCCTTCGAGCCAGCACCGCATTCATTACGACATTGCTGTTAATGAGAGCTCATTGTGCATAAATAATTTAATGCATTTTTTTACATTAAGACAGTGCCTCCACTTAAAGTACTTCATGGCTGTAAATTGCAATAGGTATACGAAATGGAAGTGAAAGGCACATTCTAAATGCATGTTTTTTATTTTATATTGAAGCACCTGAATAATGTGAAAATTGTTTGTCTTGACTTGAAACCTTAAAATGTCCATATATATTTTGCATAAATGTACAAAATATGCTGAACTCTTGGTCTTACTTAACTTCAATAGGCAGGTTTTAGGTTATGGATTTTAATCATGATTCCCAGTGCAGTTACTTATCCACCCTCCTGTTTTGGTGGGGTAGGGCCAATGTCTGCCCAGCATGATAAAGTTTGTGGCCTGGAACCCTTTCCTATTAACCAAAAACTACAAGAGAAAAACTATTTTTTTTAAAAACCTATGATAGCACTAGTAAGAGAATTACAGCTGAAAGATTAGTTTTTTCCACTTGCAACAAACCATTCATTGTTAGAATATTTATGTGTCTATACTTTTTTCTAAAGTAAAATAACAGCAGTGCATTTGTTTTAACCTTTATTGTTTGAAGAATAGAGGTATTTGAGAAATTGCCTTTTGATGGGGAGGAAGATGTTTTTTTTAAAGATTATTGCTCTATTTTACTCTGGAAAATTTATTTCTGGATTTAATCCAGGAAAGATGATCGAGGAATCAATTTGAAGGTCGAATCCACGCTGATTTCGGTCTCAGATTGTCAGTCATACTGGGTTCTACTTGCCTCCTAGGTTGAAAACAATTGATTTATAAATAATTCAAATAGCATTTTAGCTTGAAAGTTACCTTGCAAATGTTTAATGTAAAAAAATAACTGCAGATGCTGGTACAAATCGAAGGTATTTATTCACAAAATGCTGGAGTAACTCAGCAGGTCAGGCAGCATCTCAGGAGAGAAGGAATGGGTGACGTTTCGGGTCGGGACCCTTCTTCAGACTGATATCGGGAGTGGGACAAAGGAAGTATATAGGTGGAGACAGGAAGATGGAGGGAGAACTGGGAAGGGGGAGGGGAAGAGAGGGACAGAGGAACTATCTAAAGTTGGAGAAGTCAATGTTCATACTGCTGGGCTGCAAGCTGCCCAAGCGAAATATGAGGTGCTGTTCCTCCAATTTCCGGTGGGCCTCACTATGGCACTGGAGGAGGCCCATGACAGAAAGGTGGGACTGGGAGTGGGAGGGGTTGAAGTGCTCAGCCACTGGGAGATCAGGTTGGTTAAGGCGGACAGGGTGAAGGTGTTGAGCGAAACGATCGCCGAGCCTGCATTTGGTTTCGCCGATGTAAAGAAGTTGTCATCGAGAGCAGCGGATACAATAGATGAGGTTGGAGGAGGTGCAGGTGAACCTCTGCTTCACCTGGAAAGACTGTTTGGGTCCTTGGATGGAGTTGAGGGGGGAGGTACAGGAACAGGTGTTGCATCTCCTGCGGTTGCAGGGGAAAGTGCCCGGGGATGGGGTGGTTTGGGTAGGAAGGGACGAGTGGACCAGGAAGTTACGCAGGGAACGGTCTCTGCGGAACGCAGAAAGGGGAGGGGATGGGAAGATGTGGCCAGTAGTGGGGTCCTGTTGGAGGTGACGGAAATGCTGGCTGATGGGGTGGAAGGTGAGAACGAGGGGGATTCTGTCCTTGTTACGAATGGGGGGAGGGGGAGCAAGAGCGGAGCTGCAGGATATAGAAGAGGCCCTAGTGAGAGCCTCATCTATAATGGAAGAGGGGAAGCCCCGTTTCCTGAAGAATTAGGACATCTCTGATGCCCTCGTGTGAAACACCTCATCCTGGGCGCAGATGCGGCGTAGACGGAGGAATTGTGAGTAGGGGATAGACTTTTTGCAGGAGACAGGGAGGGAAGAAGTGTAGTCCAGATAGCTGTGCGAGTCAGTGGGTTTAATGTATTTGTAATTTGTATTTGTCCATTATTTCTTTGAAGGCATTCACTCAATGAGAGAACTGTTAACATTGTCTCTATCGTCGTTAATATTGTGGATTTAGGATAGCAAACCAAGTGTGATGAGTTTGGTGAAGATACTAAGCTGGGTGGCAATGCAGGTTGTCAGGAGGATGCAGATAAGCTTCTGGTTGATCTAGACAAGCAAAGCCAATGCATGAGTATACAGCCGATAGAATGTGCAATCTAACTTTGGTAGGAAAAAGTGTTTCATTTTAAGGGTAAGCATTAGAAAAATGTTGGTGTTCAGAGAGACCTGTATGTCCTATACATGAATCATTGCAAGTTAACATGCATGTAATTAGGAACGCAAACTGTTTGTTATCCTTTATTACAAGAGGATTTCACTACAAGGTAGAGACATTAATTGTAATTATTTCGGACCCTCTGGAATACTGTGCACAGGTCTGACCTCCTGTCTAAAGAAGGATATATGTGTCGTAGGAGTGCAGCGAAGCTTCACCAGATTGATTCTTGGGATTGCGCCTCTGCTATATTCTCCTTGGTTTAGAAAACTGAATGATGATCTCTTTGAAACATCTATAATTGATAGGTTGGATGATGGAGTGTCTAGAACCAGAGGTCAAAATCCCCAAATACCACATGAGATGAGAATACATTTCTTCACCTAGAGAACAACAAATTTCTCAGAATTTCAAGAGGGATCTGCTCAGTTACTGAGTATATTCAAGATAGAGTTTGATAGATTTTTGAATGACGAGGAAATCATGCGATATGAGGTTAGCAAAGGAAAAGTTCAGTTCAGTCTAGTTTATTGTCACGTGTACAGAGGTACAATGAAAAACGTTTGTTGCATGCTAACCAGTCAGCAGAAGGACAATGCATGATTACAATCGATCCATTTACAGTGCATAGATACATAATAAGGGAATAACGTTTAGTGCAAGGTTTAGTTGCAAGTGCAAAAGATCAACCATGATCCTTTTAAATGACCCGAGCAAGAACAAGGATAGAAGAATGTCATGTCATTTGTTTGGTTCTTGGTTTGCAGCTAAGGTTTTATAACTCGACAGGCCAGGATGATGTAATAAACGGAGTCCTGGAAGAACTCAACAGGTCATACAGCATCTCTGGAGGGAAATGGACCACAGTGTTTCAAATCGGGACCCTACTTCAGACTGATACTGTTATAATTTTCCAGTTAATATAAGCATAGCTTAATGCACAGTATTTTACACTGAAGGTTTTGAGAGCTCGAACAAATGGGATTAAAATATATTAATAGAAAGTCAACTTTGTTATTAGCAAGAATAAAATTATTAATAGTTATTATTGACAATATCTATGATTGTATCCCTTCATTATAACTTATGTCATTATATTTATTGCTATGATTTTCAGCTCCAAAGATTTTCCAGCACTGAAAAATGATACATTCCTCAAAGCAGCTTGGGGTGAGGTGACTGATTATGTCCCAGTCTGGTGTATGAGGCAGGCGGGAAGGTATCTCCCAGGTAAGCAAAAGGCCACAATTCTAAGCGGATCCTTGGCATGGAAATCTCCTCTTGAGTATATTGTGATCAGCCCTGTTACATGTGTGAGAAATTAGACTCTTAAAATATATCCAATCCATGACCTGGTGCAAATTTTTTGAAAATGCTTATGGCCCCAGCTCAATAGCTTTCTAGAAACGCTTGTAATGTAATTGTGAATGTGAGGCTAGGGCATGTAACAAACAGGATAACTCTCAAGACTTCCTGAATTCAGTATCCCTTCCAAATGATGCAGCCAAGTGAGTACTTTTTGCAGTCAACTCCTAAAAAAAACTGAAGTGTGAGCCAAGCTGCTTTTCTGAATCATTTTGTAATGTCTTCCATGATGACTTCCGCAGACTTGTGTCAGAAGATATTTATCCACTCTTTTTCAATTCTTTTTTTTGGGGATAGGGAAGTCTTTGCCAGGACTTGTATTTATTGCTCTTCTCTGTTGCCCTTGAGAATAAGGTGAGTGCATTACTTTCTCGAGCTGTCACTGCTTTGTTGTATGTAGGGGGTGAAAGAACGGTGTTATATTTTTCTGGTCAGGGTTGTGTGTGATTTGATGGGGAACCTGTAGGTGGTAGCATTCCTATAAACATGTTGCCCTTGTTTTTCTTCGTGGTAGAGCTTGCAGATTATAGGTGCTGCTTTTGGATTAGCCCAAGTGGATAACTGCAGGGTATTTTGAAGACATTACCTAATACAGTTGTGTGCAATGATGGTAGATGGGCTGCCTCTCCAGTGCATTGTTTTGCTTTGGATGGTGTGAGGTTTTTTGAGTGCTGCAACTACACTCATTTAGTCAAACGAAGCATGTTACATCATAAGCCTGATTTGCCTTGTACATGATGGAAGGATCATAAGACACGAGCATTAGGCCCATCAAGTCTGGTCAAGCATTCAGTCATGGTTGATCTATTTTTCCCTCTCAACTCCATTCTCTTGCTTTCTTCCTATATCCTTTGACCACCCTGACTAATCAAGAACCTATAAATCTCGGCTTTAAAAAAGCCTAATGACTTGGCCACTGCCATAAGTAGTAATGAATTTCACAGATCCACCACCCTCTGGCTAAAGAAATTCCTCTTCATCTCCATTCTAAAGGTACCTCATTTTATCCTGAAGCTATGCCCTCTGAACAAACTCAAGACTAGGACCACTAGGCTTTTGTTGTGTTAAGAGGTGGATCATTTGCTCTGGATGCACAGTTCCTGACCTCTTGTAGCAACAGTATCCAAGTGGCTGATCAGATGAGTTGCTTTTTAATGGTCCAGAAATGTTACTTGTCACTGATCAACCTACAGCTGAATGTTGTCTGGATCTTGCTATGTGCAAGCATGGACTACTTCATTTTCTGAGGAGTTGGGGGTGGGATTGAACATATTGTAATCATCAGCAAACATCTCCACTTCCAACTGTATGACAGAAGAAAGGTCATTGACAAAGTAGCTGAAGGTGGATGTGGTTATCATATCATATCATATATATACAGCCGGAAACAGGCCTTTTCGGCCCTCCAAGTCCGTGCCGCCCAGTGATCCCCGTACATTAACACTATCCTACACCCACTAGGGACAATTTTTTTTTACATTTTACCCAGCCAATTAACCTACATACCTGTACGTCTTTGGAGTGTGGGAGGAAACCGAAGATCTCGGAGTAAACCCACGCAGGTCACGGGGAGAACGTACAAACTCCTTACAGTGCAGCACCCGTAGTCAGGATCGAACCTGAGTCTCCGGCGCTGCATTCGCTGTAAAGCAGCAACTCTACCGCTGCGCTACCGTGAACAACCTCTCCTCTCCACTGAGCTGACTCTCTCTGCATCCAGAATCTTTTCTTGGTTACATGGTATGATTCCAGCCATTGCAGTAATTCCTCGATACCAATTGACTTCAGTTTTACCTGGGCACCTAGATGGCATAATATTGCCTTGATCTTCCTTTTGGAATTCAGCTGTTTGGGCTTTGTTTGACTCAAGGCTGTGCCATGCCATCTTTGAGGATGGGCCTGTTC
This sequence comes from Rhinoraja longicauda, assembly GCF_053455715.1. Taxonomy (NCBI): domain Eukaryota; kingdom Metazoa; phylum Chordata; class Chondrichthyes; order Rajiformes; family Arhynchobatidae; genus Rhinoraja; species Rhinoraja longicauda. Next base: position 20,233,586 of record NC_135963.1, read on the forward strand.
TTGGAGCATCTTCCCTCCTTTTGAGCTGTTCTATTTTTCCCTGCAACTCATGACTAGATGTTACAGGACTATAGAGCTTTGTTGTGATCTATCTGTTTTGGCATTGCCTAGCCCTGCATGTTGCATACTATGCAATTACCATGCATGGAGTCCCGTAGTGCAGCTTAGCTGGTTGCCAACTCATTTTCAGGTTTGCCTTAACCTTCCTTCTGTGCTGCTCATTGAACAGACTTGTTCCCTGCAATGGAGTTGTGAGGAGAAACTCATCATCACCATCATCTCAAGGGCAGTTAGAGGTGAGCAAAATTGCTGGCCTTTCCAGTGTCACTCAAATCCCGAAAATTAATGACTCTGTACCTGTCACGGAGCTAGTTTGACAACAATGCCTTTCACGATTTGGCATATCAACACGCTGATGCTACCCTGTCACCTTTCGTGATGGATGTTGAAGACCTATCATGCATGCAGGCATACAGCGTTCTGCCATTGCCACTTGCAGTGCTGTTACTCAATGTGGAGTAGTACAGAATCATTGATGGATGAAGAACAGTAAATGGTAAAGGCAACGTTTCCTTCGCCCATGGTTGACACCACCAGACTTCACGGGGTCTAGATTTAATGCTGAGGGCACCGAGAGCTATTCTCCAACACCTATAGATCACTGGTCCACTCCCGCTGGAGGACCTGGCTTGCTGATGGGATAGGGTGTACCCAGAGATTATGATGGAGCACTCTGGCACATTGTGCAGCTGCAGATAACTATGTCAGACTGGAGTATGACTTGGCATCCTAACAGTTCATTGGCTATATTTAAGAGGGAGTTAGATGGGGCCCTTTTTGCTAAAGGGATCAGGGGGTATGGAGAGAAGGCAGGTACGCGTTACTGAGCTGGATGATCAGCCATGATCATATTGCATGGCGGTGCAGGCTCGAAGGGCCGAATGGCCTACTCCTGCACCTATTTTCTATGTTTCTATGTTTCTATGATCCTTCCATAAGCTAGGGTACTGTTCCATTCACCTCTATCCCAATCAGGATGATGGACTTTGTCTAAGGAAGTGGAGTGCTTCAATTCGGTGCAATTCTGAGAAATCTATTCTGTACTCTATATCTTCCCCCTTGCCCATCTATTGTATTTTAGTTTGAACTGATTGTATTTCTGTATGGCATATCTGATCTGTCAGGATAGTATGTAAAACAAAGCTTTTTGTTGTACCTCGGTACACGGGACAAGAATAAACCTAAACCTATGGGATAGCTCTCCTGATTAAGACACGATTCGATTGAAGTTAGTGAGGAGTACTTTGCAAGTCAGCCAGGCTGGGAATGACTCGCCTACACCTGAATAATACTCCTAGATTGATGCTATGGGACCAATTTTATATATATTTTTTGTTTAAACATAGTGGTTACGGTACATCTGAGTGGCTTGCCCAGAGACCAGTTAAAAAGCGATCATATTCCTAAGAGTCTGGAGTCATTGATAGGTTGGACCGTTGGACCAAGTAAAGGTGGTAAATATATTCCCCTGGAGGGCTAGGCAAACCAAAAGTGTTTTTCATTGCTAGGATTAGTCACGCGATCGTCGTTGCTATGATTAGTTCTCAAAGGGAAACCAAATCCCATTATTTTAAGGTGCTGGGAATTGGCATATAGTTTGTTGAGTAATAATGCTACTTTGTCAGCAGAATACAACAGCAACACTTTAAATACAACATTCTTACTTATTTTCTGGTTCACTTTGTCCACATCTCAACTAATCTCTAGATGTAATTCGCTTTGATGTCCCTGTTATCAATGAGCTAAATTTATATTCTCCTTGTTCATTCATACACTGTTGCTTTTGACATGAACTGGGTTGTTGTTTCCTTGTAATCCTATCCAGCTGTTTTGTGATAGCCCTTTACCCTAGCTCCCAGCAGGATATGCACCCTTTCAGATTTTCATTTGTCACTGTCAAGGATTTGCTAGTTGTCCTAATTAGCCTAATCATAGAACATACTTTTGATTCTGCTCTTCAGCCTTACGTAGTCTGTCTTGGTGTGCATTGCTTTCCCTGAACTGAACACAAGGTGGAATGCAGGAATAGACAGCCTTCCCCGAACAACACAATATCAATTTGGGACTGTCCATGAAGGGAGTAGCAAACAAGGCCAGTCCCAATTTATTTCATCTCCCCACAGCTTGGCTACACCTATTAAAATTGAGAATCGTAATGTTAAGCCACGATTTATTGAGAGATTTGTGTTGCTTCCTGGTGACTGAGTCACTGTGTACTACAGTGGATTCCACTACACCAGACGCTGCTTCAGTAGAGAAGCTCATTTCTGTCCCTTCTCACAGAATTCCGAGAGACACGAGCGACTCAGGATTTCTTCACCACCTGCCGCACTCCAACAATCTGCTGTGAGTTGACATTGCAGGTGAGTTAGTGAAACACAGAGAACATTGTACATTCTAAGGAATTAGAGACTTTACACTAATGATCCAGCAAAGAGGATATTGGATTGAAAAGTAAAAATCCTTCACCACTGTTATTTTGTGTTGAATGCAAAAACACCTCTTCCAACTAACAAACATGTGAGTTGAAAGAACAAATCATTGCAACTGAGGTTTAAACTAAGTTTAAAGATAATCCCTGAATATTTTTCTTTGAGTACTGTACTTGCCTCTTGGAGATTTGTCCAGGTGGCTTTGTAAAAAGCGCTCTCATCTTTGAGTTGAAGGTTGTGAATTCAAGTCCCACTGCAGAGTTTCATAAATTCCAAGCTGACTTTATATGTGCAAGTTGTCATTTTAAAACCAACTCATCCTTATGAGTGTGTATTCACGTCTACTTGTTTCTGTTCTGAAAAACTGTTTACAGAAGAGAGAGTACAAGGAGATGATTATGCTACCTTGCTTCTTGTGACTTCTTCCTAGTTTAGTTTAGCAATTCTCTGTCTGCAGGACAGATTTGAACAGGTAAATATTGTACAGAGATATATCATTTAAACGGGTCAATATATAAAGACTCAAATGTCAGAGTTGTACAGCATGTAAACGGGCGCTTTGGCCCAACTCGTCCATGGCAACTGTGAGGCCTTCCTCCGCTAGTCCCATCTAGCCCACGGGTCTCTAAATCTTTCCTATCCATGAACTCACACAAATGTATTTTAATTGTACCCACGATTTATTCACAAAATGTTGGAGTAACTCAGCAGGTCAGGCAGCATCTCGGGAGAGAAGGAATGGGTGACGTTTCGGGTCGAGACCCTTCTTCAGACTGAAGAAGGGTCTCGACCCGAAACGTCACCCAATACTCCAGCATTTTGTGAATAAATCGATTTGTTCCAGCATCTGCAGTTATTTTCTTATACTACTTAATTGTACCCACCTCTACCACTTCCTCTGGCAGCTCATTACATATACCCCACTTCCAACCTGCTGAGTTACTCCAGCATTTTGTGAATAAATCGATTTGTACCAGCATCTGCAGTTATTTTCTTATACTACTTAATTGTACCCACCTCTACCACTTCCTCTGGCAGCTCATTACATATACCCCACTTCCAACTTGTCCCTCGAGTGCCCTTTAAATCATTCCTCGGTCACTTTAAAACTATGCCCTCTAGTTTTAGATTCTTCTACTCAAGGAGAAAGACTGTAACTATACAGTTTATCTATGTCCCTCATGATTTTATAAACCTCTACAAGATTGGCCCAATGCTCCAGGGGAAATAGCCCCAGTTTATCCACTCTTTCTCATGATTCAAAGCCTCCAGGCCCAGCGATATTCTTGCTAATCTTTTCTGCGCTGCCTCAAGCTTAATCACATTGCTTCCTGTAGTTCAGCGATCAGAACTGCACACAATGTGCCAGGTGGGATCTCACCAATGTCATGTACAGGTGTAACACAATGTCCCTGTATTCATTGCTCCATTTGATGAAGCCAAGCATGCCATTTGTCTTCTTCAGCCTTTTGGTCTACCGGTGTCACCCACTCTCCCAGTTGATCTTGATCCTGTTGTAATCGTAGAACATAGAACAAATAGAACATGGAACAGTATAGCACAGGAACGGGCCCTTCAGTCCACAATGTTTGTGCTGATCATAATGCCAAGTTAAACAGATCTCCTCTGCCTGTACATGATCCATATCCCTCTTCCCTACGCTTCCATGCGCCTATCTAAAAGTCCCTTAAATGCCACAGTTGTATGTGCCTCCACCACTACCCCTGGCAATGAGTTTCAGGCCCCTGCCACTCTGTGTGTGTGTTTAAAAAAAAATTGGCCCTGTACATCTCCATTAATCTTCCCCCTCTCACCTTATAGGTAGGCCCTCTAGTGTTGGACATTTCCACCCTATGGAAAAAAGTTCTGACTGTCTATCCTATCTATGCCTTACATGATTTTATATACCTCTATCAAGTCTCCCTAGCCCTCCAACGAGGGCAATCTGTTTATCCAACCTCTCCTCATTGCTGAAACCCTCTAATCGAGGCAGCATTCTGGCAAACGTCCTCTGCAGCCTCTCCAAATCCTCCACAATGGGGCGAACTGCGTGCAATACTCCAAAATGCAGCCGCACCAAAGTCTTGCAGAGCTGCATCATGACTTCCTGACTCTTGTACTCAATGCCCCCAGCAATGAAGGCAAGCATACCATAGGCTTTCTTTACCACCCTATCTACTTGTGTTGCCATGTTCAAGGAGCTGTGAACTTGGACTCCAAGATCCCTCTGCACATCAATGTTGTTAAGGGTCTTGCCATTAACTGTATTCTTTCTCCTTGCTTTCAATCTCCCAAAGTGAAACACTCCACACTTGCTCAGATTAAACTCCATCCTCTATTTCTCCGCCCATTTCTGCAGCTGATCCATATCCTACGATATCTTCTTCACTGTGTACATCTCCTCCAATTTGGGTGTCGTCAGCAAACCTTCTCACCAACCCATCTATATTTAAGTCCAAGTCACATATATATCACAAACAGCAGAGGTCCCAGCACAGGTCTCTGCAGAACTCCACTGATCACAGATCTCCAGCCAAAATATCATTCCTCTACTACAACCCTCTGTCTTCCATGAATAAGCCAGTTCTGAATCAATACGACCTACGACCAAGTCATCATGAATCATGAATCTTCTGGATCAGTCTACATTGAGGGATTTTACTAAAAGCCTTACTAAAATCCATGCATGCAACATCCACCACCCTAACTTCATGAATCTCCTTCATCACTTCCTTCATAAAACCCGAATCAAGTTAGTAAGACATGACGTGCTGAGTATAAAGCCATCCTGGCTATCCCTAATCAGCCAATTCTCTTCTTAATGGGAGTAAATCCTACCTCGAAGAATTCTCCAATAATTTCCCTACCATTGTTCTGAGGCTCACCGGCCTATTGTACCTTGGATCCTCTCTACTTCCTTTCTTAAACAAAGGAACACCATTGGCCATTCTCCAGTCCTCCAGGACCTCACGTGTGGATAGAGAAGAAACAAAAATCCTCCTCAAGGCACCCGCAATCTTCTCTTGCTTCCCTCAATAACCTGGGTTAGATCCCATCAGGCCCTGGGAACATCCATCTTAATGCTCTTCAAGAGCCTCAGAACCATCTGTAAGGTAGAGATCGAGGACTTTTTTCTCTATTCACATCACCACCAAATTTAGTATCGTCTACAAAGATCCTAGATTCACTGTTATAGAATAATCTTACATTCATGTACGTGCCCTTTTAAATTTGGATTCTGTGCAGCTTTAAACTATCTGTAATCAGAGTTTCTTTCCTATTTATTTTTAGCCTCTCAGACGATTCCCATTAGATGCTGCTATTATTTTCTCTGACATCCTCGTGATTCCTCAGGTAAGTTGCAGCACGTGTCTAATCGCTTGATAAAATATGAACTGTCACCATGTCCCATGTTGAAAGTGACCACGATGAGCTGAGGTTTTCGGGTGAATGTAAAATGACCTTTTTCATGCCTTGTAATTACCATGTGAAAGGTCCGCTTCTGCCACAGTTTAGATGCCATCCACCAAAACCACAGTAGGCTGTTACCATAGTTCATATCACAACAAAGGATCTCATCTATGTGTGATTTATTTTCTGGCTACCTATAATCAAGTACCTTTGCATGGGGGGGGGGGGGGGGGGGAGATTTTACATGTGGGCAACAAGATTTTATTTCTTTCAATAGTCTTTGCATTTACGGATAAAAAGACTTGTGTTCACTCTGCTGTTGTGCGTGTTATACTGTACCATCATTCTTGCAGCAAATGTTTAAAATCTGATTATTTATCAAACATTCATTTTCCTGTTGTCAAGAATGAATGACAACCATTAATATGCTGCTATTGAAGTGGGACACGGACCATGTATAAATATGAGTTCAGATATGATGTCATTTGAGTCAAGTGTGTGACTGTCAAGCGTCATGATAAGTTTTGTCATACAATAATAAATACTAAAATACACTACTGCAGTTTGCTTTTAATTACTAAAACTGATGTGAATTTTTAAATTCTTTTTTAAATATAGTCATGTGTGGCTGGGCCTTATCCATTGCCATATCAAACATTTGTGATAACAGCAAAATAGAATGAAAGCTTTTACTTTTTAAATATTTCTCCCCTTATTTTGAATTTTAAAGGCATTAGGGATGGAGGTCACCATGGTTCCAGGAAAAGGTCCGACGTTTCCAGAGCCACTGAATGAGCCTGCAGACCTTCAGAAATTGCATGAAAACGTGGATGTAACGCAGGAACTGGCTTACGTGTTACAGGCTATAACACTGACCCGCCACAAGCTGAAGGGAGAAGTCCCCCTTATTGGATTCACAGGAGCCCCGGTATGCTGAAAAAATATTGTGATCAAACTAAATGAGTTACAGATAAGCCATCTCAGTGAAGAGCACAAGCACTATAAATTAAACAACCTAGAGTAGTTTTAATATTATAACATCGTTTTGATATGTACACACACATACAGACATACATATACAAACATGCACAGACGCGCACATACATGCACACACATGCACTTGCAGGCATAATTTTACTTGAGTAATGTGGCAGCTCGACTTTACAAATTGTAGGCTCTTTCATTGCCTTAATAAATATTGCCCCCACTTTACGTTTAAACATGGGACCAACCAGTTATAGTTCCCACAATGTACAAGTCGATAGCAACATGATGCATTTTTGTTCAACCTTTTCAAGAGGTAGGAAACATGTTCCCAATGTTGGAGGAGTCCAGAACAAGGGGCCACAGTTTAAGAATAAGGGGTAGGCCATTTAGAACGGAGATGAGGAAGAACTTTTTCAGTCAGAGAGTGGTGAAGGTGTGGAATTCTCTGCCTCAGAAGGCAGTGGAGGCCAGTTCGTTGGATGCTTTCAAGAGAGAGCTGGATAGAGCTCTTAAGGATAGCGGAGTGAGGGGGTATGGGGAGAAGGCAGGAACGGGGTACTGATTGAGAGTGATCAGCCATGATCGCATTGAATGGCAGTGCTGGCTCGAAGGGCTGAATGGCCTACTCCTGCACCTATTGTCTATTGTCTATTGTATTCAATGTGCAATGATGAAAATTAAACTCAGTGTATTATTGAAAACACGAGTTTGTAGATGTTGGGATCTGGAACCAGGGCTCGTACGGTCCTTGAAAGTCCTGGTATTTGAAACTCTGTTTTTCAAGGCCTTGAAAGTCCATGGATTTATTCTAGGTCCTTAAGTCATTGAAAATTCACTTTTTATGATAAAAGTATTCATTCATGCAGAGTAATGTGGCGTTTTTTCATCATTCATAATGCATATTTTTTATTAAAAGTCAGGAAACATTGTTAGACATGTTTGTCTTTGTCACCCATTTTTCCCTCCTTGCCTCCGCCGCTCACCCCGGGGCTTCTGAACAACTACAATACTTTTGTTTGTTCTTATTTCGCTGCATTAGAGGGAGATGGGGCCAGGGAAGAGAGTGGAGGGGCGGCGCAGATCTCGCTGGCACTGGGGGAGAGAGAGGGAGCAGCCCCCGCCTCCTCCCCCCCTCCCTCGAGCCCTCCTCCCTCGAGCCCCCCTCCCTCGAGCCCCCCTCCCTCGAGCCCCCCCTCCCTCTCCCCACCACTCCCTCTCCCCACCACTCCCTCTCCCCACCACTCCCTCTCCCCACCACTCCCTCTCCCCACCACTCCCTCTCCCCACCACTCCCTCTCCCCACCACTCCCTCTCCCCACCACTCCCTCTCCCCACCACTCCCTCTCCCCACCACTCCCTCTCTCCCCCCCACCTCTCCCCCCCTCTCTCCCCCCTCTCTCCCCCCTCTCTCCCTCCCCCCCTCTCTCCCTCCCCCCTCTCTCCCTCCCCCCTCTCTCCCTCCCCCCTCTCTCCCTCCCCCCTCTCTCCCTCCCCCCTCTCTCCCTCCCCCCTCTCTCCCTCCCCCCCTCTCTCCCTCCCCCCCTCTCTCCCTCCCCCCCTCTCTCCCTCCCCCCTCTCTCCCTCCCCCCTCTCTCCCTCCCCCCCTCTCTCCCTCCCCCCCTCTCTCCCTCCCCCCCTCTCTCCCTCACCCCCTCTCTCCCTCACCCCCTCTCTCTCTCCCCCCCCTCTCTCTCCCCCGCCTACCAAATTAACAGTTTTGAATACAGTATTTTCTTACCTCTACGGAGAAAAACTGGAAAAAAACATCAATGTTTGCTGGATTTTGGTCCTTGAAAATGGGATTTTTGAAAGTCCTTGAAAAGTCCTTGAATTTTTTGCTGTTCCAAGTGTACGAACCCTGTGGAACAAACAAAAAAACTGCTAGACGTAATCAGTGGGTCAAACGGCACTTGTAACAGTGAAGGGATGATTAACACTTCTAATCCTATTGCAAGGTCTCGACCTAAAATCCCAGCAACTTTTTTATTTTATTTATTTTATTTAGTGTTTCAGAACAGTCAGGCAGTAATATTTTTTTCCCTTTTCACTAACAAAGTTTTTTTAAATTTCCTCCTCACAGTGGACTTTGATGGCTTACATGATAGAAGGAGGTGGTTCAAATACAATGTCGAAAGCAAAACGATGGCTATATCAATATCCTTCAGCCTGTCATAAACTTCTGAAAATTCTCACAAATGTGATCATTGACTATCTGGTGGGACAAGTAAAAGCAGGAGCTCAGGTAATTGGAAGTTCTAAGTTTTTAATCAAATCACTTGGGATCAACATTTTATTTCCTGCAAGCTTTATTCTTAATTGTTAACTGTATGTTTGTGTTGTCATTTGTGAGCGGAGCACCAAGGCACATTCCTTGCACATGCATACTTGGCCAATAAACATTCATTCATTCATTCAATCCTGTTTTTATAATGGGAATTAATAGCAGCTTCAAATAGGACGTTGGTATTCCTTGTATGCAAACTGAAAGTTAGGAACAATCTTGCCTAACTGTAGTTAACTCTCTATTTTAAACTTCATCTGGGCAGGACTGGCAATATCACAAAACACCGCTAGATGGCAGCACTTTCACATGCTCTTGAATTCTGTGGACACTTTAAGAAATTAAGTTGAAGAAGCATTGGTGCACTTGAGAAGATTTAGATAGTCTAAGATTATGTGACAATCGACCCTGAAAACTAAAACAATTTCAGTCTCCATTTGAGAGGCAAGGTTATGTTAAGCACCAATGGTATTGTCATAGTTCCTTCATAATCCTCAGTGAACAAATAATTTTCTTTTATTGCTTATAATTGGTACCACAACATTATGAGACATCTGTGTTTTACAATTTGAGCTGTGGTCCTTTACAGAGACAATATTCCGTCCAAATAACCATCTTCCTTTAGAAACCTGATGGTTGAGATCACAGTTTGAACTCTAAAGCAGTCCCATTTAGACCATGAGAGAAAAGTGCTGTGTGCATTTTGTATATCATTTTAAAGAAGCTTTATGTTTCTTGGAAGAGTCAATGGTAATGTTATCCTGTCAACAATGATCCTGTTTCTACATTTAATTTAATAGATTTTAGGTTGTGGGTATTGTTTAATGAAGTAAATGTGATGCTATGGAGATGATTCAAATAGCGAGAGGGAACTTTGCATAGCTGCATGCAGATTGCCAAAGGGACAGGTTTGGCAACTGTTATTGTTTTTTTTATCATTGTTCATCTGTGAGAGTGATTTGATGTCTTTTGCATCTTTTTGGCTGTGGCTATATTGTCATGAGTCCCATAGGCAAATACGTCGATGAACATAGCACTCTCCTTATCTAGGTTTCATGGAACCCTTATCAATCCATTAGTTGGCCTCTGGCGATCAATCAAACTGGGAGTGAGATTTAGAAAAAATATCTCCTGCTTCATTGTCACCGAGTGCCTTTTTATTTTTCAGTGTGGATTATTTTCAAAGCATTTTAGAGGTGAAAAATTGCCTTACCACTTCCTTTATAAAACACTGGTTTGGTCACAACTGGAATTTTGTTCTGTGCTGCACTTTGGAAAAGATATGAAGGCTTTGGAGAAACTGCAAGAGTTTGGAAAATGATTCCAAAGATGAGGGATTTTAGGTATGCGGATGGATTAGAGAAGCTTAATTTGTGTCCCTGGTACAGAAGGCATTGCAAGGAGGTCTAATTAGAGGCATCAAGGTAATGAAGAGATAATACAGTTAATGGAGAGAGAGCCCCTCCCAGTGGTAGGCGCAAGCCTGAAGTAGGGTCCCAACCTGAGACATCACCTATCCATGTTAACCTGAGATGCTGCCTGACCCGCCAAGTTATACCAACACTTTGTATCTTTTTTGTCCCCAGTGGTAGATGGTTCACTAGGGGATGTGGATAAAAACATGAAAAATACATGTTTATGTCACGTTGTTGGTGCCTGAAATGCACAGCTGGAGACTATTCAACTGCAGCAATCAGAAGGGAGCTGCAGAAGTATCTGAGAGGAAAGAATTGTTAGGGGCATATAGGGCTGAGGAAATGAAATTAACTATGGGTGGCACAGCAGTAGAGTTGCTGCCTTACAGCGCCAGAGACCCGGGTTCGATCCTGCCTATGGGTGCTGTCTGTACGGAGTTTGTACGTTCTCCCTGTGTCCACATGGGTTTTCTGAGTGCTCCGGTTTCCTCCACTCTTCAAAGACGTGCAGGTTTATGGGTTGATTGTAAATTCTCCCTAGTGTGTGTAGGATGGTGCTAGTGTAGGGGATCACTGGTCGGCATGGGCTCAGTGGGCCAAAGGGCCCGTTTCTGCACTGTATCTCTAAACTAAACTAAACTAAAACTGCATTGCTCTTGCATAGAACTTGAATGGACTCTTGACTGAGCGGTCATTTTCTATGCTTAAACCATTCTATAATTCCTTCCTGAAGTAAATTGCAAGGCTGCCATGGGGGAAAGGTGCAAGAGTTCCCCTGCACTTGCATTTTAATCTGAATATTTATAATAGAAATATATTTTGCATGCACAGGTTCACAATTGTATCGCCGATATTTGTACATGAGCAGTCCAATCATTCTACACGATAGCTTCATAAACACACCTGTCTGAAGATTATCTTTGAGTCTGCATCAGGAGCTTTTAAGACCTAGTAGATTTGTTTGATTTCTGGTCAGTGTCTTTAGTTGCTAACGGTTGTGCTGTAGGAGTGGTGCAGCAGATGCTGCCCATTACCTTCACAGTAGAGAAAGAGTTAACAATTGGCCCTGACTTTTGTATCAATTTCAGACTGTTTATTCCTGCAGGAAAGTACATATCTATGAACCAGATTATATCAAACCTGGGCTTGGTTGTGCCACATGCTAAGAGTATAAGAGGCAGGGTTAGAAATGGCCCATTTGCTTCCTGAGCCTTCCCGACCATTCATCGTGTTCATGTGGCTCATTGAAAACAGAATGCAAAATCTGTAGTTATTTAAAATGTGATTTTTGAATATGGATTTGTGAAGGCTAGTGACCTTATAATTATGAACATATTGTTGCCATGCCTGTCATAAAAGATAACCAGAATCAGAGTGCCTGATGTAATTTCTTTTTCAGTCTTTGCCTTGAAATTTCTCCTTTGCTTTTGCAGGCACTGCAAGTGTTTGAATCTCATGCTGGCCACTTGGGATATGAACAATTCAGTGAGTTTTCACTCCCATACCTCAGAGAGATTGCCCAACAAGTGAAAGAAAAGTTGAAGGCTTCGGGAACAATTCAAGTGCCAATGGTAAGGCTCTCATCTTTCATGGAGTCTCTGTGCAAGATGTTTATTTGGCATTCTGTTCTTTTTATCCGGATATTTATTAAAGGCTCTTTCTACCCTTAAACACTTTGCTGTATTTACTTTGTACTTTGGTTTTTAAAATACTTTTATTTTAGATATATATCAGACAAAGCTTCAGTGTGATTTCATGCTCTCATTTCTTTCCCCAGTATGTTTTATTTTTGGAAGTTTCTTCAGTCATTCTATACTATTAGGCACCTGAAAACTGACTGTCTTTGTTTGACCATTTGGAGCTTGGATTTGGCAATTGAGCTTTGGTACATCATAGATTATAATGGCCTGTAGTATTTGATCATTAATTCAACATGCTGTAAGGCACTTTGTACACAACATAAATCACGGCCTTGAAGTCAACATTGGTATTAACTAACCCACCCTCCCCCACTTGAAGCCTATTTGGAACAAAAGATAGGAATGCGAATAGAACAGTTACTCATCTACATTATAGTTACCTTTCTTACTGATAATGGTAGTAGTGCAGAAGCAAACATTTTAAACCACTTTGCTGGATGCACTATTAAAATAAAAGGTCCAGTTCTAAATGCATAAATCTGCTCTTGTCTTTTTGCCTAGACAGCTGCTTTTTATTTCATTTAAATTTATAAAACACTATTAGTTAATCCCATGAGACATTGCAGAGTAATCTATCTTCTTGATTTGAAATTCCTCAGTAGTCGGCTTTTTTCCCCCCTTCTATCATATCTTTACATATACATAAGGTGACCCCTGCACCCTTTAAAAGAGTTTGGAGTTCCTCATTTAAATGAGAGCACCAGCATGAAACTCAAACAATATCAGAATCTCATCTGCACAGATGTGCTGTCACAGAGAAAAACAGCTGACACAACACTTCATTGAATTAAAAGTAAGTTTTTATTTTAAGTGAGGAATGGAATAAGACCTTGTGTAATAAAAAATAGGATTAAATTTGTATCCTAACATTAAATTCATATTTGAAAGATTTAATGAACGGACCTGCAGAGCTGTAAATTCTCTGGATTGACGTGTGACTGGGGCGCTGGGCAAGCCTGCAGACTCGGCAGGATTTCATGACGGGAAGGGAATTTTTTTAATGGCATCATGGAGACTTGAGACAGCAGGAAAAAAATCTTGACTCAAATTTATTTTTAATTGATATCCTTATTATGCATTACAACTTTTTAAAATCCAAAAATGTAAGTTTTAATTTCTCCATAATTTCTCGTATTCTTACCTTTTATTTATATGTTTTAGCTTATCATTTTCATAACCGGTCCGGCTGAGTGCCCCCCCCCCCCCCATGAACTGTCTCCTTCGGATGGTCATGTCGCACAGCGACCCAGCACAGACCTATTTGCACTTTATACTGTTCTAATTTTGTTTCTCTGGGCTGTCTAAATTTCTGTTGATTAGCTAATTAATTTATTGCATCGAATGGAAGTCGCATTCCTAATCTCGTTGTACCCCTGTACAATGACAATAAAGATATATTGTATTGTATTGTATCTACACAGAAATATCAGAACATTGCTTAAAGAAAATACAATTCATATTCCAACTTTTGCTCTCTTTCCTGCTTCACAGTCAAAGTGAGAAAATGGGTCCCACTTGCTTACTTTTGGCCCATATTCCTGTAAGCATTTGCTATTTAGGTACCGGTCTGAATGCATTTTGAACTTTGTACCCACCTCTACCATTTCCTCTTGCAGCTCGTCCACATACCCACCACCCTCTGACTGGAAAAAAAAATCCCGCCAGGTCAACTTTATATTTCCCCACACACCTTAAACCTCTAGTTTTAGACTCTCTACCCTGAAACAATGTGACCATTCACTTTATCTATGCTCCTCATAATTTTCTTTAATATAGCTCAATAAGCTTATCCTTCAGTTTTATTTGCTTCAGCCTATCCAATCTCTGCTTGTAACACAAATCCTCCAGTCCTTGTAGTATCCTTGTGAATCTTGTCTGCATGATTACCAGCTTATTGACATCTTTCCTCTAGCTTAGCGACCAGAGCTGCACATTCTCCTCCAAGTATGGTCTTGTTCCCTTGCATCATTCCTCTTAAGAAAACACACGTTCCTGGCCCCAAACATGGCAGTTTTGTAAGCGTGGAGAAAGGTGCATAAGTTGAAGGCAAAGTTGATGAATGGTGAAAGAAGTCTGAAATGGGTAGAATATTTTTTCTTGCATATACTTGGAGATATTTTGGCATTTTGTTTTGGACTTTTTCATAGCTTTTCTCTGCCTTTTGACTTTTTCTGCATTATCTACCAGTTATAACTTTCCAATGATCCAATTTGTTTGTAACAGCACATTAATTCTTCATTGCAAAAGGATTCTAGTTTGTAATTGTGGGTTGTGGAATTACTACAGAAAAGTGCTGGTGTGTGTGTTCCAACAAAACGAGGTTGAATATTGGAGCTGGGTGGCCAAGTGGTTGTCTCCTACATTAGTTCATTGTTTAAGACTTCATTTAAACCTGTTGTTTCTTTTCCTTGATTTAAAAAAAAAAATATCTGTAATTTTACTTGCCACTATGCCCATTTTATCCCTTCTCATTTCAGAGGTTGATGGATCTGTTCATTTCCAGCTTTATTTCTGTCTATTCACCTTTCTGGATTTATTTTAAAAAAATCATAATTGACTAATTTATTGCAGTTCTCTAAAGAGTTGCATCTTCTGAAGATAAATTGGAACTGATAAATGCACTAAGATTTCCAGAAAGCATTTGATAAGATGTCCATCAACTATTATTACAGAAAATAAGATCTTAAAGGTGGGCATTTTGCTGTGGATGGAAGATGCTTGGAGTGCACAAATCTCTTTTTTTTTGTAAGATAATAATAATAATAATAATGCATTTTATTTATATAGCGCTTTTCATATACTCAAAGACGCTTTACAGAGATTTTGAGAACATAGTGAAATGAATAAATAGATAAATAAGTAAATAAATAAATGAACAGAGAAAGGAGACAGAAGGTGAGGTGACCTTCAGTGGTTGAAGGCAGTACTGAACAGGTGAGACTTCAGCGATGTTTTGAATGTGGTGAGTGTGGGGGAGTCTCTAACGGTTTGGGGTAGTGAGTTCCATAGGGTGGGAGCAGCGATGGAGAAAGCCCTGTCCCCCCAGGATCTGAGTTTAGTCCGGATGTGGGGGGATAGGAGATTGGCAGCGGCAGAGCGGAGGGTGCAGGTGGGAGTGTGCCTGTGGAGGAGGTCGGTCAGGTAGGATGGGGCCAGGTTATGGAGGGCTTTGTAGGTTATGAGGAGGATTTTGTACTGGATTCTCTGGGGGATGGGGAGCCAGTGGAGTTTATAAAGGACGGGGGTGATATGGTCACGGATCGAGGTGTGTGTGAGTAGACGGGCAGCGGAGTTTTGAATGTATTGAAGTTTATTGATGATTTTTGAGGGTGCGCCATAGAGGAGGCTGTTGCAGTAGTCCAGACGGGAGGTGATGAAGGCGTGGATGAGGGTTTCTGCAGCTGTGGAGGAGAGGGATGGACGGAGACGGGCAATGTTTTTGAGGTGGAAGAAGGCTGTCTTTGTGATGTGTTTGATGTGTTTGTCAAAGATGTAACAAGTAATCTGCTGCAGGGATCAGTGCTGGTGATTCAACGTTTAACAACGTACAAATGGATTTGATAAAGGCACAGATGGTTGCCAGATTTTGCTGGTGACATGAGGCTACAAAGAGATATAAGGATACAAGGAATTGCAGAGACTGGTTTACAAAAAAAGACACAAATGTTGGAGTAACAGCAGGTCAGGCAGCATCTCTGGCGAACATGGAGAGGTGACGTTTTGGGTCGAGATCCTCCTTCAGACAAATAAATCCTTTCTTACAAAGGGATACAGATAAGTTATGTAGGTGTGCAAAGACCTGAAAGGGAACACAATGTGGAAAATGTAAACTGCCAATTTTATTTTTGCAAGAAACATTAAAATATAGCACCTGATTTAAATACTGAGATTGTAGAGCTCTAAAATGCAGAGGAATTGGTGCCTTATAGCATGATTCACAAAAAAAACAGCAAGTAATTAGGAAAGCTAATTATTGCTTGTGGAATTGAAAATGAGTCGAAAGGTTATGTTTCAGTTATATAGGACATTGGTGAGACCACATCTGAAGCACTGCGTAAAGCTTTGGTCTTATTTAAAGAAGGAATTTAATGTATCCAATTAGTTCACAGAAGGTTTATTAGACTAATACCTCGAAGGGGCAGGTTACCTTTGATGAAAAATTGGCTGGAATTTAAACAAGAAAGAAATTACTTGATTTAAACATGTGGAAACCTGAGGGATTTTGACATGGGTCGATGTAGAGAGGATGCGTCCTCTTGTGCAGGAATCTAGAATTACAGATCACTGTTCCAAGGCGAGATAACTTTTTTTTCTCTGAGTAATTAATTTTTGGAACTCACTTAAAGGGTGATTGGAGCAGAGTAAATATACATTTGTTAGGTAAAGGAATGAAGATTATCAAAGTTGAAGTTATAATCACAGGGCTATGATTGAATTAAATGGCAGAGCAAGCTCAAAAGGCCAAGTAATTTGGCTGCTTGTGTGACAATTTACCCAGTCTGCTGAACTTGGATTCCTTTCCCTGGTATGGGATTGGAAACTGATCTAATGGGCATCTTCAAAAGCAAATTGAATAAATGCTATAAAGGAGAAAACTTCAGGAATATTACAGACAAGTGGATGGATCTGGATGACTCAAGTAAAAATGCCATAGAGGTTTGATGGAGCAAATAGCCTCTGCATTTTGTGCTGTGCTGTTCTATGAACGATTGGCCATTATTGACGGGTCAGGGGAGCACTTAGGCAGGGTAAATATTGCTTTAATCTGTGTTTGTCTCATCTTGTACTGGTCTTGGCTGAATAAAGTGCAAAAGCCCAGATCTTTTTTGGAATGGTGGAATTTTTTGAGGACTAGATAATGATTAGATTTTTCCTTGCTCTTTATCTTGCTCTAATCTCTGACATACTCCTTGACCTTCAATGGCTGACATAAGTGCATTGCACAGTAGGAACATCCCTCTGAGACAGTTGTAAATCCAGCAGGCATTTTCAAGAGCCAGAAAAATTGGCCAAAGGGAGTAGACCAATTGATGTGGTTGAAAGTTATGTGGCAAGCTCTTCAAACATTAGCCAGCGATTTTTGTTTTTGTGTTTGTGTGCCAGACAACTGGCATTGCTGCGGCTTTCATTTGAAAGCCCCTTTTGAGGATCTCTGTTGTATCTTTGAACCTAAAATAAAATCCAAATGCCAGTTTTAAAAACCTTTTCCGAAGCTCTTTAGAATTTCCCTCGAATCTAGTCCACCGGATGTTTTCAGTGTTTGCTGCAGCGACCTGCTGAATTTTCATTCCTCAGCACGATTGTATGTCAACTAGTTGTGGACATCTGGTTAAATTAAGTGTTCATAAGCACAAAGTGAACAACAGAAACCCCCTCCCCAATCTCTTCACCAATGTCCACGTATAATTGATTAACTTGAGATTAAGTATGGCTCTAATTCAAAATGCATTCAAGATTTCCTCCAGCAATTGGAGATGGTCTACGTTTCCTACCCAGAGGCTTGAATTCAGTCCGAGGTTCATAGGGGAACTGTTGGGGTGGGGTGGGGACAAAAGGGGCATCCGGTGTGCTTTGTAACCTTGTCAGCGCCGTAGGTGGCTGCTATTTGTACACATTGGGTATGCAAGCAAAGAATCTCACTGCCTAGTCACATGTGACAATAAAGTATTCCTATTATTCTTTGTTTTATTCGATGTAATGTCTTCCTGTGATCATCCGGAAGACTATGTTTTAAACGAACATTAACCCTTTGAGGACACAGGAGATTGCAGATGCTATAATTTTTAGCAATAAGCAAACAGTTGGAGGAACTTAGTGGGTCAAGCAGCATCAGGGAAGACAAAAATAGACTCCACTAATATGTGGAATCCCTTTGCATGTTTGCCTTTACACATTAAAGAGATATTGCACACAGGACTAGAGAGAGTACTAATCTATAACCAATAGCTGTGTGATTTAAAAGATATTGATACAGATACATGGATAGGAAAAGTTTTGAGTGATATGGGCCTAACATGGGCAAATGGGACAACCTCAGATAGACTGCGTATTTGGTATAAACTAGTTGGGCTGACCAGCTTGTTCTTGTGCTATCTAATTCTGACTTAATAACATCCTCGTAGAATCAAAGAGCTGCACATGCGGTTTAAATGACCGAAGAAGGATCTTGACCTGAAACATCACTTATCCATGTTCTCCAGAGATGCTACCTGACCTGCTGAGTTATTCCAGCACTTCTGTCAATAACATCCTCCATGTTCCCACAGTAAATGTTTTGGGCGAAGGGACATATGTTCAATGTAAATCATTTGAATGTTAACACAGCTATCCCTAATCAACCCGTCTTTCCAAATGGGTATATACACCGATCAGCCAAAACATTATGACCACTGACAGGTGAAGTGAATAACATTGATTATCTTGTTACAATGGCACCTGTCAAGGGGTGGGATATATTAGGCAGCAAGTGAACAGTCAGTTCTTGCAGTTGATGTGTTGGATGCAGGAGGAATGGGCAGGAAAAAGACCTGAGCGACTTTGACAAGGGCCAAATTTTTATGGCCAGATGACTGGGTCAGAGCATCTCTGAAACGGCAAGGCTTGTGGGGTGCTTCCGGTCAGCAGTGGTGAGAACCTACCGACAGTGGTCCGAGGAGGGACAAAACACAAACCGGCGACAGGGTGTTGGACGCCCAAGGCTCATCAATGCGCAAGGGAAATTAAGGCTATTCCCTCTGGTCCGAACCGACAGAAGGTCTACTGTGGCACAAGTCACAGAAAAGTTTAATGGTGGTCAAGGGAGGAATGTGTCACAATACACAGTGCATTGCACCCTGCTGCGTATGGGGCTGCACACGGAGGACCAACAGCATATTAGGCAGGTGGTCATAACGGTTTTGGCTCATCAGGTCATAATGTTTTTGCTGATCGGTGTATATCTTATTCTTCCGAATCCTATCCAGTAACTGTCCTAGCACATATAATGGACTTCTTGTTCTACCGTTGAATTGGGATTTCTGTTTTATGGTAAAGGAAGAACAGTGATAAACATGGAAACACGAGAGATTGCAGATGTTGGAGTCTGGTGAAGAAAAAAAAACTGCTAGATGACCAGTCCAGAAAAGGGTCTCAACCAGAAACTTCATCTCTCCATTTCCTTCACAGATGCTGCTAGACCTGCTGAGTTCTTCCAGAAGTATGTTTTTGCATGTTTTAAACATGTTAGTTGTTTATTTTCCCCTTGAACATAAGTAGATGAAGGAGTGAGTAGTCCATTATTGATTTGTACTGGCAAATTATTTCTGGTCTTTTATGTCATAAAGGCTCTATTTCGTATTTTTGCTATTGCTGCTTTCTCCACCAGATGGAGCTGAAGAGAACAGGAATATCTTTTGCATTATATTTGCAGTTGAGGTTTAGATTTATCATCGTCACATGTACTGAGGTATAGTGAAAAGTTTTGTTTTGCGTGCTAGCCAAACATATATACCATCCATAGATACAATCGGTTCAGACTCCAGTACAATAGAAAGAGCAAAGTGGTAGATACAGAGAACATAATGTATTTCTCAGCATTGTGGTGACATCAATTCTTTAGACAAAGCCCAATGTCCTCCATGGGGTACCGTACCCTACGAACTGTACCCTATCTTATGGAAGGACCGTTCAGAGGCCTAATACAGAGGGGAAAACATAGAAACATAGAAAATAGGTGCAGGAGTAGGCCATTCGGCCCTTCGAGCCTGCACCGCCATTCAATATGATCATGGCTGATCATCCAGCTCAGTAGCCTGTACCTGCCTTCTCTCCATACCCCCTGATCCCTTTAGCAAAAAGGGCCACATCTAACTCCCTCCTAAATATAGCCAATGAACTGGCCTCAACTACCTTCTGTGGCAGAGAATTCCACAGACTCACCACTCTGTGTGAAGAAATGTTTTCTCATCTCGGTCCTAAAAGACTTCCCCCTTATCCTTAAGCAGTGACCCCTGGTTCTGGACTCCCCCAACATCGGGAACAATCTTCCCGCATCTAGCCTCTCCAACCCCTTAAGAATTTTATATGTTTCTATAAGATCCCCCCTCAGTCTTCTAAATTCCAGCGAGTACAAGCCCAGTCTATCCAGTCTTTCCTCATATGAAAGTCCCGCCATCCCAGGGATCAATCTGGTGAACCTTCTCTGTACTCCCTCTAAGGCAAGAACGTCTTTCCTCAGGTTAGGAGACCAAAACTGCACACAATACTCCAGTTGTTCCCAAGTCTGGGGGTGCACTCTTTCAAGGTTCTGTACGTTCTGCCTGACGGGAATAGGGAGAAGGTGGCATGACTGGGTACGACAAGTATTTGATTGTGTTGGCAATAGTAGTCGATCCTTCTCTAGGAAGAGCACGCAAAGACTCTCCACACTCTGACAACAATGTGCAGTGTAAGTTATGAGATAGGGTCTCTTGAAGGGCATAGTCTTGCAATATATGGTTTGAGGTGCTTTTTGCATCTTTGGATAGATTTATTTTCCCTGTTCTCTGTATTCATTCTAAAAATCTGGTGCAACATTTTTTGCAAAACATGTTTTTCACACTTACAATGCCCCTTCAATGTGAACACAAGCCCTTTGTTTAGTGCTATATTAAACAAACATTTTGTTCCATTTGAACAAAAGTGCTCATTAATGGTTTTCAACTGTGCTGATAGCATTGCTGTTGTTTAGGTCTGATGTGTAATCTTGTGCTTCATGTAAATATTTAGTTTTGGAAGATTCTACCCTGCATTTGAGACCCTTGCTTTGTAAGTTATTGCTCCTAGGATTACAGAAATTACAATGTGTTACAATGACTTTAGGCTATTTTGGATGTCAGATTATTCTGCAGTACACTCAAAATTGCATCTCCCACCCAGGTCAAGCTTTTTGTGTTTCTTGAAAGTGAAGAGTTGTTTGCTGGTATATTTCTTCACATGACAAGTGGGAGTCATCATCTCTCGAAACGTGAAAAGTTCAGACTCCTAATTCCCTTTGATAATATTCCTTGCCTCAACTTTTTCATGCATTTAAGGGCCATGCCCTTTTGTTTCCCTTACATTAGAAAATGGTGTAATTGTCCATAATTGGGTAATACACTCTCAATTTTAATAGGCTTGTATTCTTTTTACTTCAAAGTGAAAATGGTTTGTAACCTTGCTGAATATGTCAAATCCATTCACAAAATGAGAGAGAGAGAAAATCTGCATAAATAAAATAGCTTTTAGTCAATTCTGGGATTCAGCTCACGGTAGTGTTTATGCCTTCACAACCTGACCATCTCCAATCCCTCAGAAATGTTACTTCCAATGAGCTGCTGCTGAAAATTAATCAATGCTTCTAGGTTTATATTTTTCTAAGGAAGCTTTAGTACAGATTAATTAGAATGGATTTTATCCTGTATTGTAGTTTCTGATAATTGATGCAGTAATAATTTTTTAACAATGCGCTTTGTTATTTCTTTAGAAATGGTCATCATTGGTTTGATTTGCAGATTATATCTGCTGAGGAGGGTCTGAATCAAAGCAAAATGACAATGAAATGTGAGGAGGATGCAGAGATTTCAAGTAAAATACATGCCAATATGGTATATAATGGAAGGTGGTGAAATGTAAAATTACCCCCTTTAGTTCAAAAGGTTTTTTTAAAACAAAGTAACTTTGGAATGGCAAAATATTGAAACCTATTGGTGTCCAGAGTCACCAGGTTGCCCTTGCATCTGAATCAAAGTTAACATGCAAGTACAGCAAACAATAAGGAAGACAAACTGTATGGGTCTTTTATTTCAAGAGAATTCAAGTACAAGGGTGAAAACGTCTTACTACAATTAAAAAGGTCCCAGATGAGCCTTCACTTTGAATATCGTATACGTCTGGTCTCTACCTAATGGAGGGAGTGCATCCAAGGTACACACCAGATTGATTCTAAGGATAGGGGAATTGTCCTATGACACATTAAACAGACTGGGCCCATACTACCGAATTGAGATGAATGATCTCATGAAACGTATATTCTTTCGGAGCTTGAAAAGACAAATGTGTTTGTTCTGGTTATCCTGCTTCAGGAAGGATGTCATTAAGCTGGAAAGAGTGAAGATTTAGGAGGATGTTGCCAAGACTAGAGGGACTTAGCCATAGGGAGAGGCTGGCAGGCTGTGACTTTATTCCTTGGAAAGTGGGACGACGGTGAGTAAGGTGGGCCTAAAATTGTCGCGCTATCATGTCTCGTTTTGGTTATAGTTCAGGAACAAACACACAAACAAATGAGAGTTTTAGTATATAGATGTACCAAATGCTGGTAAATGGGATTGGTTTGGATGGGCTTCTTGGTCAGCATGGGCGAGTTGGGCCAAAGAGCCTGTTTCAATGCAGTATGCCTCTAACTCTCCAACACATTGTTGAGTAAGGAGACTTCTAAAACTTCATTTTCAACTGCAGCTTTTTTTTTGGTCATCCTTCACTTTACCTTCTAGTTTGTGCCAAAATGTGTTGTTGAGTCACCTTATAGTTTGGGATAAGAGTCCGACATCAGGGCAATTTAAGATAAAAATGAATACACCTATAAAAGGAAATGGCAACTTATGTTGCTGGTGACATTTTAATGATTAAATTACATTTTAGAATAGACCGAGCACACCAGTTAGCCCAGAGTTTACTTTGGTTCTTCTGTAATGAGCCAATTCAAAACACTTCCTTCCTCTTGCTCTATCTCTCAAGTTTCTACATGACTAAGTTCCAACCATGTTCTATTTTTAAAGTCTGTTTCATGTCAATGCTGTGCATGTCTTCCATTTATCCTACTTATCAGACACTTGTAATTTTTAGCCAGGTTCTAATTTGAGGAACAGCTAATGCGACAGACTAGTCTTTTCTCTTGCCGAGCTTGTGTTTGCTATTGAATAACTATACCATCATCTTTTGTTCAGCTATTTGGTTTTGTCTTATTACAGTCTCAATATTATCAGCAATAAATGCCTGCTAATGTCATCAAGCAAAACCAGGAAAAACATTTATACAGAGTTCAGATTTGTGATACATGCTGCAGGGTAGAATGATGAAAACAGTTTGGTAGCTTTCAAAATGTGACCGAAAATATTCTTAAAGGAATAGAAACTCGAGGGAGAGAGAAAGAGTAAGGAAGTGTTTTGAATTGGCTCATTACAGAAGAGCCCAAGTAAACTCTGGGCTGACTGGTGTACTCATTCTATTCCAAAATGTAATTTAACCTTTAAAATGTCACCAGCATCATAAGTTGCCATTGCCTTTTACAGGTGTATTCATTTTTTATCTTAAATTGCCCTGATGTCAGACTCTTATCCCAAACTATAAGGTGACTCAATGCTCTCTGTTCAGCCAGGGAAGGGCAATAAACAGCCTAGACTCGCCTGTATCGCAGGAGCAAGTAAGCTAGAATAAATTTTATTGAATTTAGTTATCGGATGGTGGAGGTTGGTGTTAGGAAATGTAATTTAGCCATGTTGTCATCAGCAAGCATTCCCAGTAAAGTTTAGTTGCAGCATGGAATTTGCTATCTTGTTGCCAATAACTTGCATCAACTCAAATCTCGGAAGCATCATTAATCGACAAAACCCAGAACTGGAATGTGACTAATTTCATCTAGAACCCTTGCAATGAGCAAACAGAGAGGATTTCATCCTGTCAGCTTACGCTGAGCTAAATTCTTAGGTGAAAGGTGAATGAGTAACCCAGATTTTATTTTGAAAATATTCTTTTAATTACACAGCAGATGTTGAATTACACAAATTCAATCTGTTATTTTTAAATCTGATTTCACAGCTTAAATCTTAATATTGTGTACTTCAGTGCTTAGGGAAGGGGATGAGGACGGGAATGATTTCCTGTTTCTAATACTACTTCAGTTTACATGCCTCTATGACAATCTTAATGACTACTTTGCTTTTATTCCAATTTTAATTAGATATTTTAATACGTCTGCATGTTCTCTGATCTCTATGTTGACCTCACCAGATTGGACTACACACCTGTGAATTTTATAGTGTACCATAGTTATAATGTTTAGATTTTATTGTACATGCTTTCTGCCTGGTCTTTTCAAAACTGTAGTATATGGAACCAACTGACTGAAGTGGTAGTTGAGGCAGGTACAGTAACATCGTTTAAAAGACCCTAACCTTAAATAGATAGGGTGAATGCAGTCTTTTTCTCAGGGTATTAAACAGGTACATGGACAGGAAAGGTTTAGAGGTATCTGCGTTGAACGTGGGCAAATGGGATTGGTTTAGGTGGGCATCTTGGTCAGCATGGATGGGTTGAGCCGGGGAGCCTGTTTCCACTGTGAGACTCTATGACTATGATTCTATTTTGTCTTGCTTCCCTTCAGCTCTGCTTTGGAAACAGTCCATTCTTTCCCCCAGTTCTGAGGAAGAGTCATTGGTCAGAAACCATGATTGATTTCTATTTCAACAGATGTTATTGAACTATCTGAGTTCTTCCAGCTTTTAGATTCCAGCATCTGCAATTTTGTCTGACCATTCTGGCATTGGGCAAGTTGGAGCAAGTGGAGTGGCTATTCACTCCTCTACTCTTGCCGACACAGTAAGCACAGGCAGGGGACTGAAAACATCTTCTCCACGAGATAACAGTCCAAATCCCATGGTATTGCCACAATCACAAACAATCAAACTGTTCGATGTGATGGAAGCTGTCATCTCCTCCTCTCTGTATTGGAGAGAGCTGTGCAGGTACAGAAGGGAAGACAATGGCTTACATCACATTCAATGGAGTAGAAGGGAGAGATAGTGGGGTCTGGGTGATCAGTCATCGCAAGGAGCAGTGGCCTGCACTTGCCTTGCCAACCTGGATGCAGCCCCAAGCCATATTTCATAATTGAACAGCTAATTTGTTCACCCTTGCGTGCCCAACTCAATGCAGTTTCTCTAAACCAAGCCAGAGGTAAGTCATTACTGTCGGAGTACCCATGGAAAGTGGATTGGCACCAGGTTCCCAGGACAGCAGCATGTATCCCTAGCAGATGAGTTTTTAAATAGATGTTTCTGATCGGAGGACCAAGAGAATTATATTGTAGTGTTTGAAGAAAGGTCTCAACCCAAAATGTCACCTATTCGTGTTCTCCAGAAATACTGCTTGACCTGCTGAGATACTCCAGCACTTTGTGTCCTTTTGAGCATTATAATGTATCAGCACTCTGGCAAAGCATTAAAGCCTGGTACATTCCTGCAATATGTTAAAATGATAAATGCAAACTTACGTTTTTCCTGCGTTCCTCTCAGTCAATACAGGATCATCTGTTTAATTCAGGAGCCTCAAGGGGAGAATGAATCGTTTTTATGAAATCATTGTGCTATTGTAAAAAATAACACTTCATACAGAACTAAAATTGTTGAATTCATGAGCAAAGGCCAATTTGTTAAATTAAATAATTCATCCGTAGACGTTTGCTTGCAACTGAGGGAAAATAACCGTACAATGTATTCCCACCTGCCCCAGCACTGGTGGTAGAGATAGAAATTATATATGTTTTCATTTTGTGATTTAAATGGAAATAGAGCAGTCCTACATGTGATTAGGCCTCTGAAATCATTTGCTGCATAACTTGGTTGAAAATGTTACCAAAGTTCGGCACTCAAACATGAGATTTACTCATTTTCCAAATAACATATCTTGGCACTTGTTTTCCAGATTGTGTTTGCAAAGGATGCCCATTATGCCTTGGAAGATATTGCAAATTCCGGGTATGAAGTGGTGGGGCTAGACTGGACTATTCAGCCTAAAATTGCACGGTAAGTAGAGCAGCAATTAAACCAGGACTTTGAAAGGATATAATTTGCCAGGCAAACTACTATCATAAACGATTCAAACAGCGGGGACCTAAAAATCACTTGAGCACAGCAATACTATTTTTGCACTCTTAACCACCACCTGCCACTCCAAAAAATTGCAAGAATGAAAGTTCTGCATATTAGATTTCAAGTTCAAAATTTAAAATAAATTTGGAAGCTGTGCAATTCAAATATTGAGATCCATTTATTTAATGTTGCAAACTTCTGAATTGGACATGACTATTTAATGTTCTGATTCACACATTGCGCTAGAAGATGGAGCATTATAAGCCTGATGTTACTCAAGGCTAAAGTTGTTGCATGCCATGTGCACTTCATTATGTATGTCCCCCTTTGAACTTGTTGAGAATCAAAACTGAGGCATACGAGGATGAATGATTGGTATGAAAGATGATATGTTGGCATCAGTGCAATGGTGGTGGATGGAAACCCAAAGCCATTTAATTTTGAACACACTTATAAATAACTCAAGTTTTTCTAGAAGCAGAAAGAAGTGGGGTTTTATTCTTTTCCATTAACATCGCTCTATTCGTGCACCCCATTCCAGCTTCTCATTCCTTCCCCCTCCCTTTTTGGCTGATGTTAATTTAGGAAACTTCAATCTTTTTCCATTTCTCCCCTGTGCCACCTTCCCCTCCCTGCTCACCCATTCTCAGCAATGACTCACATTTGGAGTTTATTCTCTGCCTTGTAATTTTGGATTAAGTTTGTTGAGCAGAGAAGAGGGAGGGTGAATTTCCATTGAGCAATCTTCAAATGCCTCTGGGTTCCAGATCCGCATTGATGCTTGAGTGCCGATCACATGCACTGTGCAAATCTGATGCACGAAAATAAATGTGCAAAGCGCAAGTGGGGCAGATATCAATAGATTAAACAAAACAATGGAAAATAAAATACCTTTGCTTTTGAAATATAGTATTTTAATTAATCTGTTCAACAAGAAAATGGACCACAACACGTCAAGGGGTTCTTTGAGGAATGGGTCGTAGCTATTTTGGGGGTGGGTGGAGGAACTTGAATTACAAGAGAATAGTCTCTGTTTTGCTCGATAAGTGGCTTCTATTCGGAAAACAAACATAAGACATTTGTAAAATCAATAGAAAAATATTCATACATCATTTAACCCATTCAGGATCCAAACTCAGCTGTCCCCAAGGATAGCAATAATGTGGGAAATTAAAACACTCTTTCATCAACCATTGTTCTGATTAAATCGGTTGTTACCAATAATTATTAACCCACAAATGCAAGTAATAGCAGCAAATAATATGTTCAAAGGGAGAGCAAAGGCAACCACGCGAAGTCATGGGAGGGAGATTCCTCATGAAATCTTGTTTGAGAAAGGAATATGAAATTGCCTCATGCTGGTACAGGTAGGGAAATATTATCTGCACTCTCAGTTAGATAATCGTTCTCACTAGAGAAATATATGCAGATTGCCCTCCCCTATTTCTGAGTTAAACAGTTTACTTAACAGTAGTAATCCTGACAATATTTTACTTAACTTAATATGCAGAATGGCCCTACCCCTATTTCTAAGTTAAATGGTTTACTTGACAGTAAACTATTCCGGTTTCTCCAGATCTCTTGTCTTCCTTACGATCTTCACACATGAAGTAATCCTCCACAGGAAATTAAACAGTCACGATAGCAGCAATTAGCAGTAGTAACATAACAGCTGCTTACACTTGGGTAACACCTTTTAAAGTTGCAGAATTTGAAGCGTCTCGTGGAGAAGTAACTAATATAAAATAATTAGTTCAAGCTGAACCCTTAGGAAGGAAAGGGATTTGGGGGGATAATGTAAGGGTGTGATGGACCTGGGGATTAATGGCAGAGGTGGATATGAAGTTCAGATTTTAAAAAATCAAAAGGAGCTGCAGTTGTTCTATGTTCTGGTCAACATTCATCTTAATACAACACCTTGCTTAATGCTTTCTGTTTTGAACATAGTTGCTCGCAAATTGTCACATTTCTCTATAAATAAACAATACTTTAAAAGGCACATGTTAATCTTTAGACTGCTTCAAATATAATTCCTTTGGATGTGCATAAATGGCAATACGAATTAAAGTTTTTCTTCTACATCTTAATCATGTTCATCAGGGACTTGGTGCTGCACCATTTGATATTTTGCAACCAATCACTCAGATTGTTCAGAAAACTACCATGTACCGAATGGTATGTGCATGTCCTCCAAGTTTATTTCACTTGGGACTTTTATAATTGATAGAAAAATGTCAATGTTTATGGGAACTGAATTTTAATCCAAGCTCTAGATATTTACACTGCAATTCCTTCAGCAATAATTTGAGATTGTCTTAATACTGTAATTTAAAAAGTAACAAATTCCTGATGAGCAATAAGTGGCAATTTAACAGGGAGTTACTGCAATTTGTGGTATTTGAGCATCCTGCAGAGTTCCCTTTGTGCTTCACTACTTTTAAAGCCTTTTGTTTCACTGTTGTGGTTCTTTAGATCCTAGCTGTAAAATGAATCAATGACGCATAACTAAAATATGTCACTTGTGCCAGTAGCCTCATTGGGTCTGGGAACCATTACCAAGCAAACTAAGGTTTTCGTAAATAAATACTGGAGGGCAAATGTACCTCTGGGAAGGTGTGACTGCCAAAGAACCGAGAACTTGACCAACCTTACCTTCTGACTATTAATTCAACAGAGTCAAAGCCTGTATCAGTTCTTGCATTCAATGTGGGGGGGTCTGTCAAGGCTATGAAAGAACTGTAGCAATATTCACAATATTCATGTGTGATCAATAGTTTTTGGTGGTATTAAGTGCTCTGAACTCAGTTAAATCTTTAAATGTAAATGTTTGAAAGAAGAAACTAACTTTAAAATTAATCACTCCTTAAAACAACAGTGGCTTTCCATTACATGTGATAATTTGACTGTTGAATGAGAAACAAAAATTGAGAATAAGGTAAAGGATTGGTGCTGTGTAACCTTTCCATGGCATGCATTTTTAACATGCATCTGTATCCACATAAGATAGTTAATTTGATCAAAATATTTGCTTTTAAATGTTTATTTTCCTTGCTGAGCAAGCAGTGGGAATTTCAACCTGTGTAGGATTCGACCAAAACGTGAGAAAGCAGAAGAATGATTTATCAGACATTCGTTACTTTTACTGTCTGATCTCTCATCTAAACTAAAGAAAAATAACAAAAAATAAATATTATGGAAGAGAATATCAAAAGATAGAGCAAGAGTTTGTAAAAGTTTCCAAAAGCAGATATCTCTGAGCTGCAGCTTGTATAATAATGGACAATGTGAAAGGATCTTGTTACAGACAATAGGATTATCCTTTTAACTAAAGTGTACATCTACGACAATGACATCCTACCTTTTACACAGCACCTCAGCAAACTGATGGGTGTCAAGGCTTGTTACAAGAAGCGTTGTCGGATAAAAATTGGCATCCTGTCACAAGGACAGGTAACCAATGACTTGACGGAGAAGGTCAAATTTAAAATGGTTAAAGGAAAAGAGAGAGAAAATTCCAGAGCTTGTGCCACCAATCATGGGATGAAGAAAGTTGGATGTATGAAGAGCAAAAGTGAAAAACAGTATTCTTGAAAGGATGTGTATCTAAGGAGGCAAGACATTTGAGCACAATTACCATTTTAAATGACTGACTAACTGAATTAAATTGAATTGAATTGAATAAATTGAATTGAATAAATTTTATTAGCCAAGTATGTATACATACGAGGAATTTGCCTTGGTGCTTTGCTCGCAAGTAACAACACGATATACAGTAGACAATTAAAAATAAAACTGGGAGGAGTTGGCTGCGCCTAACGGCTGCGGCTCTCTGGCAGTCTGTTGTCTTTTTTTCTTTTTTTTTGTTTGTGTCGGTGTTGGGATGGTTTTTGTTTCTGTTTTTGGCTGTGTATGTGTGGTGGGGGTGTGTGGTGGGGGTGTGTGGTGGGGGTGTGGGGTGGGGTGGGGGGGTGGGGCGGGGGGAAACCTTTATTTTATTAGGTCTCTTCCCCGGGGCGCGGCTCGGCTGCGGGCCTTAACATTGCCGGCGCAGCTCGGCTGCGGGACGTTTCAGTGCCCGGTGCGGCTCGGCTGCGGGCCTTAACATTGCCGGCGCAGCTCGGCTGCGGGACGTTTCAGTGCCCGGTGCGGCTCGGCTGCGGGCCTTAACATTGCCGGCGCAGCTCGGCCGCGGGACGTTTCAGTGCCCGGTGCGGCTCGGCCGCTTGACTTAACATCGCCCGGTGCGGCCGCGGGACGTTTCAGTGCCCGGTGCGGCTCGGCCGCGGGACGTTTCAGTGCCCGGTGCGGCTCGGCCGCTGGACTTAACATCGCCCGGTGTGGCCGCGGGACGTTTCAGTGCCCGGTGTGGCCGCGGGACGTTTCAGTGCCCGGTGCGGCTCGGCCGCGGGACGTTTCAATGCCCGGTGCGGCTTGGCCGCTGGACTTAACATCGCCCGGTGTGGCCGCGGGACGTTTCAGTGCCCGGCGCGGCTTGGCCGCTGGACTTAACATCGTCAGCGCTGTTCGGCCGCGGGACGTTTCAGTGCCCGGTGCGGCTCGGCCGTTGGACTTAACATCGCCCGGTGTGGCCGCGGGACGTTTCGGTGCCCGGGGCGGCTCGGCCGGGGGGCCTTCCATCCCCTTGCGGGGGCTGTGCGTGTCGTTTGCCTCGGTAGGGGTCGAGCTGCCTGTCCGTGGGTGCGGGGGGAAGAGAGGGGAAGTTTTGTTGCCTCCATCACAGTGAGGGGGTGTTTGGAGTCACTGTGATGGATGTTTGTGTTGGGGTCGGGTGTCCTGTGTTCTTTTCTTTTTGCTGTATTTTGTGTGACTGCTGAAATTTCGCTCGGTGTTGTGCCGAGTGACAATAAAGTGTTGTTATGTTATGTATGTTATGTTATGTTATCATAATTTAAACATGTGAAGAATGAAATAAAATACCAGAGCAAAAGGAGGCTACAGACTTTTGGCTGTTGAGTGGAGCTACTGCTCGTGGATAAAAGCTGTTTTTTATGTCTGACTGTGGCAGCTTTGACAGTCTGGAGTCGCCTTCCAGAGGGAAGTGCTTCAAAGAGTTTGTGGCCAGGGTGAGAGGGGTCAGAGATGATCTTACCTGCTCGCTTCCTGGCCCACGCAGTGTACAGTTCATCGATGGGAGGAAGGTTGCAGCCAACAACCTTCTCGGCTGATTGAACGATGCGCTGCAGCCTCCGGATGTCATATCATATCATATATATACAGCCGGAAACAGGCCTTTTCGGCCCTCCAAGTCCGTGCCGCCCAGCGATCCCCGTACATTAACACTATCCTACACCCACTAGGGACAATTTTTACATTTACCCAGCCAATTAACCTACATACCTGTACGTCTTTGGAGTGTGGGAGGAAACCGAAGATCTCGGAGAAAACCCACGCAGGTCACGGGGAGAACGTACAAACTCCTTACAGTGCAGCACCCGTAGTCAGGATCGAACCTGAGTCTCCGGCGCTGCATTCGCTGTAAAGCAGCAACTCTACCGCTGCGCTACCGTGCCGCCCCATACTTGGTGGCTGAGCCAAACCAGACCATGATGGAGAAGGTGAGGAAGGCTCTATGATGGCAGTATAAAACTGGACCATCATTGCCTGTGGCAGATTGTGTGTTTCTCAGCTGTTGGGCCTTTTTGACTGTAGAGTCGACGGTGGCCTTCCATTTAAGGTCCCTGGAGATGAAGGTTCCAAGGAGTTTAAATGACTCCATATATGTGACTGTGGTGTTGCTGATGCTGAGTGGGGGGAGTGGAGGGGGAGCTCTCCTAAAGTCTACAATCAGTTCCACTGTCTTAAGAGTATTCAGCTCCAGGTTGTTGCGATGGCACCAGCACGCCAGCTGTGTCACTTCTTGTCTGTAGGCAGATTCCTCCCCATCCTGGATCAGTCCAATCAGGGTTATGTCATCCGCAAACTTGAGAAGCTTGACAGAGCAGTCTGTGGAGGTGCAGTCATTGGTGCAGATATAGTAACGGAGAGGGAAGAGTACACAGCCTTGCGGTGCTCCTATGCTGAGGGTCTGCGGGTCTGAGATGTGCTTTCCCAGCATCACATGCTGCTTCCTGTCTGTCAGGAAGTTGGCGATCCACTGACAGAAGGGTTCAGGCACAGTCAACTGGGAGAGTTTGTAGTGTAGTAGCTCTTGCACAACGGTGTTGAATGCTGAGCTGAAATCCACAAACAAAATCCTTGCATAGGTCCCCTGGCAGTCTAGGTGCTGGAGGATGAAGTGCAGGCCTAGGTTGACTGTGTCATCCACTGATCTACTTGCCTGGTATGCAAACTGCAGGGGGTCCAGCAGGGAGTTTGTGATATTTTTCAAGTGGGCCAGCACGTCTTTCAAGGGTCTTCATCTTCTTCTTGCGTATGGCATGCACAGCCTAAAGTTGTAGGTCAAGGGTAGACATCCAGGCCAGGGCAGCATCAGTTGCTGGGTGGATGGCCTTGATGCCACCAGGGAAAAGCCTCAGTGAGCAGTCATTCACGATCTTCATTATTACAGAGGGCAGTGTGACAGGCCTGTGGTCATTAAGACCAGTAATCCTTGGCTTTTGGGTACGGGAACAATAGTGGAGACTGTGAAGCAGACAGGGACCGATTGAAAATGTCTGTGTAGACTGGTGCCAGTTCAGCACAGAGCGTGAGGGTAAAGGGGGAAATATTGTCTGGTCCTGAATGAATGACAAATAAGCTGAATGACTAATGTAGGTTAAAAATTAGGATGGATGAACTGGTACAAATCAGGATATGTGCAATAGTTTACAGAAAGTTGAAAGATAGAAGAATACATGATACCTGCTGCACATTCCCACCTATTTGGGCAAAAATAAAAATCCATGAATTATGATACTCATAGATGTGTTTTCAACTGTGCATTACATAGAAGGTAAACATTCAAAAAGTGATGGCACAAATCTTAAGAAACCAAAATAAAGAGTTAAATCATTTTCTAAAACCTCTTACTGACCAAGAATTGGCAAGATATTTTGAGGAAGCTGTTTACAGTAAGTCATTGATGTGTGATATTTGTGTGTGGGTGAAGCGATAATCTTGTTTGCCAAGTAATTTGTGTCAATTTCAGAAACTGAGCTGAAAACTAAATTAGTCTGGGGCTAGGGAAAGGAAAATTGTACACTTAACGAGCCTAAAGTCTTCAACGGTAGAAAACAATCACAACTTTATCTGTCTGAAGAAGGGTTCCAACCCGAAACATTACCCATCCTTTTTCTCCAGAGATGTTGCCTAACCTGTTGAGTTACTCCAGCACTTTGTGTCAATCTTCAGTCTAAACCAGCATCTGCAGTTCCTTCCTACACAATTTTATCTGTAAATAGCTTAGCCAGACACAGGGATCTATAGACAAGTGAGCTAAACATCAGAGGTGGGAAAGTTACTGGAGGAGGAATGTGAAAGACAGAATCTACCTGCATTTAGAAAAGCAAGGATTGGCATTGTGCATGGAAAATCATGTCTCACAAATCTGATCGATTTTGTTTTTAAGAGGATTGATGAAGGCAGAGCAGTAGATGGCAAAGATCTGTATGTGGGCGAGTCCTAATGGTTAGATCACATGGGATCCAGAGTGAACTGATCAATTGGATACATAATTGGTTTGGTGGTATGTGTCAGAGGGTTGTCGTGGGGGGGCTGTTATTCAGATTGGAGGCCTGTCACCCATGGTGTTCTGAAGGGTTCAGTGCTGGGTCCACTGCTAAAAATCTATAGTAATGCTTTGCATGACAATGTGGACAAGGTTAATAATTTTGTGGGTAACATCAAACTTGGTAGTGCAGTGGAGAGTGAAGAGGGTTGTCTAAGATTACAAGATGATCTTGATGGAATTTAAATCTGACAAATGTGAGGTGTTATACTTTGGTAAGTTAAACCAGGGCAGGACTTGCACAGCAAATGGGAGCACCCTGGAGAATGTTGTAGAAGAGAGAGTGCTCGGAATACAGGTACATAGATCCCTGAAAGCGGCATCACAGGTAGACAGGGTAGTAAAGACGGTGTTTGGCATGCTGGCTTTTATCGGTCAGGACATTGATTGCAGGAGTTGAGATGTCATGTTGTAACTACAAGTCTTTGGGAGGGGTGGGGGGGGGGTCTTGGGTATATGGAATATAGGAAGCTATAGAGGCAGATACGATTACAAAGTTTAAAATACTTTTGGACAGGTACCTGAATAGAAAAGATTTAGAAGTAAATGCAGGCAGATGGGACTAGCTCAGATAAACATCTTTGCATAGATAACTTGGGCCAAAGGTCCTGTTTTTGCGCTGTATAACTTTTATTCTTAATTTAGAATAGCAAATGCGACAAAAGTTCCATATTTATCTGCACCCATCTGAAAGGACCCATCTCTTGCATGCTGTTGAGCTCCTGTTTCCATCTTGAATCACAGCAAGATTTATATTTAATATTTAAAACTTGCGCTTAACCTGGTATATTTATGGTGGTGATGACGTAAACCCATTATGGAAAGTTTCTCCCTGTATCTCAATACACATGACCATAATAAACCAATAACAAGTGCAGTTTCAGTAATACTGTAATAATTCCGTAAAAGGTCCATATATTTTGCATTGATTTATTGATAAGCCTGCTTAGGAAAAACTGATGCCAAAATATAATCATGTAAGTTGTTCAGAGTTCACTGGAAGTTAAGCAGTGGTTACTGGAACTAGCCCTGATAAGTACCCTGAAATTTGGTATACATTTAGTACTGTCGACACAAGGAAATGCAGATGCTGGTTTACCATGGAAAGATACAAAATGCTGGAATTAACAGCAGGTCAGGCAGCATCTCTGGAGAAAATGGATAGGTGAAGTTTTGGGATGGGACCCTTCTTCAGTCAGAAGGAAAGTCCTGACCCAAAACATCGCCTATCCAATTCCTGACCTGCTGAGTGCCTGCAGCATTTTGTGTCCTTCCACATATTTGGTACCCCTCGTCTGAAATGCTGTTAAGACAAGACAGTTAATGTGTATAGAAACTGATACGTAGAGCTCACTGAGGAGTTTAATTTTATAATCTATTTCTCCTCCATTTCATTTGGCAAAGAGAGCATTATTTTGACAAGGTGTTCTTCCAAAGGTGCTTAGAGTAATTATACACCTCATTGAGCCATGTAGATCTTAATCTCAAATATGGGGTATATGGAATATAGGGTATCTCAAATATATCTAAATCTACAATATTGGAAGCAGAACCTAGAAATTACATCTTCCATGTAAGCTGGGCTCTGCATTTTATTAAAATAAAATGCATTATGGAAAGATTTTTATTAGGTCACCTATGCATTTTATTAAAATAAAATGCATAGGTGACCTAATAAAAATCTTTAAAAAGTGTTCCAATGTGGGAGATCTAAAATTAGGGGCTTTGAATGAAAGATTCTTACTGATAAGAAAGCTGCTTTTGAGCCATTAGAATAGGGGACCTACTGCTAAATTAAGACATTAAGATACATAGGTTAGATGGTTACAAAGAATACTAGACGTCCATGAGGGAAGTACTGACGGGGTGATGATATTTATGGAATGGGAGGTGAATCTTGGAGCAAAATATCAGCACAAGCTAGTTGGCCTCCATTGTATAACTTAAGTAGTCTATCTGTATTAACAGATCTTTCTCAGATCGAGCCAGTGGTCTTGGTGTTAGAGTAATGAAAGGGGGGGGGGGGGTGGAATGGCCAGAGTTGCTCCTTTTTGCCATTCATTGACCCTTGTGCAAAGTAATATAGGATCAGGCATGGTGATGCACAAAGTATGCCAATGCACATTTTGTTCACCATGTGTAGCAGACCTTTATAGGCACAAAGGCCTAAAAACATGCCTCAAAGCTTATGTTGGTTTTACCTGAGATAAAGACTTTCAGCAAATAAGAGACTGGTAAATTTGCAGTGATAGATATCACCTCTAGCCACATCCATCATTGAAATTCTTCAAGGACATCACCTCTGGAAATGCCAAGGTTATGAAATGGATTTACGTGGTAGTATCGGGAAGAGATGAGAGAGATGGATTGAAAACTTGATCTGCCTGCAATTATTAACATTGTAATATTAGAGGAGTCAGGAGATTTCTACTGTTTCATTATGGCAATGGAAAGTCAAAGTTCAGTAATGAAGTGGATAATTTAACATAATTAGTTTTAAGAAATAACATTTCACAGAATAATTTACCAGCTATAACATTTGGCCTAGAATTGCAAGCAAAATCCTAGCAACCTCCCAGTATCCAATGGCTGTTTAGAAGGCAAAGAAATTTAAATGTGGATTAGTTTGCATAAGAGTAGTCAATCCAAGAAAAAATGGTTTGTTTTATTCAATTGTTTCAGAAGTCATGTGGAAATTTTTCTTTTGTCTGAATTGCTGTGGTTTTAAATGTTATTTTCCTGCTATGGCAGCAGTCATAAATCACAACTTCATTTCTGTCCTATTCATCTTGAAAGCAACATCTTCCCAATCACTGATGCCTAAAGATAACATTTCAACAGAGCTAATCATTCTGAATGACACATGCCTCTGACAGTATTTTGCATACCACACTATGAAGCAGAAATGTGTGCAAATTTAATGATTTCATTTTTTCTTCTCTTTCAGTGAAAGAACGGGAACAAAAGTGACCCTTCAAGGTAACATGGATCCTTGTGCGCTATATGCACCCAAGGTAAGAACAGACGTCTGCATTTATATTAAGGGGATAAATTCTGAGTACAAATCTTATTGAAACATATAAGATTATTAAGGGATTGGACACATTAGAGGCAGGAAACATGTTCCCAATGTTGGGGAGTCCAGAACCAGGGGCCACAGTTTAAGAATAAAGGGTAGGCCATTTAGAACGGAGGAGGAAAAACTTTTTCAGTCAGAGAGTTGTAAATCTGTGGAATTCTCTGCCTCAGAAGGCAGTGGGGGCCAATTATCTGGATACTTCCAAGAGAGAGCTAGATAGAGCTCTTAAACATAGCGGAGTCAGGGGGTATGGGGAGAAGGCAGGAACGGGGTACTTATTGTGAATGATCAGCCATGATCACATTGAATGGCGGTGCTGGCTCGAAGGGCTAAATGGCCTACTCCTGCACCTATTGTCTATTGTCTAAATCACAATGCTATGTGTTTATATTTAGGATAAAATAAGTGAAATTGTGAAGAAGATGATTGAAGAGTTTGGAACACAGCGCTACATTGCAAATTTGGGGCACGGCATGTATCCCGATATGGATCCTGACCATGTGGCCACGTTTGTGGAATCTGTCCATAAATATTCACAAAATAAATTGCAAGAATGAATGAAACATTTAGTATGCAATAAAGCGGAATGGGTTCAACAGAAACACAAAGGAACAAAAAAAAGTTGCACTGAAAATGAGTTGAATGTTGGGTTCCTCAGGAGAAGAATAGTTTTCATGTGAAATAATAAACAATTTATTTCGGCTAAACCTGTCTCAACTTTCTTGGTTACAAAGAAATCGTAGTTCTTTCCTCTTGTGAACGAGAGGTAGACAACCAGAGTGGCTCTCCAAATAGAGTTACATGTTTATAACCGAGTCCACAGGACAGTAATGGGGTCTTCGGCCCACCACGTCCAAACTATCAACTACCCATCTACATTAATTCAATTTTTCAGTATTTTGTCCATAGCCATAAATGCCTTGGTGATTCATGTGCTCATTCAGATACTTTAGCATTGTGTCTCTGACTTTATCACCCCCTCGCGCAGAGTATTCTAGATTGCAACCATTGATGTTCCCTATTAGCCACTTTTGAATACATGTATCCTGATAGATTTTTGAACCTTAAAATGTTTTTGTAGCTTATGCAATTTATGCATGTCACCTGTCTACTGTCATACCTTACAATGTATTCTCGCTGTCAACCACTGCCAACTCTCTCTTCATGCTTTCATAGATTTATTTGAATAGATTTGACTTCATTTTGCATTAAACCTCATCATAGGCCTTACCGTCGTTTACAATGCACACGTCAGGAGTGCAATGAATGCACTCCACCTGCCTGGATGAGTGCAGGGCCAACAATTCAGAAATTCAACACCAAAGCAACCGACGTGGTTGACACCGTCTGAAGAAGGGTCTCAACCCGAAATGTCACCCAATCATTCTCGCCAGAGATGCTGTCTGTCCCACTGAGTTACTCTAGCATTTTGTGTCTATCTTCAGTGTAAACCAGCATCTGCAGTTCCTTCATACACACAGTTGATATGTTGAGCCCAACATATTCATTCCCTACACAACCGTGTACAGGGGCTAGAGTGTGTACCATTTACAAAAGAACCTCAGGCTACTCCAATATAATTTCCCAAACATGGAAACTCTTTCATGAAGGAGGAGGTAGGTGTATGGGACTACATTACATGCACTATCCCAACTGGGAAATATATCACCGATTCTTCATAATGACTGGGGCTAAATCCTGGAATTCTCTCCCCTATGGCATTGTGGAACTATCTTTACAAGAACGACGAGCTGTTCAAGAAGGTAGCTCAACATTTACGCAGCAATGGGCAATAAAACCTGGCCCTCTCAGCAACCCTCAGATCTCGACAGTGACATGCATAAAAAACACCTAGTTTGCAGTCGCTACTCATATTCGCTTCGGCGGTCAAAGTGCCAGTCACAGGCTTTGCTGCTGCATATTCTCTTAGGCTCTCATCTGAGAAATAGCCCAGTTGGTCTTTTTATTCCCGAGAAGGGCCTGGAGGCAAACTAATGGTCACAAGTTGCGATGAAACAATCCTCACCCGATTTCAACACAGAGGAACAATGGAGGTAAAGTAGCGGGACAGGTTTGTGCTGGCTCAGAGCAGCTTGCATTTAACCGCTGCTCGTCAGCGAACTTGCACAGAGCTGCTGTAGGTCCAGGACATGCTGAGTGACAGATGTCGGTGCATCTGCCACTTTTCTCCACGACACTGGGGAATCTACCTCTTTAACCCCACCCCAGTCAAACGTGGCATTGCATCGGAGCCCCTGTTCATTCGAATGGAGATTCTGAGCCTGGAGATTAGAAGGAAGTAGATTATTTACTTCTAATTTATTTTTGTTTGATTGTAATGGTTTTAATTATTTCTTAGTGCTTCCAAGTGTCTTTAATTGGCTTTC
This sequence comes from Rhinoraja longicauda, assembly GCF_053455715.1. Lineage (NCBI taxonomy): Eukaryota > Metazoa > Chordata > Chondrichthyes > Rajiformes > Arhynchobatidae > Rhinoraja > Rhinoraja longicauda. Next base: position 20,272,887 of record NC_135963.1, read on the forward strand.
AAAGAAGCATCATATCGCAGGAATTTTAAGTTAATTTAAAAGCTGTCAAGAAAGCCTTTGCAGCTTTGACAGGAGCCATATCATTCCAGCTTTGACTGGTGACAGGCTGATGGGTCGTTCCAGTGGCCAGGCCCTTAGCTTTGCTCATCAACGAGGCTCCAACATTCACACTGCTTCCACAAGCCCTAGGTCTTTACAGGTGCTATGAACTATGGACATTGAGCCGACTAAGCCCAAAGTAAATGTGCCCACAGAAATTCAAAAAGATGGAAGAATGTAGAGATAATGTGACAATAAGACAATAGACAATAGGTGCAGGAGTAGGCCATTCAGCCCTTCGAGCCAGCACCGCCATTCAATGCGATCATGGCTGATCACTCTCAATCAGTACCCCGTTCCTGCCTTCTCCCCATACCCCCTCACTCCGCTATCCTTAAGAGCTCTATCCAGCTCTCTCTTGAAAGCATCCAACGAACTGGCCTCCACTGCCTTCTGAGGCAGAGAATTCCACACCTTCACCACTCTCTGACTGAAAAAGTTCTTCCTCATCTCCGTTCTAAATGGCCCTCCCCTTATTCTTAAACTGTGGCCCCTTATTCTGGACTCCCCCAACATTGGGAACATGTTTCCTGCCTGTAATGTGTCCAATCCCCTAATTATCTTATATGTTTCAATAAGATCCCCCCTCATCCTTCTAAATTCCAGTGTATACAAGCCTAATTGCTCCAGCCTTTCAACATACGACAGTCCCGCCATTCCGGGAATTAACCTAGTGAACCTACGCTGCAAGCCCTCAATAGCAAGAATATCCTTCCTGAAATTTGGAGACCAAAACTGCACACAGTATTCCAGGTGCAGTCTCACCAGGGCCCGGTACAACTGTAGAAGGACCTCTTTGCTCCTATACTCAGCTCCTCTTGTTACGAAGGCCAACATTCCATTGGCTTTCTTCACTGCCTGCTGTACCTGCATGCTTCCTTTCAGTGACTGATGCACTAGGACGCCCAGATCTCGTTGAACATCCCCTCTTCCTAACTTGACACCATTCAGATAATAATCTGCCTTTCTATTCTTACTTCCAAAGTGAATAACCTCACACTTATCTACATTAAACTGCATCTGCCATGTATCCGCCCACTCACACAACCTGTCCAAGTCACCCTGCAGCCTTATTGCATCTTCCTCACAATTCACACTACCCCCCAGCTTAGTATCATCTGCAAATTTGCTAATCCAGATAACGGAAATGAGGACTTGGATGAAGGGATTAAAAGTACCATTAGCAAATTTGCAGATGATACAAAGCTGGGTGGCAGTGTGAACTGTGAGGAAGATGAATGAGGTTGCAGGGTGACTTGGACAGGTTGTGTGAGTGGGCGGATGCATAGCAGATGCAGTTTAATGTGGATGTGTGAGGTTATCCACTTTGGTGGTAAGAATAGGAAGGCAGAGTATTATCTGAATGGTGTCAAGTTAGGAAAAGGGGACGTACAACGAGATCTGGGTGTCCTTGTGCATCAGTCACTGAAAGGAAGCATGCAGGTACAGCAGGCAGTGAAGAAAGCCAATGGAATGTTGGCCTTCATAACAAGAGGAGTTGAGTATAGGAGCAAAGAGGTCCTTCTGCAGTTGTACAGGGCCCTAGTGAGCCCGCACCTGGAGTACTGTGTGCAGTTTTGGTCTCCAAATTTGAGGAAGGATATTCTTGCTATTGAGGGCGTGCAGCGTCGGTTTACTAGGTTAATTCCTGGAATGGCGGGACTGTCGTATGTTGAAAGACTGGAGCGACTAGGCTTGTATACACTGGAATTTAGAAGGATGAGAGGAGATCTTATCGAAACGTACAAGATTATTAAGGGGTTGGACACGTTAGAGGCAGGAAACATGTTCCCAATGTTGGGGGAGTCCAGAACAAGGGGCCACAGTTTAAGAATAAGGGGTAGGCCATTTAGAACTGAGATGAGGAAAAACTTTTTCAGTCAGAGAGTTGTGAATCTGTGGAATTCTCTGCCTCAGAGGGCAGTGGAGGCCAATTCTATGAATGCATTCAAGAGAGAGCTAGATAGAGCTCTTAAGGATAGCGGAGTCAGGGGGTATGGGGAGAAGGCAGGAACGGGGTACTGATTGAGAATGATCAGCCATGATCACATTGAATGGCGGTGCTGGCTCGAAGGGCCGAATGGCCTCCTCCTGCACCTATTGTCTATTGTCTAAATACTCTTAATATCAAAAGTATGTCCAAAATGGTTGGAAATAACACACTGAATCAAGATTTCCTTCTCAGCAACAACACAATGAAACACATTCAAAAATGCACTCATTGAATTCACATGAGTAGAAACAAGGTTGCTGGTTTACCAAGGAAAAAAGATTTAGAAAGAAGAAAGCCAATGTACCAACCAAGTCTGAAGAAGGATCCCGACCCGAAACATCACCTATGGAGGTTCTCCAGGAATGCTGCCTGACTCGCTGAATTACTCCAGTATTTCCTTGAATTAACATGAATTCCTACTTTACTAAAAATACACTGCTGGAACCGCCTGACAAACTTGATTTTTCATAATTTTTATTTTAAAAATTATGTTCAATGACTTAAATTTCTTTTTAATATTATTCATTGAGCAACTGTAACTCAACTTTCAGACACACAGTGCTGGAGTAACTCAGCGGGTCAGGCAGCATTTCTGGAGAAAAAGGATGGATGAAGTTTCGGGTCGGAATCCTGCTTCAGACTTGGTTGGTCTTCAGGCCCTGCTGTTCTGGAAGTGATCTGCTCAATCCATAAACTGCCAAAACCAACAAAAGGTTCCACCCATTTCTGGCGTATTATTCCTTTAGTAACAAATATTTTTAAAAACATTGGATTTGCCCTTTCTCTGATGAATGAATAATATTTTTTAGGTAACAATTAGATTGGTAGGGTGATTTTCACAACACTCAAAATAGGACTTAGAACGGCAAAGAATTCCTCGAGGCAAGTTCCTGCTCCCCATCCAGGAATGTCGAACGGCAAAGTGCTGTCCCTACTATGCTGTGGGAACTCACTTTGGCTGTCCAGACAGCAGCATACATCCCATTCCATGTGGATGTGAAGCTTGCACTGGGTGAACTAAACACTGCTACTAATAGCTTTGAAACAAAGTACTTTGATAACTCGTTGATCAAAACCAGGGACTTCAATCAGGCCATGCTCAAGATTGTGCTACCAAAATATTATCAACACATCTCCAATCCCACCAGAGGACACAACACCCCCTCAACCACTACTTTCATAATAATAATAATAATAATATATTTATTTTATATAGCGCCTTAACACATGCACAAAGCGCTTTACAAATACAATTAACATAGAAACAAACAGACAAACAGACAAACTATCCTGACGGAAAAGCGGCGAATAATCAACGCCAGCGTCCTCTCACGTCAGGGTCCGGCAGTAGACATTAAAGAACACAAGACACACAGATACAATTTTTTACACAAAACAGCCATCACAGTGATTGCTCTAGGCATACCCTCACTGTGATGGAAGGCAAAGTCTTATCTCCTCCTCGTTCTTCTCCCGTGGCGCCACGAGGCAGTCGAGGCTCCCAACCCCTTGAAGCCCCCACCGGGCGATGGAAAGTCCCAGGGTCGAGCCGAGCAGGCCGATGAAAGTCCTGAGCCCCCACCGGGCGATGGAAAATGCCGCGGCCGAGCCACGCAGGGCGATGAGAGTCCTGAGCCCCCACCGGGCGATGTAAAGTGCTGCGGCCGAGCCACGCAGGGTGATGAAGGGCCTGCGGGCGGGTTGATCGTGCCTCGTGCTTCGGGGCGGTCGAAGCTGCTACGGCTGGAGCTCCCAAAAGCCGGTCGCCAGCCAGGGACCTGCGAGCTCCCGATGTTGCGGTCTGCAGGGCCCACGGCTGAAGCCTCCGAGATGGTAAGTCCAGGCCCTGCGACCGGAGTCTTCGAGGTCGATCCCAGCTGGAGGCCGCCGACTCCACGATGTTAGGCCGTTGCGCGAACGGAGATACGACACGGTAAAGGTCGCATCTCCGTTGAGGAGGAGATTTTAAAAAAGGTTTCCCCCAACCCCCCCACCACCCCCCTACATACACAGAATTAAAAATAAAACAAAACGTACATTTAACATCAACAATGACAAAAAAACACCAAAAAAAACGGAGAGACTGCCGGTGAGCCGCAGCTGCAGAACACAGCCACGCCCCATCAAAGATGCCTACCACTCCATTCCTTGCCCGCATTTTAGAAAGTTTCATTATCTGCCAGTGCTTCTACTCCCTGCCTTCTAACACGAACTGAAGCGTGAAGTCATAGTCTTGGTCTGAGGAAACTGATGAGATCCTACCTGACTGTTTTGAGTTGGTAGACTGGTCTGTATTGAAGGACTGCGGCTAACCTGAATGGATATGCCATCGCCAACACAAACATCAGTAAGTGTGAAGAGAAATGCATGCCAAGAGGAAAATACAAGTGTTCCCCAACCAGAAACTATGGATAAACCATGAGATTCATTCCCAAGCAAACTCCAAGTTTATGACATTCACGTAGGGTAATCCGAATCTGTATAATAATTCTATGTACAACCTTTGTAAAGGCATCAAGGCCACCAGGAGAAAGATTTTGATCGAGCTAGTCCCAGAATAGCCGCACGGACGCCCATCAATTGTGGCTAGGCTTGCATGCCATAATAGGCTTCAATGTGAAGTGGGAGAGAATTGCTGGCAATAACACATTCCTCCTTGGTGAGCTCGGTATGGAGTATGTTCTCTCTTACTGGCAAGAGTGAGTCACCGGAGAGTGTGGATCAGTATTGTGCAGGTGGGAGAGTAGGCCCACAGGACCTGGACACTCTAGTTTTACAATGTCTCATGGAGAGAAGCCACGGACGCAGCAGTTGCACAGTTTTACTATCGGTGTAGCACTTCAATGACCCTTATCAAAGGTCGCTTACAGCTCCCTGTCCGGGAGGACACAGCTTCAAGGTGAAGGCACACAGTATTTTTCACAGGGGAGCTCGGGAGCATAGGTTTAAGGTGAGAGGGGAAAGAACCTGGAGGGGCAACCTTTTCACACAGAGGATGGATCGAGCTGCCAGAGGTAGTGGCTGAGTGAGGCAGGGGAAATAACAACATTTAAGGAACATTTAGACAAGTACATAGATAGGAAAGGTTATAGGTCAAACGCAGGCAAATAAGACTAGCTTAGATGGACAGTGTGGGAAGGAACTGTAGATGCTGGTTTACACTGAAGATAGACACAAAATGCTGGAGTAACTCAGCGGAACAGGCAGCATCTCTGGAGAGAAGGAATGGGTGACGTTTCGGATCGAGGCCTGAAGAAGAGTCTCGACCCGGAACGTCACCCATTCCTTCTCTTCAGAGATGCTGCCTGTGCTGCTTAGCATAGATGGACATCTTTTTCTGCTATAGATTAGTTGGGCTGAAGGGCCTGTTTCACGACCTCAATGACTTACCAAGGCTACTCTGCCAGCATCTCCACCCCTTCAGCTCTATCACCAAGCAGAACTAGAACAGTTGGTGTATGAGATTGTCTTCACCTGCAGGTTCACCTCTAAATCCCTAACAACAATGCTGTCTCTTTGTCCATGAAGGGTCTAACATAGAAACATAGAAAATAGGTGCAGGTGGAGGCCATTCGGCCCTTCAAGCCAGCACCGCCATTCATTGTGATCATGGCTGATCGTCCCCAATCAATAACCCATGCCTGCCTTCTCCCCATATCCCTTGATTCCACTAGCCCCTAGAGCTCTATCTAACTCCCTCTTAAATACATCCAGTAATTTGGCTTCCACTGCCCTCTGTGGCAGAGAATTCCACAAATTCACAACTCTCTGGGTGAAAAAGCTTTTTCTCACCTCAGTTTTAAGTGGCCCCTGGTTCTGGACTCGCCCAACATTGGGAACATTTTTCCTGCATCGAAGTTGTGGCAATTTCTACTCTACAACATTATAAGTGTACCTCACCAGAAAGACTGTAAACATTGAAGAATTTGGTTCAACAACCTCTCATGAAAAATTATGGATGGGTAATAAATTCTTTCCTGCCTGGGATATAATCCTATCAAAAATGAATACTTTTTTCAAAAATCCCTCAAATGTGTCAGCCACCTTGAAATTATTTTCCAATCATGATTGTTTATACTTGTCCAGTTTATAACAGACTTGCCTGAAGCAATCAGGCACAAGGTACGTGTACAGCAGAGGGCCATCGCTTAATAGAACTGAATTCTTTTTTAACAATCGTGCCTACAGTGAGATTTTCTTCTCCCTCACTTTTCCACTTTTGGCTTGAGTTTTGACAGCACAACGACTGCAACTCGGCAATCCGGTTTTCTTCAAACAGCGAGCAGAAATCCTCCAGTAAGGACTGAGCAGATCAACTCAATCTGCCTGGAGAAGAGCTAACATCGCAGTTATATCCTATTCACAGCCTCAAGTGGTGTAAAATCCACAGGCCTTTTCATGAGCCATCTGCTGCCAGGTATAATCGCCTATCACGGTATCACTAATTTTCATTATGTAGATGAGGCAGAGTGTAAAGCAGTGAGCGTTGTGTTAAGTTGCCTTCATTACAATTTTGATGTCTTGTGGGGGCAGGGTGGCAGGGACAATGCAATTTGTCCTAACTCCTGCACCTACAGCAAATTTGGATTGCAATGTGCAATAAAAAAGATTGTAGATCATCTGTCGTGACATATTCTGTGGGTCTTTCATCAGATTTGTGGCTCTGGTTGTGTCTAAACTGTAATTGATTTGCATATTAACTCTTTGGATTGAGATGCAAAGCCTAATCCTTTCTGTTTATTGAAAAGGATTTGGATGTTGCTCACTGTAAAATGGGAGACCTATCACCTGTCAAGAATTTCCGTTGGTAAATCTGTGCTCCATCGCAAACAGATAGGATTTCATTGGCTGCCTTGCAAGTCATTTACACTGTGGAACAATAAAAAAATTCCAACAAGAAAACTACTCCTAGACAATAGTGTACAATGTGCTATATAGTTACCTCAGCACATTGAAATCTGTTTTTGAAATTCATCCCACAAATTGGGGATTAATTTCTAATCATTCTTTGTTCTGATTCCCAACCCGAGGAGAGTCTAGGACCAGAGGTCATAGCCTAAGGATAAAAGGACGTTCCTTAGTGAAAGAGATGAGGAGGAATTTCTTTAGTCAGACGGTAGTGAATCTGTGGAATTCATTGCCACAGAAGGCTGTGGAGGTCAAATCAAAGGATATTTTTTTAAGGCAGAGATAGTGAGATTCTTGATTATTACGGGTGTCAGGGGTTATGGGTTGTTAGATCAGCCATGATTGAATGGCGGAGTAGAGTTGATGGGCCGAATGGCCGAATCCTGCTCCTATCACTTATGAATCCACATTTGAAGGGCATTTACAAATCTCACCTCTTCATTTCAAAAATAACATTTATTCAAAAACTACAAGAAATACAAACAAACAGTGCACGCACTTTCTTCATATTTATAGTGGTGCGCCGGTGGAGCTGATGCCTCACAACACAAAGACCCGGGTTCAATCGTGACATTGAGTGCTGCCCGTGCCCGTGTAGAGTTTGTACAATCTACCTATGGACATGCGGGTTTTCTCGGATGTTCCGGTTTCCACCCGCATTCCAAAGACGTGCAGGTTTGTAGGCTAATTGGCTTCAGTAAAAAATGTTCCCGAGTGTGTATAGGCGAGTGTATGGGGTGATTGCTGGTCGGCACGGACTCGGTGGGCCAAAGGGCCTGTTTCCATGCCGTATTTCCAGACTCTGAAGTCTAAATCTCTGACGTCTCGATGTAGAAGGACTTTGGAACTTTGATCTTATCCCTCGATTGGCAAGGTATGCAAACAAAGAATTTCACTGTGACTTGCCACATGTGACAATGAAATTTACATGAAGTCATTTTTTTCCATAAAGTTGCCCCTAGTGTGTAGGACATAGAACTAGTGTATGGATCATTGATGGTTGGTGTGGATTCGGTGGGCCGAAGGGCCTGTTTCCACACTGTGTATCCAAAAATCTAAATCCTTGCCATACATTAGCATGGACTCTAGAAAACAACTTCAAAACCTCTCTCTTCAACCCTTTTGTTTCCAAATTTCACAACCCCTCTCCAACTGCTTCACTGTGGAGTGCCATGGAATGTTTACCTTTGTTTGATCACACTCTATAAATGCAGGTAAAATTAGCTCCCTTATATTAAATAGCTCAATATCCACTTCAGTTTACTCCCTAGTCATTTCATTGCACTTATTTGTAGACAGGAAAATATGAGAAGCTGATGCAAACAGTACAGAGAAATACACGGTCGAACCAAGGAACTGCAGATGCTGGTTTAGCAAGGAAAGACAGGAATCCTGTTCCCATATCTCCTCATACACCTCCATCCAAGGACCCCGACAGTCCTTCCAAGTGAGACAGAAGTTAATATCCACATCCTTGAATCTCATCCACTGCATCTGGTGTTCCCGATATCGTCTACTGTACATCGGCAGGACCAAGCGTAGACTCGGCAACCGTTTCGCCGAACAATTGCACTCGGTTCGCCAAGGCCTGCAGGAAATCCTGGTTGCCAACCATTTTAACTCCCCTTCCCATTCCCATTCCGATCTTTCTGTCCTGGGCCTCCTCCATTGTCAGTGAGGCCACATGCAAACTGGAGGAACAGCACCTCGTATTCCACTTGAGCAGCTAACAACCCAATAGTATGAACACTGAATTTTGCCACTTGAGGCAACCTCTACAAAACACCTGGGGTGGGGAGGACTGGGGGTGTGGGGGGAAGGGCCCATTACTCCCCCATAAACCACCCCCCCCCTTCCTCAAAGCGGATGCCGTTGCACCTCTCCCTCCCCAGACTGAAGAAGGGTCTCGACCCGAAACGTCACCCATTCCTTTTCTCCAGAGATGCTGCCTGACCCGCCGAGTTACTCCAGCATTTTGTGTCCATCAGCTGGAATTATTACCTGCAGATGCCTCATTTACATCAACGAGGGACAGAGCACTGAACCCATTGGCCCCAACTGAAGGCCAAGCACGAGACCCGAAAAAGCGGTCAATGAATTTAACAATTCTACATTTTTGACAGTCAGAACCATTTAAAAGGATCTTAAAATGAGGTAAATAAAATCTTACTTTTAATGCACCGGTAACTTTAAACTAATAAAATGGTTAGTTTTGTTGTTTTAAATCCAAGTGTGCTTTCATCTATAGTAAAACTATTATTTTAAATATATATATGTCCTCCGCCTTCTAACCTGCAGGCCTAGAATTCCCACTGTAAGCTTTGGATTCCAGTCCAGGCTCGAGAAGAGTGACAGATTTAGTATAGCAGTTGAGAAGTCATGATGCAGTTGTATAAGATGTTGGTGAGACTGCATTTAGAGTATTGTGTTCAGTTCATGTTATAGGAAAGATATTGTCAAGCTTGAAAGGGTTCAGAGAAGATTAACGAGGATGTTACCAGGATTAGAGGGTCTGAGGTATGGGGAGAGGTTGAGTAGGCTAGGACTCTATTCCTTGGAGCGCAGGAGGATGAGGGGTGATCTTATAGAGGTGTATAAAATCATGAGAGGAATAAATCGGGTAGATGCACAGAATCTCTTGCCCAGAGTAGGGGGAATCGAGGACCAGGGGACATAGGTTCAAGGTGAAGGGGAAAGAGTTAATAGGAATCTGAGGGGTAACATTTTCACACAAAGGGTGGTGGGTGTATGGGACAAGCTGCCAGAGGAGGTAGTTGAGGCTGGGACTATCCCAACGTTTAAGAAACAGTTAGACAGGTACATTGATAGGACAAGTTTGGAGGGATATGGATCAAACGCAGGCAGGTGTGACTAGTGTAGCTGGGACACGTTGGCCGGTGTGGGAAAGCTGGGCCGAAGGGCCTGTTTCCACACTGTATCACTCTCTGACTCTATTTGGCCCCTGCTAGTTGCCGGCAAGGAGCAGACTCATGGATGCATGAGCAATAATCCTGGATGAACAGAATCAGCAGCCAGTGTGATTTGGCCTAATTTATTCAAACATCAACCTTTTCAAAGCAAGAGACAAATAACCTGATAAAACCTCATCGGAATTCAGGAAAAATCAACCCCCTCGAGTACTAAATGGGTCTTGATTAGGACTCCGGCTTCCAAGGCTGATTATCTCCCATGCAAATATTTCAAGACCAAGCATTATATTTTACAGTTTATTCATTCAAATATTAACAATGATCAAACATTTCCACGTGTTCTTTGGTAAAAAAAAAAAGGCTCAATGTCGTTCTAACGTCGCCTTGAATTTCACTACCATGTATCACGGTAATATCACACTATTGATTACCCTGGTTCAAAAAAGCAGCCTGGATTAAGTTCACTTATGCCTGACAGTTCTTGTGTGTGAAGACTCAGTTTAGAAACACAAGGCAGAATCTCAGTATCTATTCATGAGCAGAACTGCTGGGCCAATGCTAATTTGCAAACACTGTGCATTTGGTGGGAAGAACACAGGTCTATTCAGTAATACAAAACAAGCAGCACATTCCAATTGATATTTAAATTGATACTTGAATGATCCTGAGGCCCATTGATATGCCAATGCCATGTTATTTTTTTCCAAAGTATTGTTTGGAACAATATAGCTTATTATCATAACAGGTTAGTTCCACAGCATCTCAAATCAATTGTTTTGAAAAAAAATAAGAAAGAGGCACAGCGAGATTTTTGCATTGGAGTTTGTGATAACAATTCATGGTCATTTGTAGGAAGGAACTGCAGACGCTGGTTTAAAACCAAAGATAGACACAAAAAGCTGGAGTAACTCAGCGGGACAGGCAGCATCTCTGGAGAGAAGGAATGGGTGGCGTTTCGGGTCGACACCCTTTTTCAGGCTACTCCAGCATTTTGTGTCTATCTTCGGTTTCGGCCCGAAACACCACCCATTCCTTCTCTCCAGAGATGCTGCCTGTCCCGCTGAGTTACTCTAGCTTTTTATGCTTATATCATATCATATATATACAGCCGGAAACAGGCCTTTTCGGCCCTCCAAGTCCGTGCCGCCCAGTGATCCCCGCACATTAACACTATCCTACACCCACTAGGGACAATTTTTCCATTTACCCAGCCAATTAACCTACATACCTGTACGTCTTTGGAGTGTGGGAGGAAACCGAAGATCTCGGAGAAAACCCACGCAGGTCACGGGGAGAACGTACAAACTCCTTACAGTGCAGCACCCGTAGTCAGGATCGAACCTGAGTCTCCGGCGCTGCATTCGCTGTAAAGCAGCAACTCTACCGCTGCGCATGGTAATTGTATCTATGTACAATTCTATCATTATAGAAGCATATATTGTGTACTGGACCAAGTGGACCCGTTGGGCCCAAACCTCTCCTGCATTGGTGCAGCACCCTCTCCTCCTCCACTCCCCTCTCTCCTCCACTCCCCCCTCCCCCTCCCCCACTCCATCCCCTCAACCCCTCTTATCCCCCCTCCCTCGCTCCCCCCTCCCTTCTCCCCCCTCCTCCCCCATCCCTCCTCCCCCCATCCCTCCTCCCCCTCCCTCCACCCCCATCCCCCCTCCCTCCCTCCATCCCCCTCCTCCCTCCCTCCCTCGGAGATAGATTTAAACTTTAAAATGTGAATAACTTTTAAAATATAACAACAATTTCAATGAAACTTCTTCCATTAGCACCAAATGGACGACGGTGAGTAAGATGGGCCTAAAATTGTCGCACTATCATGTGCCGTTTTGACTGTAGTTCAGGGACAAACAAACAAACAAACGAGAGTTTTAGTATATAGATTATTCTATTGCAATGGGTGGAATTCTGTTTAATATAAATTATATTTTCATGATTACAACCTTTATACCCATAATTAGGCTCCTTTATAATTTGGCAATATCAACAAAATCCAGGTAACAGGGTTGAATACACCCCCAGTCTGCATCATTGGTGTTGAAGTGGCAATGGTAAACATCAACAAGTTGGACCTGGTTCAACCACATTGATGATACGGACAAGAAAGCACAGCCACGCCTGTATTTCCTCAGAAAACCAAGGAAATTCAGCATATCTTTACCGATTTCTATAGATGCATTATAGAAAGCATCCTATCCAGATGCTTCACAGCTTGGTATGACAAATGGTCGTTTTAAGATCGCAAGAAATTGCCACGGGTTGTACGCAGTCCCGGTCCATCAAGCAAACATTCCCTTCCCCAACATACTGCCTCCCACCACTGCACCCCGTCCACCATCAAGTCCATTTACACCACACTGCATCAGCAAAGCAGCTAACATTATCAAAGACCACTCATTGAGGGCGTGCAGCGTACGTTTACTAGGTTAATTCCCGGAATGGCGGGACTGTCATATGTTGAAAGACTGGAGCGGCTAGGCTTGTATACACTGGAATTTAGAAGGATGAGGATGAATTTAGAAGGACCAGGTGATCTGCCCATCCGAGTCCTTCACTGTTTTCCGGGCGGACAGAACGAAAGAATCTGGGAAATCCAAGGGCGGAGGAGTCTGCTTCTTGACCAATAATAACTGGTGTAATCCTGGGAATATTAAGACGCTTTCTCGTTCCTGCTCGCCGGACCTGGAACATCTAACTATCCTATGCCGACCATTCTACCTACCCCGGGAGTTCAGCTCGGTGATCATCACAGCCGTCTATATCCCACCGCATGCGGACACCGACGTGGCACTGTCCACCCTACACGATGTGTTGTGTCAACACCAAAACAAGAACCCTGATGCGGCTGTGCTGGTGGCTGGAGACTTCAATAGGGGAAATCTCAAAAAGGTCATGCCCAACTTCTACCAACACATCACGTGTGTCACCAGGGGGGAAAGAACTTTGGACCACTGCTACACGCCGTTCAGGAAAGGCTACAAGGCCGTTTCTCTCCCTCCTTTTGGGAAATCTGACCACGCTGCCATTTTCCTGCTGCCGGAGTACAAACAACGGATAGTACGGGAAGCGACAGTGACGAGGGACGTAAAGCGGTGGGCTGACCATTCAGAGGCCATGCTGCAGGATGCACTGAGCGAAGTCGACTGGAACATGTTCCAAGCAAGTTCCAGAGACGTAAATGAGTTTGCGGAAGCGGTTACGGACTTCATTGCCACAATAGCCGATACCATCATCCCCACGGTAAGGGTCAGTATCTTCCCTAACCAAAAACCCTGGGTGGACAGGTCTATTCGCGTGGCCTTGAATGCTCGCACCGCTGCTTACAACTCCGGCCTGGCATCCGGCAACATGGACGACTACAAGGGAGAGTCCTACCGACTGCGAAGGGCAGTGAAGGATGCAAAAAAGAGGTACCGGGACAAGATGGAGTCACAGATGGAGCAGCAGGACACCAGGCGCCTTTGGCAGGGGCTACGGACTATAACTAGCTACAGGTCCAGCACCCCCTCAACCGGAAGTGCCGGCTCCTCCTTAGCTGATGACCTGAACTCTTTTTACGCACGGTTTGAGACGGGTAACACCACCAGCTCGCCGTCTAAAAACAGCACCGAAGGGGCGCTGGCTAGCGAGGCTGGAGGGGGATCCACCGCCGGGGATGTGCACACATTCTCGGTGTCCGAGCATGAGGTGAGGTGGGCTCTGACGCGTGTGAACACGAGGAAAGCTGGAGGCCCAGATGGTATATCTGGGCGAGTACTAAAGTCTTGTGCTACTCAGCTTGCTCCAGTGCTCACCACAATATTCAACCTCTCCTTGGCAAAGTCCGTGGTCCCTGCATGCTTCAAAAGATCCATCATTGTACCGGTGCCAAAGAATGCCTCTCCAGCGTGTTTAAATGACTACCGACCGGTGGCCCTCACCTCGGTTGTCATGAAATGCTTGGAGAGGCTAGTCAAGAAGCACATCTGCGCCCTCCTTCCTCGCAACATGGACCCACTACAGTTCGCATACCGTCCGAACAGGTCCACGGATGATGCGGTCTCCCAGGTTCTACACACCGCTCTCTCTCATCTGGACAGCCAGGGGGGCTATGTGAGGATGCTGTTCATTGACTTTAGTTCAGCATTCAACACAATAGTCCCCAGCAGACTGGTTGAGAAGCTGCTGGAACTGGGGCTTAGCACCCCTCTGTGTGCCTGGGTCCTGGACTTTCTCACTGCCAGGCCCCAAGTGGTCAGGATGGGGGAACACACATCTAGCTCCCTCACCCTGAACATAGGATCCCCCCAGGGCTGCGTCCTTAGCCCCCTACTGTACTCCCTGTACACACATGACTGTAGGGCCAGGTTCAGCTCAAACTCCATCATCAAGTTTGCTGATGACACTGTGGTGGTGGGCCGGATCTCCAACAACGATGAGAAGGCCTACCGGGAGGAGGTGGCTGATCTGGCACTCTGGTGTCAGGACAATAGCCTCCTCTTGAATGTCACTAAAACAAAGGAGCTGATTGTGGACTTCAGAAGGGCTAAACATCCAAGGACGTACACGCCACTGGAGATAAATGGGTCTATTGTGGATAGGGTGAGCAGCTTCAAATACTTGGGAGTCCGCATCGCAGAGGATCTGACGTGGGCAACGCACATTGCCGCACTGGTGGGTAAGGCTAAGCAGCGCCTTTACCACCTTAGACAACTGAGGAAATTCAGAGTGTCGCTGAGGATCCTTCATTGCTTCTACTCTGGGGCTGTAGAGAGCATCCTGTCCGGCAACATTACAGTCTGGTTTGGGAACAGCTCTGCCCAGGACAGGATGGCCCTGCAGAGAGTAGTGCGTTCGGCAGAACGCACCATGGGAACTACACTCGTCCCCCTGCAGGACCTATACATCAGGAGGTGCAGATCCAGAGCAAGCAAGATCATGAGGGACCCCTGCCACCCCAGTAACGGACTGTTCCAGATGTTACGGTCAGGCAAACGCCTCCGCTGTCACGCTGTGAAAACGGAGAGGATGAGACGGAGCTTCTTCCCACAGGCCATCAGGACTGTCAACTTTGATAACCCCAGAGACTAAATTTTTGTCGACACTTTTTGTGCTATGTTTAGTAACTTATTAACTTTATTTATATGCTGTAACTGTAATTATTTTTGTGCACAACCCGCAGGCATTGCCACTTTCATTTCACTGCACATCGAGTATGTGTATGTGACAAATAAATTTGACTTGACTTGACTTGACTTGACTTGACTTGAGAGGGGATCTTATCGAAACATATAAGATTATTAAGGGGTTGGACACGTTAGAGGCAGGAAACATGTTCCCAATGTTGGGGGAGTCCAGAACCAGGGGCCACAGTTTAAGAATAAGGGGTAGGCCATTTAGAACGGCACGGTAGCGCAGCGGTAGAGTTGCTGCTTTACAGCGAATGCAGCGCTGGAGACTCAGGTTTGATCCTGACTACGGGTGTTGCACTGTAAGGAGTTTGTACGTTCTCCCCGTGACCTGCGTGGGTTTTCTCCGAGATCTTCGGTTTCCTCCCACACTCAAAAGACGTACAGGTATGTAGGTTAATTGGCTGGGTAAATGTAAAAAAATTGTCCCTAGTGGGTGTAGGATAGTGTTAATGTACGGGAATCACTGGGCGGCACGGACTTGGAGGGCCGAAAAGGCCTGTTTCCGGCTGTATATATATGATATGATATGATATGATGAGGAAAAACTTTTTCAGTCAGAGAGTTGTAAATCTGTGGAATTCACTGCCTCAGAAGGCAGTGGAGGCCAATTTTCTGAATGCATTCAAGAGAGAGCTAGATAGAGCTCTTAAGGATAGCGGAGTCAGGGGGTATGGGGAGAAGGCGGGAACGGGGTACTGATTGAGAATGATCAGCCATGATCACATTGAATGGTGGTGCTGGCTCAAAGGGCCGAGTGGCCTACTCCTGCACCTATTGTCTATTGTCTCACATCCCCGTCATTCACTCTTCTCCTCCCCCCCCCCCCCCCCCCCATTGGGCAAAATATGCAAAAGCTTGAAAACACATCCCATCGGATTCAGGAACGGTTTCTTCTCCGCTGGATCGAACCCAGGATCGAACCCAAGTCTCCGGCGCTGTAAGGCAGCAGCTCCACCGCTGCACAACTGTGCCCAATTCAAACTTATGGTATCAGTCCAAGAAATCATTTAATTTAATGTAGTTCAGACCTAAGACTTGGGCTTTGGCGGGCAATATTAAGAGACTGTTGCCTGACACAATTTAGTCAGAGGTGCATTGGTGGGGTGAAGTAGATGCGAAAAATGAATGTTGAAAAGCAAGATAAAATTTTAAATTAATCTAAAGTCGTCATCTTTGTCAGCTGACTGCAATAAATCTGGTGAATTAATTCCTGCTGATTAAAAATAAATACAAAATATTTGGCAGAATTTACTACCTGTACAGAAATATCATCTAAAATCCACAGATAAATAGTTCTTTCCTGATGCCGGGTTGTGGCAGTAACACGACATTTATTGAGAGTTTAAAAATTATCATTTTGGAAAATGAATCAGGTATAGGGTGGCACGGTGGCATAGGGTGGCACGGCTGCATGCCGGAGACCCGGGACCGATTCCGACTAAGGGTGCTGGCTGTACGGAGTTTGTACGTTCTCCCCGTGACCACGTGGGTTTTCTCCGAGATCTTCGGTTTCCTCCCACACTCCAAAGACATACAGGTTTGTAGGTTAATTGGCTTGGTATAAGTGGAAATTGTCCCTAGTGTGTGTGTGTAGGATAGTGTTAGTGTGACGGGATTGCCGGTCGGTGTGGACCCGGTGGGCCGAAGGGCCTGTTTCCGCGCCTATCTCTAAACTACACCAAACTAAGCTATAGAGCCAGACAGTATGGAAAATGGCCCATCAACCCACCAAATCTATGCCAGGCATCTATACTAATGCTACACCAACCTAATGTTATTCTTCCCACACTATCATCAGCATCCCCTCTTCTCCCCCCCCCCCCCTTTCCCCCCTACCACCCACACAGTTCTACCATTCAACTGCACACCGGGGGACATTTTACAGCAACCATTTAACCTGCATGTTTTTGGAATGTGGGAGGAAACCAGAGTTCCTACAGGATACCCACATAATCATTGAAAGAACCTGCAACCTCCACACAGACGGCGAGTGGAGCTGCTGCCTCTCAGTTCCACTGACCCCAGTTCAATTGAAGATCGGCATTACCCTTGTGTCACTGGAGCTGCTCTGACAAACCAAATCAGACAACAAGAAAATACAAATCAAACCCTCAGTCATTTTTCTCTCCACACGCTACATCCATCAGGAACACAGGCATTCATCGCTAGAACAAAAGAGTTATTTTGCTCGCCCAAAAAATGGAAACATTCTAACTTAAGCTTCACTGTCAGAGTGAGGCCACGTGCAAATTGGAGGAACTGTACCACATATTGTGCTTGGGCAGATCACAACCCAGTGGTATGAACAGTGATTTCTCTAAGTTCAAGTAACACTTGCATTCACTCTCTCTCCGTCCCTCCCCCACCTTGGCCATCCTGTTAGTTTCACTGTTCGCAAACATACATCCCTTCGTTATCACCTCTTCAAGAGCCAACAATGGACCATTGTGGGCTCCACCTTTCCTTCGTCTTCAGTGCCAGCTCTGATTTGTTCTTTTTCATATCTCTAATTTCCCTCTCCCCAGACTCATAGTCTGAAGAAGGGTGTCAACCCGAAACATCACCCATTCCTTCTCTCCAGAGGTGCTGCCTGACCCACTGAGTTACTCCAGCATTTTGTGTCCATCTTCGGTGTAAACCAGCATCTGCAATTCCTTCCCACACATTCTAACTTAAGCTTTATTCATTCGTGAAGATTTATCATTGCAAGGAGTATACATCTACAGAATAGCATTTCAGAACATGTCATGTTCAATATCTGTACATAGTTAAGAATGGAATTGGGGAGTATAGCAAGTACTTAACCAGCTGTTTCTGCAGATATTAATTGATACAGTATTCACAACTTTACACATGGGAATATTTCACACAGTATCTACTGAGAAAAACATATTTCAGTCTAAAGACTTTGAGCTGCATTAATATTACATTTATAATTGAATTGAGGGAATTGCATGCAGCCTCATTTTTCACACTCAAACTAAAACTTAAAATACATAAGTAGAACCATTTTATCCTTAAAACAAAATACCATTAAAGGGTTAAAGAGGTTCTGTTAAATGCTCTCAAAATAACCTTTGATAATAACACCCAAAAATATGTGGCTTTTCATTTCACTAATAATATTAACAAGGAAGGAGAATGACAAAGAAAATCGCCGAGTCAATAACAGTCTATTCTTGAAATTTAACTGTAAAATGCTAATCTCTCCAGTGCTGGTTAACAGAGGAGATAAAACGACAGTGATGGATGAAAGCTAGTTTGGCATCCATTCCATTAGAGCACAGATCCCACTGTAATAATGCTCCCAGCTTTAAAGACCCCCTATTTGCTATGCTCAGAAGAAAGGAATCTTGTATAAAAACAAATGATGCCCGCAACGTGGTATCCCATTGAAGATTTTGGAGGATTGAATAGACTATGTCAGCATCAAATAATTTTTAAAGTACAATACCAAACCCAGGCAAATCACCAGGCAAATCAGGGACGGGGCCCGACCTCAAACGTCACCCATCATTTTTCTCTTGAGACGCTGCCTGACCTGCTGAGTTACTCCAGCACTTTGTGTCTATCTTCGAAAATAAACCAAACACTGGCTTCACTCACAAGGATTGAGGGTCAGGAGGACTGAAAAACAATAGGAAGCAGACAGTTGCAAAAACTAACAGCAGCAGATTTGTTTTGAAACCAGAGGTATTATCATATCAATAGATTTATCCTGGGCACATTTCAATTCCTTGTAGAAATCACGGCAACAACTTTGTTGCATGCCTGTCACACTGCCACTGACTGCCCGCTCAGCAGACAATATTATAGACAATAGACAATAGACAATAGGTGCAGGAGGAGGCCATTCGGCCCTTCGAGCCAGCGCCGCCATTCAATGTGATCATGGCTGATCATTCTCAATCAGTACCCCGTTCCTGCCTTCTCCTATTCTGTGTAGGAAGGAACTGCAGATGCTGGTTTAAATCGAAGGTAGACACAAAATGCTGGAGTAACTGCCTGCGGGACAGGCAGCTTCTCTGGACAGAAGGGATGGGTGGTGTTTTGGGTCGAGACCCTTCATCAGATGAATATTCTGTCCTCTGTATCTGAAACTGTGGTGAAATTCTTTAAGCAATAAAATGCCATCCTCAAATTGTAGGTGTACGTGGATTTTTACTAACTCCAGATGCACAGTTCCCTTTTAGTATTACAGCATTCCTCTGGGTTCAACATTGAACATACCTGTAAGTTCCTGATGATGGTTACTATGGAGCAGGTTTTCCCCATTAGTTTTGCCTCTAAAATCCTGTTAAAGTTCTAATTTCTTCATTTTTCACTGAATGAAGTTCAAATGCAGCTATTTTCTCTCCATCTTCTCACTCACAAACTCAGTTGAACTGTTGCTTTTCTTTTAAAGCAATCTTCAACTTTGCTTGAGGTGGACACAAAAAGCTGGAGTAACTCAGCGGGACAGGCAGCACCTCTGGAGAGAAGTAACTACTTGTTTGCTTCAACTTTGCTTGTTGCTTATCAATGATTTCTAAGCAATTAAAACGGAAAATACTGGAAACACTCAAGGGGTCAGGCAGCATCTGCAGAGGGAGTGAAAAGCGAAGTTAATATTCAAGGTCAAGTGATCTCTGAACAGAATTGAAATGTTTTAGACAATAGACAATAGACAATAGGTGCAGGAGTAGGCCATTCAGCCCTTCGAGCCAGCACCGCCATTCAATGCGATAATGGCTGATCACTCTCAATCAGTACCCCGTTCCTGCCTTCTCCCCATACCCACTCACTCCGCTATCCTTAAGAGCTCTATCCAGCTCTCTCTTGAAAGCATCCAACGAACTGGCCTCCACTGCCTTCTGAGGCAGAGAATTCCACACCTTCACCACTCTCTGACTGAAAAAGTTCTTCCTCATCTCTGTTCTAAATGGCCTACCCCTTATTCTTAAACTGTTGCCCCTTGTTCTGAACTCCCCCAACATTGGGAACATGTTTCCTGCCTCTAATGTGTCCAATCCCCTAATTATCTTATATGTTTCAGTAAGATCCCCCCTCATCCTTCTAAATTCCAGTGTATACAAGCCCAATCGCTCCAGCCTTTCAACATACGACAGTCCCGCCATTCCGGGAATTAACCTAGTGAACCTACGCTGCACGCCCTCCATAGCAAGAATATCCTTCCTCAAATTTGGAGACCAAAACTGCACACAGTACTCCAGGTGCGGTCTCACCAGGGCCCGGTACAACTGTAGAAGGACCTCTTTGCTCCTATACTCAACTCCTCTTGTTATGAAGGCCAACATTCCATTGGCTTTCTTCACTGCCTGCTGTACCTGCATGCTTCCTTTCATTGACTGATGCACTAGGACACCCAGATCTCGTTGAACTCCCCCTCCTCCTAACTTGACACCATTCAGATAATAATCTGCCTTTCTATTCTTACTTCCAAAGTGAATAACCTCACACTTATCTACATTAAACTGCATCTGCCATGTATCCGCCCACTCACACAACCTGTCCAAGTCACCCTGCAGCCTTATTGCATCTTCCTCACAATTCACACTACCCCCCAGCTTAGTATCATCTACAAATTTGCTAATGATACTTTTAATCCCTTCGTCTAAGTCATTAATGTATATTGTAAATAGCTGGGGTCCCAGCACCGAACCTTGCGGTACCCCACTGGTCACTGCCTGCCATTCCGAAAGGGACCCATTTATCCCCACTCTTTGCTTTCTGTCTGTCAACCAATTTTCTATCCATGTCAGTACCCTACCCCCAATACCATGTGCCCTAATTTTGCCCACTAATCTCCTATGTGGGACCTTGTCGAAGGCTTTCTGAAAGTCGAGGTACACCACATCCACTGACTCTCCCCTGTCAATTTTCCTGGTTACATCCTCAAAAAATTCCAGTAGATTTGTCAAGCATGATTTCCCCTTCGTAAATCCATGCTGACTCGGAATGATCCTGTTACTGCTATCCAAATGCTCAGCAATTTCGTCTTTTATAATTGACTCCAGCATCTTCCCCACCACTGATGTCAGACTAACTGGTCTATAATTACCCGTTTTCTCTCTCCCTCCTTTCTTAAAAAGTGGGATAACATTTGCTATCCTCCAATCCACAGGAACTGATCCTGAATCTATAGAACATTGAAAAATGATCTCCAATGCTTCCACTATTTCTAGAGCCACCTCCTTAAGTACCCTGGGATGCAGACCATCAGGCCCTGGGGATTTATCAGCCTTCAGTCCCATCAGTCTACCCAAAACCATTTCCTGCCTAATGTGGATTTCCTTCAGTTCCTCCATCACCCTAGGTTCTCCGGCCCCTAGAACATTTGGGAGATTGTGTTTTCTCGTTTTATTTCAGATTTGCATTGTCTGCAGCTTTTGCTCAGTCAGCTCCCTAGCTAAAGAATGTTTTGCTCACATCCTGATTCTATAAGAATGTCAGAATCACTTTGAGCCAAAGATTTATCTTAAACCTTAACTTGCAAAATTTCCTCAATGAAATATCAAAACTAGACTCTCTGTTCATATAAATCATTTTGTTCAGCCTTGAACAAGAGCAGAACACAGTGCATTCCAGTTCGGGGATGTTATTCCCACTAGTCAACTAGATACATCAGATTAAGTAACTGTGTTGGTGTTGCTATGCTGCAAAGAATCATTCACACTGTTCATTCCACAAAAAAATTAAATTAAACCTCCAAAGGCATGCTCTGAGACTTTATTCATTTACCTACATGATTCTAACAATGAATCCCCAGACAGGGAAATGTCTGTTGTTTATTTTTTTCCCCCGAAAGCTATGATTATAGTTAAAGAGCTAATAAATTAGGTAAAGTGCCAATCTGAGAATGAAAGTCATTATAGAAACATAAACCTCCCCCTCCCCCTTCTATCCTTACCCTTCGATGACTACTGGCAAATACATATGATTCTCACTCATTACCTCTTCCCCCTCACCTACCAAAATATTTTCATGAATTTTGTTAATCACATCAATTAAAATGGATTCATCTCACTGAGCTTTTGGAAAATAGTCAATGATTCAAATCAGCAACATTCGTATCAGATACAGGAGGATAGTTAATAAGTTAAACCAACAAAGAATATACAGAAAATAGACACAAAATGCTGGAGTAACTCAGCGGGACAGGCGGCATCTCTGGAGAGGAATGGATGATGTTTCAGGTCGAGACCCTTCTTCAGACTGAAGAGTACCTTCCTACACAAAGAAGATACAGAATGATATGTATCCTTTCTACTGAATAAAGTAAGTATGTGGTGAATAGAACAGTACAGCATGTTGGAGAGAATTACAGATGTTGGTTTATACCAAAGGTAAACACAAAATGCTGGAGTAACTCAGCAGGACAGGCAGCATCTTTGTGGAGAGAAGGAACGGGTGGCATTTCGGGTCGAGACCCTTCTTCAGACTGATGTCAGGGGAGTGGGCAGGACAAAGATAGAATGTCGTCGGAGACAGTAAGACTGGTGGGAGAACTAGGAAGGGGAGGGGATCGAGAGGGAAAGCAGGGACTATTTGAAGTTAGAGAAGTCAATGTTCATATTGCTGGGGTGTAAACTACCCAAGCGAAATATGAGGTGCTGTTCCTCCAATTTGTGCTGGGCTTCGCTCTGACAATGGAGAAGGCCCAGGACAGTAAGGTCAGATTGGGAATGGGAGGGGGAGTTAAAGTGCTGTGCAACCAGGAGATCAGGTAGGTTAAGACGGACTGAGCGGAGGGTTCAGAGGGCCAGGCAGCATCTCTGGATAAAAGGAATAGGTGATGTTTTGAGTCAGAACCCTTCTACAGTGTCTATCTATCTGTCCATAGACAGCACAGGCCCTTCGTCCCACAATGTCTGCACCAAACATGATGTCAACATCGACTCATATATAATCCATATCCCTCCATTCCCTGCATATCCCATGTATTTATCCAAAAGTCTCTTAAATGCCACTCGGCAGTTGAGCTAGCAAAGGAGACTTTCTGGAGGATCTTTGCTTACCAGAATTGCAATATATAAACAAGAGCTTTGGCCACATGTTACAATCCTTAAACAGGTGCACATCTAATATTATCAAACCACACATTACAATAAGGTTGCTTTAAACAAAGGAAAAGCTTACACATGAGGGATGGCATCTTTGTTCTGATTAACTTCCAAACAGGTAAATCAATTCCTCTCAGCTCCACATTGAAACCACAGTGATGGAGAGCAGCTGATCTCATGATACCATTGTTAAAGGGATACACACCCAGCATTACATCAGATGTCTTTCCAATCCCCAAAGTCTGCCATTCCACTGAAATTAGATCACCTTTTAAATAGTAACAGAAAATGTTGGGGATATTCAGCAGGTTAGGCAGCATCTGTGGAGAGAGAAACCGAGTTGAGGCTTCAGATCGATTACCTTTTTGAGGGAACTTTCAGTTCTGACAAAATGCCATTCACCAAAAACAGAAACTCTGTTTCTCTTCCATAGATGCTCTCTGTCTGCCGTGTCTCTAATACTTTCTACTTGTATTTCAGATTTCCAGTATCTGCAGTTGTTTTGCTTACAATATCACCTTTTGCTTAGTGGTATTAGTAGGAAATGTGACATGGCGTTATTCTCCTGTTGATGAATACAGGGCAAACTTTAGTATTCAATCAAAAACCTAGTAGACATCACTTAACTCACCACAGATTCATGGATAAATGCGTAACATTTTGTTTCATTTGCTTCTATTGAGCTATAAAAGAGAACAATCAACATTGGTTAAATTAACTGCGATCAATTTTTGTCTGGTGTATTTTTGTCCACTTACCTCTTTTTCAGTGTCCATGCCAATCACAATGCCTAATGTGCATCAGAGTGTTACTTCTCTCCCGTATACCAAAGATAGATACAAAGTGCTGGAGTAACTCAGCAGGTCAGGCAGCATCTCTTGATGGTGGAAGCAGAGTCTTTGAACAGTCCATGGCAGTGATAGATGGATTATTGAACATCAAATGGTTGAAAGCTTACTGTGCGTGGACACGACTGGGGAGTTTCATCAGAATAACTGTGATATTATTAAAGAGCAGAAAACTTGGTCTACTCCTGCTCTTACTTTATGTATACATAAAGACTAGACCGGAGTGTCCAGCTGGTACAAGATTTAATAACTCACCAGCACTAATGCAAATTATTTTAAATTGTTGCCATTTGCCCCAGGAATGCAAGCATTCCCTTTCAATATCAACGCCAATATTTTATGTAGAAAAATGTACGACAGATGCTGGTTTACAAAAACAGACACAAAGTGCTGGGGTTACTCAGCGGGTCAGGCAGCATCTCTGGAGAATGTGGATAGGTGAGGTTTGGGGTCTGGACCCTTCTTCAGACTGGAGTCGGAAGAAGGGTCCTGAACTAAATCAAAAGACGAGTCCTGACCCCAAAATGTCACCTTTCCATGTTCTCAAGAAATGCTGCCTAACCCGCTGAGCATTTTGTGTCTTTTTTCGCCAATATTTTATGTCAGCGTTCAGATGAAAAATCATTGAGCAGAAATATTAATTCTATTGTTCCCCACAAGTGCGGATAGATTTGTCAAGCAGCCATAGCAAATTCTGATTTCATCTCATCATTTTTAATCTGAAAACCATTCATACCGTCCTTTGGTGACGGAAATGCTGAAAGGTATATGTTTCAGCACCTTAAGATTGATTGTGACCACTATTTGCTGGGGAAATTGTGAAAGAATCCCAACTACTCTTTACATATACCTGGTCCTATTAAAAATAAATCTTCTCCTGTTTTGGGCAATAGTTCGTGTACTATGCAGAGATGTGCACGCGTGTATCTATTTAGTAAAATGCTTTTATCAACTCGTTGAATGCTGGTCGAACAATCTGAAGCAGACTGTTGTTATCTGGTTAAATTAACAATGAGTGCTAAACCTCTTCAGACTTGGGAATACGGTAGATATTGAACCCGGATTAATTGGCCTGCTTGCTGATCCAGCTTTTTAACAGATGACTGAATGCCTGTCAGGTAAGAAGTCAGCGTATCTCTGCCACTAGCTCCAACTGCTTGGTTTGTGCAATGGGCTGACTGATTGGAGCCATTAATTATAACATCAGAATTAGACAGTTCGATGTGCAGAGTACGTGACATGCCTCTGAAAGTGGAGTATAATTGAGAAGACTGACACATGCTGACCAACCGCCTGACAAAGCTGAATTACTTCTTTTTTTGGCACGTTAAATGTGGAATAAATCTAGCAGGGATGTTGAACTCTGACCTCTTCAACGTATTAGAATTTGCTGACGTGTGTAGCTGGGCGTCCCTCAGAGAAAATTCTCTCCGCAAATTCTGGCTGGATTGTGGACGGCACCTGTAACAAGAGTGCTGAGGCATGGCCGAGAGGTGACATCACCTGGCTGGGCCTCACCATTTAATCCAGACAGGGACTGGAAACGGTGCAGGGAAGACTTACGAGAATGTTGCCAGGACTCGAGGGTCTGAGCTATAGAGAGAGATTGAGCAGGCTAGGACTATTCCTCGGAGCGCAGGAGGATGAGGGGTGATCGTTTCAGGGTGTATAAAATCATGGGAGGAACAGATCGGGTAGATGCACAATCTTTTGCCCAGAGTAGGGGAATCAAGAACCAGGGGACATTGCTTTAAGGTGAGGGGGTGGGGGGAAAGATTTAATAGGAACCTGAGGGATAACGTTTTTACATGAAGGGTGGAGGGTGAATGGAATGAGCTGCTTCAGGAGGTAGTTGAGGCAGATACTATTGCAACGTTTAAGAAATATTTAGACAAGTACGTGGATAGGACAGGTTTAGAGGGTTATGGACCAAACGCAGGCAGGTGGTACTAGTGTAGATGGGACATGTTGGTTGGTGTGGGGAAGTTGGGCCGAAGGGCCTGTTTCCACACTGTATGATTCTATGACTCTATGTGTCAAGGAACTGAAAATTGGAGCAAAAGTGAAATGACGAAAGGAAAGGAAAATCGAATAACAACTATGATCCTGCCATGAGCTATTGTAATGGTGCAAGCTTAAAGAGCATCTTCAGTGCCCAAAAACACTCAGGTTCACCCTCAGGGCCACCTGCATCCTGCTCCATTAAAGTGAGCAACAGCTATGTTGCAGCCACATTGGGTGGGTAAAAGGAGCGGCACCAAAAATCAAGAGAGCTAAGAGTGTTTTATTGCTATATGTAGTGAAACGGAATAATAAAATTCTTCCTTGCAACAGCACAACAGGCTTGTAAACACAGTACTCAATAGATGATATAATAAACAGACATAGAAAAACAAGCTCCATGAATAAAAAACTCAATTTCGTGCAAAAAAGTTGTTAAAATTCTCCCTAATGTGTGTAGGCTAGTGTACAGGGTGATTGCTGGTTGGAACGGACTCAGTGGGCTGAAGGGCCTGCTTCCACGCTGTATCTCTAAACTTTAACGTCTAAATCTCTAAAGTCTAAATGTGGAGGGACTTCAGAACTTTGATCTTATCCCTTTGTTGTGAGATTGGTTTAAACTCAACAAGTTGTTTTTCCAGTTTAGACATACAATCTGTGTTACAGCTTCAGTAGTCTGGCACCTCATCATTAGGAATGCCAGGCATTGATCCCCAAATGCTCTTCCACATGCCTTGTTTAATTGTTTTATGCCACATGGATGTCACTATATTTTCATATAAAATATATATTATGAGTCAGACCTGAGATATTACATCAGATAATTTAAATGGCGATTCCAATTTGGCCGGTCCTAAGATACAAGGACGAAAGAAGGGTCTTGACCCCAAACGTCGCCCATCTATGTTCTCCAGAGATATTGACTGTCTCACTGAGTTACTCCAGCACATTGTGTCTTTTTTCCCCCCGAGATTTGAGAGCTCTGATAGAGACCTGATGCCTGAAAGGAATGAGATGAGGAACCAGGTTAAAAAACATTGATAGATATGGATAGGAAAGATTTAGAGAGTTTTGGACCAAATGCAGGCAAATGAGACTTGCTTTGATGGGGCATCGTGGTCGGTATGGATGAGATGCGCCAAAGGGCCGGTTTTGTGCTGTATGACTCTAAATGTACTTTTGAGTGTCCCTGGTTGTGGTAGAGTTGCAAAGGCCTTGCAGTATTGATGGGGTGGAAAAACAAAAGGGAGCAATCCTGGTATCTGTAGCAAAATATCTTTGAAGATTTGAGGCATTGTTATGGGATCAATACAGGGCCAAAGTCTGGAAGTATTGCAGAGGATGGGCCCTGAAATAGGCTGGCTCCTAACTGTGGATCTTAACTGTGCAATTTTCCTTTATCTCAACAATAATGTCTAGCCATTTGTGCCATTAGGACTCTATCTAAAACCATCAAATGGACTATTAGTATGAGCATGGTCTTAAACTACTTGTATAAAGTCTTAGAGGCTGGATAAATAATGTTCTGTGCATTTTTTGACATTGCGAATTATTTGATGAAAATAAGTTCTTCATTTATTTACAGATTGTCAAAAAATGCACGAAAATTGTGTATGCACCCTCCAAACTTTTGTATTAGTAGTTTAAGCAGCAAAGGGCAGCTTGCTTTCTTTTTCATATTTTCTGATACAATTTGGAGATGAAGCTGGAAAGGTAACATTTCAAATAAATTCATTTTGGATAATTAACCTTTGCTTTGGCTCCTACAAACCACTAGAAGAAATAATGTACTATTAATTGCAGGTTTTGTCTGAATCGTAGAAAAGTTGTTAGTTATTTTAATATAAACTTGCCTGTGAAGTTAGTCTAGGTTATTTGGTGGATGGTGGAGCAAATGAGGATGCAAAGGATTTCTGCATCAAGCTTGGTCTATTATTTAATGACGGGGTCTTTGTTCAAAGTTATTGCACATTTGCCTTTTGTAAAAGTTAACTTTATTTAATCCAGCTTGTAAGATTTGGCTTCAAGATGTGGCTTAAGGATTTAATGTTGCAGGAAGGAACAGTGGATGCTGGTTTAAACCAAAGCTAGACACAAAATGCTGGAGTAACTCAGCGGGACAGGCGGCATCTCTGGGTAGAAGGAATAGGTGACGTTTCGACCCGAAACCTCACCCATTCCTTACATCCAGAGATGCTGCCTGTCCCGCTGAGTTACTCCAGCATTTTAGACAACAGACAATAGGTGCAGGAGGAGGCCATTCGGCCCTTTGAGCCAGCACCACCATTCAATGTGATCATGGCTGATCATTCTCAATCAGTACCCCGTTCCTGCCTTCTCCCCATACCCCCTGACTCCACTATCCTTAAGAGCTCTATCCAGCTCTCTCTTGAATGCATTCAGAGAATTGGCCTCCACTGCCTTCTGAGGCAGAGAATTCCACAGATTCACCACTCTGACTGAAAAAGTTTTTCCTCATCTCAGTTCTAAATGGCCTGCCCCATATTCTTAAACTGTGGCCCCTTGTTCCCCCTTGTTTGTGTCTATCTTAAGGATTTAATGTGTGGGGGGACATACTGAGTGCAAGTAAAAATAGAGGACAAATAGTATTACTGACAATATTGACAATCGGGACACTTTCCTTTTCCTCAGATTTTCATTTTAAATCAATCTCAGTTTGAATTTTAACTTCCCATGGAGTTATTTAGACTGGGCTACAATAATGCATGTATGTGAATTCAGTAATTATAGACGAGAATGGGTTGGGAGAATCACCTGCTCGAGATGATGTAACGATGAAAAAATATGAGTGGATAGCCTGTGTTTTGGAGAGATCACCAAACAGATTCAAAACGTACCTTTTGACATTCACACAATGCTGGTGAAGAATCTCACCTTCAGACAACACAGGTGATAGTTCATTAAATTGCTTTTGACAGTGCGAGAGCTGTGTGTAACATGTCGTCTTCATGCAAGGTCAGCCTGTTTCCCGTTCATATCTTTAATATGCGCAGAAGCTGGTCTGGGGCAGGGAGGTGCTGGGAGGATCACTGTCTTTGTCAAATAAGCCCCAGGCAAACAGTGAGCAGGTTAGAGCTGTTGTGTTCCACACTTTATTCATTAAAAAAGCACTGAAATTTCTGACACAGTTATATAAAATGGTAGTAGCATTACATAAATAGTATTAAATTTCGTATTTTTTTGTCTTTTTAAGCATCAGATCAAGGGGTTACACAAAAATGAATTGTTGATGAAATTAGATACTTTGTGGCAACAATACTGAATTAAGTTTTCAGTAGCGCAGAGAGAGGCAACATTTACTAAACACTTTTTTTTTCCATATCTCAACAATAGGTACATCTAGTCAACGTTCTCTATCAGCGCATTTTTCCCCTAAAACTATGACAAACTGACACTGGTACAGTGAACACAAAGACATTCAAAATAAGTTTTTTTTTTGCAATGTAACCGGATCAACAAGATTTACAATTTTTTTTTCAAAACTGTTAACGGGAAGCAGCTATTTGTAAAAAAAGAAAAAAAACATTGGATGCAGGAACACAACAGAGAAGAAAAAAAATTAAAACACTTTCTTTCTTTCTTGAATGACTTGGAAAGGCAACAGCTTTTTAAGTTGAAACACTCCGTTTGATAACTTTTCTTTTGAATTATCTGTGGTATTAGGATATGTTAAGAGTTAAGAAACACGGTTTATTTAGCTTCGAGAGGTTTGCACGCGCAAGATCTAACAAATGAAACTGAGTGCTACCAGCTTAATTACTTCACAGTCACCCATGACTTTTTATCTTTAAATAATATTTTTTGAACCACAAAATATTGTCCCGATAGAGGTATGAGGCAAGTGTAATTAATACCTGCGTGTACTTTCATAAAGTATCAAGACCAAATTATTTTATCTACACCTAATCTTCAGCTCCTAAGAATAAAACTTATTAAAAAGTTATGACCAATTTACTCTTGGGAACCAGTTCATACCCAGGGACAGTACGTGAGTAGCTCTGCATAGAGATGCCATCTCCTTCACTCGTTTACATACATACACACAGCATGGGGGTAACCTGAGAAATGTGCTCTGAAGTCTCCCTCCTGGTAAAACATTTCCAGCCCACAGTGAATTTCAAGTATCCCATTAATGACATAGAATATTAATTATAAATTAATATACTTTACAATTCTTTCAATAATAGACACATATAATATAATATTTACAGTTTTCATAAATGCTTTTGCTACTTTTGTTTAGCATCCCTGAGAATGGTCTCTTCTTTAAGTACCTTCACACACACACAAAAACACACGGCGTATGGTCACGTGCGAGGAAGCCATCTCACTAAACTGATTTGGTGGGCCGCGAGGTTTAGTGTTGCTTTGCTTATACACAATCTTTTCTTTAAAAAAAAATGCATACTCTTTCCTTTGCTTTAAAAACCTGGCAACTCATGGAGGTTAAAGCTGACAATGGGAGACGGGCAAGAGAGATGGTGGGGGGGGGGGGGGGGAAGACAGAACGGGAGAGAGAACTAGTGAGAAATAAGAGAACTTGCTAGAGGTATTTGCCTTGTGTGCTAGGATTTGGTTTAGTGGGTACACTTCTAAAACATAAGAGACTTTGTATAACTTTGTTTTCCACAATCCTTGAGTTTTATGTACCAGAACAGGTTTTTGTTTTCTCTTGTGACTGCTGAGATTACTGAACAATGTGTGCACTGGTTAATGCTCAAATAAATGCAGACTGGCTCCACTGTTGTGCCAAGACACCGAGTACCACTCCTAAGAGACAAGATCACAGTTGAACAAAAAAAAATTGGAAACGACAAAAGTTTATAAATAGTGCATCAGCCAAAGCGTTCTCTGACAAGCATCATTAGTTTTTTCTTTCCCTTATAAATCTGTTTTAAGTTATCTATGAACTGAGCAAATTGTATATGTCCATCCTGTGCCATCAGAAACGTCTCTCTGGCTTTGCTGAGGAATTCGATGAACTCCCCATAGTGCCGCGGGCTGATGTGGGTCAGGCGGGAGTGCGTGGTGTTGATGTAGGCGCCGATCGTGGCGTCCAGGAGCTGGCGCAGAGGAGCCTTGTCAGTTGACATCAGTTTACCAGAATTCCTCCGGCCCGGTATACCCGCGAGACCGGGCGCCGTCATCGTACACCGGCGCAGAATGTCCGATAGCACCGTGGCGCACTGTACGCTCTTCACAACCAAGGGGATAATGGCAGCCAGTTCATTTTTACCCAAAGAGTGGCTCAAAGCACAGGCCCAAAGAACATCGTTGATGGCCGGGTGGGTGTCCTGGTTGTAGGCTAGGTTGAGGTGGGTCATGGCGAGGCTGGCAAGTTTGAAGGCCCGTAACGGGTACCCTCGATGCTCCATATATCGAGCTATGGTAAACAACTGGGAATAGGTCATACCCGTAGAGGCTGCATCGATAACTATTTGATAGGCCGTCTCAAAGGCAATGTGGTCTTTCTCGCACAGTGTTAAAGCAGACAGTGCACAATTCTGCGGATCCTTCATGGCACATTGAAGAGCAAGGGTGCGGGCACAGCTTGCCAGCTCCTCCCTTTGCGTGTAGTCCAGGTTCAGCCGGAGAATGGTGTTGTGCGATGTGATGGTCGCTGCCACAATACTAGTTGCTTCGGTCGGAGTGAAGAGCGTGTACCAGCTCTGCAGGATGCTGACCAAAGCTCGGACACCTAAATGAAACAGAAAGGAATGGAAAGACAGTACAGTAAGTGAACCGTTCCTTCAATCATTCAGAGACCTTTTCCAGAATGCATGGACATCATTTATATATTTTCCTTTTTCCTAAATAGATTAATCTGAAGGCCAGGAGAGGTTCTGACCTTCACAAGTCAACAAGAGGAACACTTGAAAAGAAAATAGAATGATGATAGAAAAGAGTCCGGCTGGCAACAGATACATTATATTAAGCTATTAAATTGTCCCCTGTTGCATTGCCTTCTTCTGTCAGTGTACGTTTATATGCAGCACTCCCTCTCTTCCCTACAAGCAGATCAGCAATTGGAGAGGTGCAATAATGATAGTGCACAGGGATCAAATGCAGTGTCACAAAGATGAAAGGCACATGCATGGGGTAGAGAAGGGTGAACTCTTCTTTTTCTTTCCAACAATTAGAACAGTGGGCAGTTATCTGTTGCCATCCACCAGCCTCTGTCTCGCCCCTCCCTCTCCCTGTTATATTCTAACCCTTTTTCTCTTCACTCTCAGTCCTGAGGCACCTGAAGGTATGTAGGTTAATTGGCTGGGCAAATGCAAAAATTGTCCCTAGTGGGTGTAGGATAGTGTTAATGTGCGGGGATCGCTGGGCGGCACGGACCCGGTGGACCGAAGGGCCTGTTTCTGTGCTGTATCTCTAAATCTAAAATCTAAACATCTACCATCCCTTTGCCTCTTCAGATGCTGCCTGATTTGCCACACAAATTCTTCCAGACATTCATTTCTCATGTGTTTTAACGATTAATGTCATGCTTACTAAAATGGAGCAATTTGGCGCGATAGCCATTTCAGTTGGGAAAGGTTTTTATTGTGGACACGCAGTAAATAATTATAATGCAGACGTTTTTCAGTTTAAAAAAAACCCAATTTAGAATTAGATAAACCTCTTGCAATTTGCAGTATCTTTAAAAAGGAAATCGCTAGTCTTGAAATCAAATGAATGGTGATCCTTGCTTGCAGTGATAAAATTGTTAAATGCAGATTTTGTAAAATCTATTGCAATGATTACATTGCATACCAACTTCTGTAGCACAGGTCACCAACCAGCGCACCATTTCCCTGCGTCGCCAGTTCAGGGTCGATAGGGTCATCCGCATCACCTGTGCAAAAGCAGATACAGTGCATGAGTTCATCTTCTGTTATGTCTCTCCTATTATCCACAATATCTAGTATCAGCCTCAGACCAAGATTGGTTGTCCTGGACAAGTGTGGAAGGACATGAATGAATTGTCACATGTACCTAGGTACAGTGAAATGCTTTGTTTTTCCTACAGCCTAGGCAGTATACAAGTGGCACCACGTGTCTGCTGCTGACAAAGTACCCCTGAACAGTTCTGTCTACTGCCTGCCGCTCCCTATGGCAGCAGGCCTCACCCCCCCTACCCCCCCCCCCACCCACGACGGTTCCCCCTATAGTTTTGGCGCCCCCCACCCCAACCCACCGGGTCCTCCTTTGGTCCTCCTCGCTCTCGACGTCACATGTGAGGGAAATATTTTGACCTAGAGTGCTTTGTGCCTTTTCTTCTCCATAGTGGGATATCTAAATTACGGGGCAGGGTGGGATGAAGGGAGGGGGAAGAGAAGCTCCTGTCAACACGACTCCTCTTCCTCCCTGTTCTTGAAGGCAGGATTTTTAGCAGCAGTTTGTGATCAACTGTCGTTCATCCGTGGGCCAAAAATTATCTCTTCTCTCAAGAGGTGTGCAAATCTTTGGTTCTCTCTCCCAGGGTATTGAGGATGTCTAAATAATTCAGAATATTTAAGACAGTGATGGGTATGTATCAGAACTGTAGGATAGCCAAATATTACAGGGAATGAGCAGAAAAATGAATTGAAAGTTAAAGATCAGATTGCCCATGACTTTGTTGAATGATGGACCAGACCCAAGGGGGGCATATCCCATACCTGATGCCATTTCCTATTTTCCTATTCCGTTCCTGGTCATTTCAAGTTCTCCAGATTTCAGAAAGCTGGTTTAAGACAAATAGTTTGTTCCCAAGTCTCCAGCAATGAATCACCATGGTTAGAAAACTTCCCCTCTTTGCCGCCCTGAGATTTGCTCTCTGGCGTGTGGGCTGGATTGAAAGGGTTTCACTGGGCGTGGCGAACGTACCTGCAAGCCAAGCTCCAGGGCCACATTGAGAAGCGTAATGTCTGGAGGGCTGTCTGCCGGTGTTGCTATTTTAAACGCATCCTGGGCCAGTTTGAATATCAAGGATGAGGAATGAATGTTCTTCCGAATGGCTTCTAGGACCGTCCGCAACCTCAGCATATCCCCTGTAAACAGTCAGAATAAGTTACTTGGACCCTGCCGGTCTGCCACATTGGTGCCATCACTCTGCAGTTCACGAACCGCAGAATGGATATAGACAATAGACAATAGGTGCAGAAGGAGGCCATTCGGCCCTTCGAGCCAGCACCGCCATTCAATGTGATCATGGCTGATCATTCTCAATCAGTACCCCGTTCCTGCCTTCTCCCCATACCCCCTGACTCCGCTATCCTTAAGAGCTCTATCCAGCTCTCTCTTGAATGCAATCAGTACCCCGTTCCTGCCTTCTCCCCATACCCCCTGACTCCGCTATCCTTAAGAGCTCTATCCAGCTCTCTCTTGAATATAGTGCAGAAGGAGGCCACTCGGCCTGTCTTGTTCATACTGGCTCTATGCAATAATAATCCAGACTTGTTACCGCGGCCCTGTAAATTTGTTTCTTTCAGTTTCCCTTTGAACACACCACAATAGAAATTTCCTCCGCGAGGATCGCTGATGCTTTATCCCAGACCTTAACCACTTCTTGTATTAAAAAAACCCCAAGTCACGTTTGATTCTCTTGCCTGTCACCACACTCTCGCATTCTGTGTAGGAAGGAACTGCAGATGCTGGTTTATACCAAAGGTAGACACAAAATGCTGGAGTAACTCAGCGAGTCAGGTTTCATCTCTGGAGATGCTGCCAGACCTGCTGAGTTACTCCAGCACTTCGTGTGTCTCGCGTATTCTGTGCCAGTTTACAAAACCAGGATTCAATTTTTCTTCACCTGTTTACCAACCTGCCCCACCACTTTCAATGATTAAGCACATCTACTCCATTGTTTTTTTCATTTTTATGCAATTTTTTGAACTTTGTCAAAATATTTTATATGAATTATTTTCATTTTTCTCTATCTAAACCTGTTAGTTTACATTTGCCTGCATTAAACTTCACAAATTGACCATTCCAGCAGTGTGTCCATATCTGCATAATGTCTATTTACAACCTCCTCACACCCACCACTCCAAGAAATACTTCGCTGTAATAAAACAGAAAATGACAAATGGCATCAAAAACTGATGAGAAAGAATGAATCACGAAAAGTGGAAAGAGGGAGGAAACTATTTCTGTTGTTCGTAGAATGAACATGTGCATCCACGCCAGACTTAACACTCCAATAATATTATGGGTATAAGAAAATAACTGCAGATGCTGGTACAAATCGATTTATTCACAAAATGCTGGAGTAACTCAGCAGGTCAGGCAGCATCTCGGGAGAGAAGGAATGGGTGACGTTTCGGGTCGAGACCTTTCTTCAGACTGATCACAGTCTGGGAGCTTGTTGTTGTGTAGGCATGTCCTTTCGTTGGTATTCATATTGTGGAGATTGCTTTTCCTTAAACATTTGCTATAATGTCCCCAACAAATTATTTTCCAAAGCTAAATTGCACTCTGGTTATTAATAACATGGATGGACAAAGAGGTTTGAAGATTTACTAAGTTCAATGGTAAGAACCAGCTATATTTACACTTAAAACTATAGAACATGTATCTCAATTATCTTTGGTGTTACAACTGAACCAAGTGGTAACATTAAGCAAAGAGTTAAAGCAAAGAGTGGGCATCACAGTGGCGCAGCGGTAGAGTTGCTGCCTTACAGCGCTTATAGCGCCAGAGACCCAGGTTGGATCCCGACTACGGGTGCTGTCTGTACGGAGTTTGTGTGACCTGCGTGGGTTTTCTCTGAGATCTTTGGTTTCCTCCCACACTCCAAAGACGTGCAATTGGCTCGGTATAAATGTACATTGTCCCTCGCCTGTGTAGGATAGTGTTAATGTGCAGGGGTCGCTGGTCGGCACGGACCCGGTGGGCCGAAGGGCCCGTTCTCCGCACCGTATCTCCAAACTAAACTGAAAAAGTTCTGTGGATTTCAAGCCGGAAATTAACATTGATCTCACCAAGATATTGCCTTTACATACTGACTGTTAAAACTTAATTTTATTTTAATAATCTAGATTGGTGATGCCACCAGAAGTCATTCCTGTTACACAAGAGGATACTTTTGTATCATGCAATCATCTGCGTTAAATATGGACATAGAAAAGGGAGCCTGTCCCTCTTGGGGCCATCACCCAGGTGTTGTTCATCTCTCAGCAGGAGCACCATCACCACAGAGCAGCCAAGACATAAAAGGGGATCTGGGGAACTCGTTTTGATCCAGAAAATGCGGCATAATTTGAACAATCATTCAACAACTTTCATAAGCTCTGTAAGAACTTTAATAATACATAAAATACGACACAGGCCACGTTGAGTGCACGGCGTCAATATAAAACACAAAGTATGAAATAAGGACGTCTTTAAATATATGAAGATATTTTCATATAAATATTCCAACACTCTCGAGGCATAAATAGTTCAACGTTATGAGATTTAGGCAACTTTGCAGATTCCACCCCCTAACTTGAAATATTTGGGCAATATTCTTACATTCCAAACACAAAACCAGCAACATTTTGCTCCTGGGCTTTTGGGTAACCTTGCATGGGCAAATTCAGCTTGGCACTAAATACATTATGTGTGGTAAATGAATGGCACATTTGAGATCTCCCCTTTCTCAAAAAGGTGAATTATTTTATTGTTGTTTCTCTCCCAACACCGACTGGACAGTGAACCCAAATGGCTTGCACCTTTGCAACCGCAGTCTACCATGGAGCAGACCGGTGTGGCATCTGCCCACTTTCCTGTGGGATTTGCCTTAGCTTCCCCAAGATGCCATCCCCATTGTGGCTTGGCTGGGCGGCAGATTTATGTGGAATGGTACACCGCGGACACGTGCCTCCACCTTATCATTACACAGCAAAGATGAGTAATACAGTAACGGACCTCTGCACAGCAGATTCTAGTGAGAGCAGGTCGAGGCTCCCGTTGCACTGCCCATCCCCCACTTCCATCAGTTACCCAATGAGCTGGTCACCGGTTGCGGTAGCGGAGAGAGCGCGCAGCACGAAGACGGTGTGAGTACCGAGCCTCTTCCAGGTGTGCTGAGCCTGTCCTTGGTGTACCCATCCTGTCCCTGGTGTACGCAGCCCGTCCCTGGTGTATCGAGCCTGGTCCTGGCGTACTGAGCCTGTCCCTGGTGTACCGAGCCTGTCCCTGGTGTACCCAACCTGTCCCTGGTGTACGCAGCCCGTCCCTGGTGTACCCAGTCTGTCCCTGGTGTGTACGCAGCCCGTCCCTGGTGTATCGAGCCTGGTCCTGGCATACTAAGCCTGTCCCTAGTGTACCCAGCCTGTCCTTGGTGTACCCAGCCCGTCCCTGGAGTACCGAGCTTGTCTTTGGACCATCCCTGGTGTACGGAGCCTGTCTCTGGCAGACCGAGCCTGTCCCTGGTGTACCCAGCTCATCCCTGGTGTACCCAGCCCGTCCCTGGTGTACCCAGCCTGTCCCTGGCATACCCAGCCTGTCCCTGGTGTACCCAGCCCATCCCGGGCGTACCCAGCCTGTCCCTGGCGTACCCAGCCCATCCCTGGTGTACCAAGCTCATCTGTGGCTCCCTGGCCTGTGAAGTCCCACTTGTTTAAACCCTCCCCCCCCATCTTGCCAATGCCGCATTTCTTCGCTCCTGGCCTGGGGTTAAACCCTACCCCCCTTCACTCGGTTATAATGGACAATTGGCAATAACGGACACAATCCTCCCAAACAACATCCTCCCAAACAACACCCTCCCCACACACCTGAGGTCCGTTATTGCGAGGGTTTGACTGTATTAGCAATAAAGTCCCACCGTGTTTGCACTGACTAACCTTTAGCAGCTGTTAACATTGTAGAGGCCAGCTCACATTGTTGAGACTCCAGGTGCCCGAGGGTAAACCACCGAGGGTAATGGCTGGGTACGACTGAAACAATGTGGTGAGGGTGGGACACGTCGCCTGCATGTGCTGTGGACTCAAGAACAGGTAACCTGCAAGAATAACGGCAGACATGATACAGAGGCCACTGGAAATCCCCACGTGGCAGTTAGTCCCACTAGACTAGACGGATGGCTCAGATGCACACACGTGTAGTATTGGTCAGTTTGTCGTGTCAGTGAAAGATACTTTACAAACTGCTGCATCTCCAAGGTTTCATTCCCCCTCCATCCCCCTCCCCCCCCTCGCTCCCTCCTCCCCTGACCATCGCCGCCACCTTTCTCTCCCGGAGCCGCCGACATACTCCAGAGCAGGCGGGAGAGGAGGGAGCCCTACCGTGACCGAGGGGGGCACACTGAAACGCAAAGGAGCTGGAGTGACTCAGCCAGCTGAATCTGCCTGAGGAAGGGTCCCGATGTCGCCTATCTGCGATCCCCAGAGATCCTGACCCGCTGAATTGCTCCAGTACTTTGTGCCCTTTCAGTGGGTGAAGAAGGGCTCGCTGGTGCACCGTGCGAGTCAGGAGTGGGGTCGGAAACTGGGACTCTAAACGG
Source organism: Rhinoraja longicauda (assembly GCF_053455715.1). Lineage (NCBI taxonomy): Eukaryota > Metazoa > Chordata > Chondrichthyes > Rajiformes > Arhynchobatidae > Rhinoraja > Rhinoraja longicauda. The sequence goes on from NC_135963.1 coordinate 20,311,387, forward strand.
CCGGGGAGACGGTGTGAGCCAGGGACGGGTCGGCAGGTCATTCCACTCACATGCAGTTTACATTTTATTAAGGGGGCGCAGTGGTAGAGTTGCAGCGCTAGCAGCGCCAGAGACCCAGGTTTGATCCTGACTATGGGTGCTGGCTGTACGGAGTTTGTACGTTCTCCCCGTGACCTGTGTTCCTCCCACACTCCAAAGACGTACAGGTTTGTAGATTAATTGGCCCTAGTGCATGCAGGATAGTGTTAATGCGCGGGGATCGCTGGTTGGCGTGGACTCGGAGGGCCGAAGGGCCTGTTTTCGCGCTGTATCTCTAAAACTAAAAAAATGAACAAAATTTGTTCTGTTGAAGTTTCCGGCACTCTGTGGTGCTTGGGAGACACGGGAGGGGGTGTCATGAGCAGACCAAGGGTGCATTGTCGTATCATTATCACGTGGCTGCAGTTGGTCCAAACGGAAAATCTGTGTTCAACCTCGGTCATTGGAGTTATTCTGCAATGACGACGTATCTTATGCATCTGGTGCAACTGGCTTTGCAGTTATCACCACCCTCTCGTGCTGCCCCGAATGTGGCCAGAGAGTGGCCAATTGGGATCCAGGTAGGAGAGGGAAGCACAGGAAGCATCGGACATATCTCTCCCTCCTAACCCCATTCTCCTGTCTTCTCCCCATAACCTCTGACACCCGTATTAATCCAGAACATATCTATCTCTCTCTTAAAAATATCCACTGACTGGGCCTCCAGAGCCACTAATAGCCATCACATCTTTCCCAACTCTCTTTCAGTCACCACTATCTACTTTTAAGCACTTTCACAAAACAATGTCTATCTCCATACAGCCAATTCGCCTGCATTTAGTTGCAAGATTGATTGGTTGGCATGACAGGTGGCACTGCGGTAGATTTGCTGCCTTACAGCGCCAGAGACCCGGGTTCGATCCTGACTCTGGGTGCTGTCTGTACAGGCTCTTTACATTCGCCATGTAACCGCATGGGTTTTCTCCGAGTGCTCCGGTTTCCTCCCACATTCCAAAGACGTGCAGGTTTGTAGTTTAATTGGCTTTGGTGAAAATTGTAACTTGTCCCTAGTGAGTAGGATAGTGTTAGTGTACGGGGTGATCGCTGGTCGGCGCAGACTCGGTGGGACGAAGTGTCTGTTTCCGCGCTGTATCTCTAGTCTAAAGTATGAATTTGTATCAAAGGGCGCAATAATCTACAGAATTGCATCGCAAGCTGCATGCATCCAATACGAATTTAAAATTGAATAAAATGACAAACCTCATTGCCCTTAAAGCCAGTTTGTATGCGAGGTCAGCATCGTGCAACAGTAAAGCTGAGAAAAGGTACTTTGCAAACGTGTGCATCGGCACGCTTTCCCGATGGATGACTTCGCCCAGGCCACTGAACGGTCCTCCTGTTAATGATCAGAATCGTCATCAACTTGGTTGAAAGGGGAAAGTCCTGTTGAAAATCTTTACATAAAATAGACTTTCACGCAGTGCAATAATTTTATGTACGAGACTTTATATTTTACACATTTGTACCTGTGCACGCATCACGGCAGTTACTTTTATTATTATTTTCTTTCATTTTAGCACAGTTTATTTCTTGAAACTGAAGAGCTGTCTTTGCACACCTTGTCAATGAGCACTGATGTTTATATGAAAGAAAGGTATACTTAAGCTTCCACTTATTTCTTTTCCCACAAATGAGTCTTGCTGCAAACACAGTTTGAAAGATTACATTGCCCCTGGAGATTTTTTCCTTGCCTTTGATAACTTTGATGGAAAAGCTAGAATTTTCACCGATCTTTCCCTGGTGTCAACCTTGCATAGAATTTAACCAAACGGTTTTTTTAAATTTGGAGATTGGAGGTTTTTGAATCCACTGCCTTTATCTGAATCTTGTCAAATGTCATAACAGAAATAAATGCACAGCAGTACTTTGTAGCATATTCCGGAATAATTTACCATGGCAGCTTTATGAAATGACTGTGTTACAAATATAATGGAGTAGAATATATTTTTCGTTGGTAGCATCATGCCCAGGAAAGGTCAAAAGCCAATTAAATAACAGCGTAAATATGGAACAAGTTAACTTGGCCACCCAGCTCTCGATTAAGAGTTTATCAAAGAAATTCAGACTCCTGAAGCAGGTAATTGACTTACAACCTCAAAGAAAGCAAAGCTTTGCACTATTTCTGCCTGACCTTTGAGAGTAACAAAATCAAACCGCAGTGTATGCATCAGCTTTGTTGCCTACGTTACCACTTGTGGAGCTGAAGATGTTGTAATTCACTGCACTCTCCTTTCAAATTTGTGTTCCTCGCAAAACTGTGGCAAGTTTCCTTTCCTTTGCAAAATACTCGACCAATGTGGAATGATTACTTTACCTTCTAATAAGATAATGGACTGTTTACGCAGGACTTGTACAAGCATTTCATCTAGCTCCAGCTCCTGCAGTTTGAAGATTATTTGCTCCTCATTGCGGCAGACCTTGTCTTGCGCATACAGTCCCTCTGGCATTACTCGTTGCTGACCCATGCCCATCAACGCGACCTCCATCGCCAGTGTGAGGTACGATTCATTGCTATCCAGGCACCCAGACACAGCTACATGTTGGTAAATGGCAGGCTTCAGATCGCTGTTGGAATCTAATGAGAGTAAAATGGGCATCAGTCTCACGAAATCCTGAATAAAATGTCACCATCTTCACATTTTGAAACATTGAAAAGAATTTGACATGAATATCATCAGGTCATAAGTGATAGGAGTAGAATTATGCCATCAAGTCCACTCCGCCATTCAATCGTGGCTGATCTATCTTCCCCTCTTAACCCCATTCTCCTGCCTTCTTCCCATAACCTCTGACCCCTGTACTAATCAAGAAATGATACTCCATATTTACTTTCATACGAAAAAAAAATGTTCTTGTCACTTTTTGAAAGATAATCATGGACAGCACCTCGCCAAATGTTCTTACATTTGAATCTGGGATTAAATTTTTTAATATACTAGATGGAACAAAATTTTCTTTAACTTCTGTGATTATTAATTAAGTTAGTCTGAGAGGGACTATGTGTTTTCAAGCAAACTGCAAAGGAACATATTGCTGGAAAAGTCTTTTTTTTTTAAAGTCAAACATGCACATTTTAAAATAATTGTGTAGTTTTCCTGTCTCACTCAGTCCTGTCCTAGTTTAGACAATAGACAATAGACAATAGGTGCAGGAGTAGGCCATTCGGCCCTTCGAGCCAGCACCACCATTCAATGTGATCATGGCTGATCATTCTCAATCAGAGAGTTTAATTATATACCTCCTTCTTCTTTCTTACCAATATTATCAATCCCATGATTTGTCGATATAGAATCCAAGGTTAAGTAGCAAAACTGAGTCTACTTTGCATTATGATAAAATAAAGCAAGGATCAGGGTGACTACAGAAGTCTGGTGGTTACGATACGATAGAACTTTATGCCAGGAGGGAAGTTGGTCTGCCAACAGTCATAAAACACAAGAAACATGAAACATGACCATGTTAGGACCAATCATCATTTTCATTTATTTATGGAATATGGGTCTTGCTGGCAAGGTGGTGTCAGTAAGTTACCTTCTTGAATTACTGCAGTCTATCTGGTGAAAATATTCCAACTATGCTGTCAGGTAATGAGTTTCATTTGTTAAATCCAGTGATGATGAAGGAACAGTTGAAAACAACTGATTCATGTTTGCAACTTGTTTGTAACTTGTTCCAGGCGTACACCTGCCCCATCCCCAAACTCTACCTCCGCTACATTGATGACTGCATTGGTGCTACCTCTTGTACCCATGCAGAACTTACCGACTTCATCAATTTCACCACTAATTTCCATCCTGCTCTTAAATATACTTGGACCATCTCCGACATCTCCCTACCGTTTCAGGATCTCACCATCTCCATCACAGGAGACAGACTAGTGACCGGCATCTACTACAAACCTACTGACTCCCATAGCTATCTTGACTACACTTCTTCCCACCCGGTTTCCTGTAAAAACTCTATCCCCTACTCCCAATTCCTCCGTCTATGCCACATCTGCGCCCAGGATGAGATGTTCCATACCAGGGCATCATTCCTCATTCTTTAGGAAACGGGGGTTCCCCTCTTCCATTTTAGATGAGGCTCTCACTAGGGTCTCCTCAATATCCCGCAGCTCTGCTCTTACTCCCCTTCCCCCTATTCGTAACAAGGATAGAGTCCCCCTTGTCCTCACCTTCCACCCCATCAGCCGTTGCATACAACAAATTATCCTCCAACATTTCCGCCACCTTCAACGGGATCCCACTACTGGCCACATCTTCCCATCTCCACCCCTTTCTGCTTTCCGCAGAGACCATTCCCTCCGTAACTGCCTGGTCCACTCGTCCCTTCCCACCCAAACCACCTCAGGTACTTTCCAATGCAACCGCAGGAGATGCAACACCTGTCCCTTTACCTCCCCCCTCGATTCCATCCAAGGACACAGACAGTCTTTCCAGGTGAGGCAGAGGTTCATCTGCACCTCCTCCAACCTCATCTATTGTATCCGCTGTTCCAGATGCCAACTTCTCTGCATCGGCGATACCAAGTGCAGGCTCGGCAATCATTTTGCTCAACGCCGCCGCTCAGTCCGTCTTAACCAACCTGATCTCCTGGCGGCTCAGCACTTCAACTCCCCCTCCCATTCCCAATCTGACCTTTCTGTCCTGGGCCTCCTCCATTGTCAGAGTGAGGCCCAGCGCAAATTGGAGGAACAGCACCCTCATATTTCGCTTGGGTAGTTTACACCCCAGCGGTATGAACATTGATTTCTCTAACTTCAGATAGTCCCTGCTTCCTCTCTCTATCCCCTCCCCTTTCCCAGTTCCCCCACTAGTCTTCCTGTCTCCGACTACATTCTATCTTTGTCCTGCTCCCTCCCCTGACATCAGTCTGAAGAAGGGTCTCGAACCGAAACGTCACCCATTCCTTCTCTCCAGAGATGCTCCCTGATCCGCTGAGTTACTCCAGCATTTTGTGTCTACCTTCCATTTAAACCAGCATCTCCAGTTTTTTTCCCTACACACGTTTGTAACTTGGAAGATAGCCCCGCGGGAGGCAGGATGTCCACCTGTTCTGTCCATTTTGGCAGTAGCTGTGCAGGTACAGGAGCCTGCAAATGCTGGAGTCCTGAGTAAAAACCAAACTGCTGCGGGCGCTCAGCTGGTCAGCCAGCATCTGTGGAGGAAATGGACAGACAACCTCTCGGGTCAGGGCCCTATGAAGGGGAGCGGGGGGGTTGGAGAAAACTACCTTTCCCAGCATTCCCTCCCCAACTCCGTCAATCTGAAGAAGGGTCCTAACCAGAAATGCCATCTCTCCACTCTCACCACAGATGCTGCCTGACCACTGAGTTCCTCAAGCAGTTTGATGTTTGGCATTTGAGGTCACAAGTTTGGGAGGTGCTGTCAGAATGGCCTGGACCCAGGGCATTTTGTACGGTGCGTATCACAACGATGGTGTGCTGGCGATGGAGGGATTGAAAGAGGGCTGTGGAGGCATGTTTCATCCACAATGGTTTTGAACTCTGAAGCTTCATTAGAGTTCCACTCTTAGAGCCACCCAGCACAAACCAGGCCCTTCTGCCCACCAAATACCCACCAACCATCAAGTAGCTATTCACACTACTGATCCCATTTTATTCTCTGCATATTTCCATTCACTCATTCCCCCCCCCCCCCCCCCTGCCCCCAATTCTACCATCCACCTATTAGGGACAATTTACAGTAGCTAACTAACCCATCAACTGCATATCTTTGGGATGTGGGAGGAAATCAGAGCATTGGGAGGCAACCCATGCAGTCACAGGGAGAACGTGCAAACACCACTCAGGCAGCACCAAAGTCGGGATTGATCCAAAGTCAACGAAGACGCCAGACGCAATTAGCTGTGCTACTGTGTGGCCTCTAAATGAGGAGTTTTATTCAAATTCCTCACTTGTGCCTTGCAGGTGGTGAAAGGGCCGTTGGGGCTCAGGCGGCGAGGTGCTCACAATGCAACACCCTGCCTCTGAGGTGTTCTTTCTGTTATAGCATTTAAACAGCTGGTCCGGTTACATTTGGCGTCAATGGTAATTCCAGGTTGTTGTTGACAGTAGTAAGTGATGTTGATATGGGTGAGTATCAAAGGGTATGTGATCCCTTGTAGGACATACCCTTGTCAAGCAGTTGTATGGCACAAATGTTACTTGCCATTTATCAGTCCAGGCATGTAAGATGCCTTGATCTTACTGCAGGCAGGCACGCATGGGGCTGCCTCATTTTCTGATGGGGTGCAAAGAGAACTGAACAACAGAACTGAAGTATCACACATTTCCTCGACAATCTGCTGCTCCACATGCTGGTAGAGCATTGAAATAAAAAACATGCTTTAATGGGGTTGTTCCAATAATTAAAACATTTAATTAACTGAATTTAAATTCCCAGCTGCTGTAGTTGGATTTGGGATTCTGAAAAAAACAAAACAGGAATGCACAGTTACTGTGGATATAATTGGGACCATTTTAATATTTGACCCCAATCTGACAACAGCAAACCCGATTTCAAAGGAACAAGGCGTCCAAGATTGGAATTGCAGATCTGGTGTTAAGCTGCCCATCTGCCCACGAAAGCAAAAGATTAACAGCTTTCAATTAGGTGCTCCATCTGGTGGTTGCATGTGGATGTTGGTGACAAACCAAGTACAGTAAAGCAAACAGGCAGAAGTAATGAGCACAGGTATTGAGTGCTCCAACTTCAACTCTTACTTTCCCTCTTTCTCCGTCCCCTTCCCCCACCCTAGTTCTCTGACTGGGTTCACTGTCCTGATTAATTTTACTGTTTATATGCCTCGTTGTCACCTTCCCCTCAGCCAACAATGAACCATTCTACATTTCCTTGACCAGTATCTGCTTCGATCTGTCATTTTCACACCTTACCCTTCCATATCTCTAGTCTCCCTCTCCCCTGATTCTCAGTCTGAAGAAGGGTCGCGACCCGAAACGTCACCCATTGCTTCTCTCCAGAGATGCTGCCTGTCCCGCTGAGTTAACTCCAGCATTGTGTGTCTATCTTCGGTGTAAACCAGCGGCAGCTATTCCTTCTGCACCTTCTCTTACCTGCTGTGTCCAAACAGTTTTCGTCCTCCAGTCGACAGGCTTCGGTCAGTGTGATGAAGAGGCATCCAATCGGGTCCAGAGGATGACCCACCCACCCTTCCAGATTTGTAATTGTAGTTACTCCTCTGTGTAATAATTCTGAGAACAGATAATTCAATATAAATCAGTAATAAACTCTGAACCATTACAATCATCGTAAAATCTGGGCAGAACGAGAATTCATCGGGGTCGACCTATCTGAATATTTTAAACATGCCGCTGGAAGACGCATGGTCTTTCCGTGAAGAAGATTCAAATAAAACTCATTCAAAGAACTTGATCAGTACTGGCGTCAGGGGTTATAGGGAGAAGGCAAGAGAATGGGGTTGGGAGGGAAAGGCAGATCAGCCATGTTGGAATGGCGGAGTAGACTTGATGGACTGAATGCCCTAACTCTGCTCCTATAACTTATGAACCCACAATACTCCTTTCAAAGGTACTAAAGATGATACTTTTGCTGCCGGCATGGGCAGTTTGATTTGCTGAGGAAATGCAAGTAGAATTGATTATTGGGCAGCAAACAAACCCATGTTGGATCTCATGACGGGAGCTATATTATTGACAATGCAGCTGAAAATCATTGTGCCGAGGACATTGTCCCAAGAAAATCCTGCAGTGCTGTCCTGGGATTGGGATGATTGATCACCAACAAGCATAAGCACGTTTCATTAAGCAAGATCGGGCCCAGCCAATGTACTGTTTTCCTTTTGATACCTAGAGACTAATTTTATAAAGCCATCATGATGTCAAATGCTGCTCTGTTATCAAGGCCATTTAAGTTTCTTTGGGGCTCAGTTCTTTGATTCCTGTTTACATGAAGGCTGTGATCAGGTCAAGAGCTGAGGTGTGTAGGAAGGAACTACAGTTGCTGGTTTAACCCGAAGATAGACACAAAATGCTGGGTAACTCAGCGGGACAGGCAGCATCTCTGGAGAGAAGGAATGGGTGACGTTTCAGGTCGAGACCCTTCTTCAGACTGAGAGACAGGGGAGGGGAAGATAAAGAGATAAGGAAGTGCAAGGTGTGAGAACGAGACATCAAAGGGGGTGGAGATCAAGGCAAATGTAGAATAGATCATTGTTAGGTAGGAAAATATAACATCAAAGCAAACAGAGATAAAATGTAATCAGGGACAGTTAGACTGGTCGGAGAACTGGGAAGGGGCTGAGAGGTACCGGGCAGCATGGCGGCACAGCGGTAGAGTTGTTGCCTTACAACGTCAGAGACCTGGGGTTCGATCCTGATTGAACTTGTCTATACGGAGTTTGTACGTTCTCCCGGTGACCTACATGGGTTTTCTCCAGGATCCTCCCACGCTCCAAAGACGTTCAGGTTTGTAAGTTAATTTGGTTGGTGTAATTGTAAATTGTCCCTAATGTGTGTAGGATAGTGTTAATGTGCGGAGGTCGCTAGTCGGCATGGACTCAGTGGGCCGAAAAGCCTGTTTCTACACTGTATCTCTAAACGAAACAAAAAAACTCAAACTGATCCATCAGTGAGCTGGTTGCTGGGAAGTAAGTGCTGCTTGACGATCAATGACATCTTGCATCAGTCTACCGATGACTGAGTCGACTGATTAGACAGTAACTGGCCAGAATGGATCGTCCAACTTCTTAGAAAACAGGAGATACTTGGGCAATTTTCCACACGGCTTGGTAAATACGTGTTGAAACTGTACTAGAACGGTTTGGCCAGTAGTACTGCAAGTAATGGTCTCTAATACTACAAGTGGGACATTGGGTCGTCCCTCAGCCTTTACTGTATCCAGTCCTCTCAGCCACTACTTGATATCATGCTGACCAATTCCAAGGTGCAGCTATTATTCCGTGTAATCTTGGAGCAAGAAACAGAAGAAGAATTGTCTATTCTCCAGTGTCTGAAAGCATAAGCCCATAGTGCTCTGAAGCTGGTTCACACAGGAGAACGGCATAATTAACAGCACGAAAGAAGTGAAGAGGTCAAACACAATCAGAGAGAGGTTTGAGCTGCTTCCAGTTGGGTGAAGAGGAATGGTGTTTATTGCTGCTATATCTTCACCAGCAGTAAACACCTCAGGTGGTCACAGTCAGTGAGCAGTTACTGTTCTAATAATTTGTTTTAAGTTAAATGAAGAGGGGGTGGCACAGCAGTTGGGAGTGTTCGCAATCCGGGGTCGATGCTGGCCACTGGTGCTGTCTGTGTGGAGATTGTCCATTCTCCCTGTGGTTGGTAGAATTCCCCTGGGTGCTCGCACTTTCCTCCCACAGACATGCTGACTGGCAGTTTAGTTGGATGCAGTAAATTAACTCCAGTATCAGTGTGTGGCAGGAGAATTGGAGGTGACAGCCTGCCAGACACCATAGATTACTAGGGAAAAAAAGTAGAGGAACTGGAGATTCCTGAGAGTCTGCATAGAATTGATGGGCTGAATGGCCTCCTATATGTCATAAGGAAATATACAGAAATAAAAGTAGACCTGTTCAAAGTACACATTAAAAAAAAACTCGTGAATATTCTGATACGTTTGTGGACTACTCAAATGTTGCACTGCACTTTTAATATGTGATTAATTATAAAAATACTCTCGACAATCATTTTCAATAAAAAAGATGAGAATGCGACACTTGAAAGTTTCAATAGCAATCTTGTGAAGTTAAGCTTAATCTCCATGCTGGTGGCTTCCAATTATGGAAGTTAACTCAACCTTGGATGCCACCATGAAGCGGTTACCCCGAACAGAAGTCCCTGCACACTCTTTGGCCAATTTACATTTGTGAAGAGCATAGAGGAATTAAAAATGTGAGCGCATCCATTAAAATGACTGCACATCCCCGATTTTACACTCAGCTATTCTCCCCGCGGATGCTGGATGACCTGCTGAGCATCCTAATGCTTTGATTTGAACTTAGGTCCACCATTCTCGCGTCATTTGCATTTTGCCCCATCCACAAGTGACCTCTGCTCAAGACGGCTCCGTTCAGTGGCCGCTCGATGGCATAGTCGCAGGGCTCACCTTTCTTCTGATGTTTATAGATTTCCAGCTGGCGTTGCTGCTGCAGACGGAGTGTGTTGATGATTGCCACAGCCAGGCGCAGTGCTTCTTTGGGATAACCATGTGAACGGAGGGCATCCACCCGGGCGCAGGCAGTGGGGACATGCTCTGCACACATTAAAAGAATTCCAAGAAGGAATGGAGGGGTTAGAAAGAAGCCATTTTGTCTTTGAGGGGGCAGGGGATATGGAGAAAGGAAACACTTATAGAAGTACGTTTGAAGTTTTACCTAACCACAGAGGCTGCCCGTGAGAGTTGAAAAGGAGGCTCTCGCCCTCTCTCTGGTACGAGGGCGATGCATAAAAATCACTGCTGATTATACGCTGAAGGTGACTATCCTGCCAGTGTAGATCGCAAGCCTCCATTGCACGTGTGAAAACTGTCCGTCTTGGTCTAGCTAAAGAGTCTGTTAAGAGAAAGATGAGAAAACAAAGTTACCGTTTGTGAGAAATACAGTCTGAAAGAGCTGGAGTAACTGGAGATTTATTTACACATTGCTGATCAGCTGAACTTCACGACTTGTTTAAAAACTTGTGAAATCCTCATTTCACATTCAATATTATCTCCTGTAACTAACTACAGTAGATTTGTAAAAATGTTTTGGCCCACCATGATGACAATGACAAACCAATCATTCACTAACTTTCTCAATTTCATCAAAGAACATTAAACCAAAACATCTCATACAACCTTGAGCAATGTCGATACAATCGAATGGACAAGCAAAGCCTCTCAAAATGGAATATATCTAAGATGATTTTTAACTAGACAGGAGGCACAAGGAACTGCAGATGCTGCTTTACAATTTGAAACACTAAGTGCTGGAGCAACTCTTTACGGGCGGCACGGTGGCATAGCGGTAGAGCTACTGCCCCACGGCGCCAGAGACCCGGGTTCGATCCTGCCTACCGGTACGTTTCTGTACGGACTTTGTACGTTCTCCCCGTGACCTCCGTGGGTTTTCTCCCAGACCTGTTTCCTCCCACACTCCAAAGACAAACAGGTTTGTAAGTTAATTGGCTTGGTATGAATGTAAATTGTCCCCAGTGTGTGTAGGATAGTGTTAGTTTACGGCGATCGCTGGTCGGTGCGGATTCGGTGGGCCGAATGGCTTGTTTCTGTGCTGTATCTCTAAACTGAATTAAACTAAACTCAGCGGGTCAGGTGGCATCTCTGGAGAACATGGATAGGTCGCTTTTCAGGTCGTGATCCTTCTTGAAGACCCGAAAAGTCACCTGTTCATCTTCTCCACAGATGCAGCCTGGCACTTTGTGTCTTTTTTTTATCCATGGCTACTTTCCTTATGTTTCATTGAGATTTCCTGTTCTCGGCCAAGTTAAATGAAAGAAAAACAAACTGTGAGGGGTGAAACTAAGTTAACGTTCAGTTCAATGAACTGAACTCATGGAACTCATGAAAAGTGACCTGAAATGTTAATCCTGGGTTAGAAAATGGGGGTGGTGGCTGAGGATAAACAGAGACTGTTGCTACTCCTAATTCCTCTCTGGCTAATGCTATTGCTATGTTTGGCAAGTATAGGATTGGTGCATCTATCATTCCTTCATAGTTATGCAATTTGCTAGCACTCAGTCTTTAAACTCACAGACAGAGAGTATTTTATACTCAGGCCACCTGAGTATTCATCAACCGATTCTATGCATGATTTAATGGTTTTACGAAAGAAATGAAAACAAAATAGTTGCAGAGCTAAGGGGATTGGATGTCACTGCTAATTAGCCCTGTGCTCTTTCATCATTGGGACCCGATTCAAATCTGTGCTGAACTCATGGTCTGTAAATCCTTTTTTCTCTCTGGCTGTAGAGGTTAATGTGAAATAAGATTAGCTATCTCAACCTAGTTTCTGTCAACGTAGGTCAATAACATTCTGATTTCGGCAATTTTAATCAGACAAACCACAATAAAATGAAAACAAAATCTCAACAGGCAATCATTTTCATAAAATCAACAATATCTATAAGAAATAATTCTTATAGGAGAGAGAAGCACACACACAAATGTGCATCAATATGACTTTATTTTGCTCAATACATCTATTTATACTCAGTCTTTCAGATTGTTTAAATCGTGATCACATGGAAACTGAGTATTTGTGCCTGGGAAAATTGTCCGATCCATTAGTGAGGAACAGGTGAAGCAGATGATTACATCTCTACTGATCTAATCTTGGGTTTATTAGTCTTGATCCACCTCAGCAAGGGAGAACATCAGAGCCTTGACCCTGTCACATCCAGAACTTTCCTTTTGTATTTATGATGATCACTCACGCTGAAACAATTACTTTCATTTTAAGAAATACAACAGAGAAGAAAATTGACATTGCTAATGAAGCCAAGAATTCGATGAAGAAATAAATAAACAGCCTACTCTTAGCAGATAGGTTATATTGCTAAAGTAGGGGCGGTAGGGGCGGGGGGGCAAAGATAACTCCAATCAATGGAAAATTAAATAAAAGTAAAAGGGATGGGGCAGGAAAAGCCACAGAACACAGCAAAGAGCCATCAAATTGGATTGTGATGTGTACATTTGGAATATCATGTTGGGGGAGTCCAGAACCAGGGGCCACAGTCTTAAAATAAAGGGGAGGCTATTTAAAACTGAGGTGAGAAGGAACTTTTTCACCCAGAGAATTGTGAATTTGTGGAATTCTCTGCCACAGAGGGCAGTGGAGGCCAAATCACTGGATGAATTTAAGAGAGAGTTAGATGGAGCTCTGGGGGCTAGTGCAATCAAGAGATATGGGGAGAAGTTGGGCACAGATTACTGTTTGTGGATGATCAGCCATGATCACAATGAATGGCGGTGCTGGCTCGAAGGGTCGAATGGCCTCCTCCTGCACCTATTTTCTATGTTTCTATCTGCGATTGAAGTTCCCAGAAAGGATGGAATGAAAACTTCAATCGGTTCAACATTTGGAGCAACTAACTAAAGTGCAACATGAACAGTTAATCACTTTTAAAGATGGGTAACAGCTCATTTAAAGCACACAACACTATCATTTTCGAAACAATTCTTCCTGGTTACCAAAATTTTTGTTTCAATTCCGAATACCAGCTTAAAACTCCATCAAAAGATTAGCACCCCGATGCATTAATAGTTCCGCACTCATTTTTATTCAAGTAATGTTTACCATTTGGATATTACTGGTTTCAACAAGGAAAAGGTGGATTTTTTGTCAAAGGAAAGGGGAAAAAGCAACAGAGGAGACTCTGGTGTGAATTTCTAAACATTATTTTGGAACTCACGTGTTAAGGGAGAAATGGTTTTTCCAATGGCTTTTTCAAATTTACTCTTTTTAAAATTACATTAAAACTATTTTAATAACTGTCTTGACTCCGGCAGAGGATCCCCAAAGCGTGAATTGTGTATTTGTACTCAGTTTTGCATTCTCTTTACTCTGCATTCATCAATTAGTGACAATTCACCAAAGCAGAGGAATCTCCAAACTGCATCGGACAATTTTGTCATTGGTCTCCACCCTTGTCTCTCAAATTTGATAGTTTCTGAAAAAATCCCCATAAACTTGGAGTACAGTGAAAATATTAAATATATTACAACTACTACTGCATTTCAAAAGTGTTTTATTTGTTAAGGCTCTTTTGGAGACATCATGAAGCATTGTGGGCATTTTAAAAACACATAAAGAAGAAACTGATGGTTTCGTGAACTAAAACCTCAAATCATTTGCCTCTCTTCCAAACTGCCCAGTCAAATTATCAGGAAGACTATTTATCGCAAACAAAGCTGTTCCGCAATTGTCAACAAGTGCAAATAATGCTCCATTGTGGCTACTTACTATTTTCTTTTTCAACTACAATGTAAACGGTGAAATAAAAGCCCAGCACCTAATCTCTGGTCGTTTTAAAGGCAGTACAGTGATTTTCAGTTCAACATCGGTATGTACACGTCTAAATCATTTTACAACAGCAGCTCATCTCGCATGTTAAAGTTTTGCATGAGGTATGTTGGGACCAGCAGACAATCATTTACCGTATTTAGAAAACAGCCCTGCATCATGATAATTAAAGACAGGAATGCATATCACAATACACGCATCAATCATATTAACGTGCACATATCTCCTGAGCCAAATGAGTCCATAGCCAAACGCTGCTAAGTAATAAGCATTATAAAATGAAAGCTTGCCAATACTGTTGCATTATACTGTGGAGCTAGATGCAAACAAGTTTTATACGTGAAGCCAATGTGATGGTTATTTTCAGAGAGACTGAAAACCAAGTTAACTCTGCTGGAAAGCATTTTAACTGTTCAGTGGCCTGCAATAGTTATTCTTTATTCGTTAACTGTTCCCCAAGCTGAATAGGTTTGGAGCAAAAGGATTTTATCAGTGACAACTGGGCCTCTACTGCATCTGACTAAATGAATATGTGCTCCCATCTTTTATCTACGTAAAATTGGTTTAGCACAACAATTGTGTTCTTGGGGATATGCACCCACATCTCAAAATTTCATCTGAATATGCAAGCTGAGAAACAAGTAAAAAATAGACACATAAAGCTGGAGTAACTCAGCGGGACAGGCAGCATTTCTGGAGCGAAGGGATGGGTGACATTTCCCATTCCTTCTTTCCAGAGATGCTACCTGTCCTGCTGGGTTACTCCAGCTTTTTATGTCTATCTTCGGTTTAAACCCGCATCTGCAGTTCCTTCCTACACAAGCAAATAACAAATGTTCCTTAAAAGAAGCAATCATTTCTGGTTGGGGAAATAAGACAGAAATGTAATTTCAATGTTGTACATAATCGTTTTCATCATTCAGATTGCACAAAAGGTAGCTTTACTATATAGTCGTATTGTGATAGCCTTTTATCACTTGGACTAGACCAAGTGGACCTGTTGGGCCCAAACCTCTCCTGCATTGGTGCAGCACCCTCTCCTCCCCCTCCCCCATCCCCCCTCTCCTATCCCCTCCCCCTCCCTCACCCCCCTCCCCTTCCCCACTTCCCTCCCTCCCCCCCCCTTAACCCCCCCTTATCCTCATCCCCTCTCCCTCCCTCCTGAAGATAGACACAAGAAGCTGGAGTAACTCAGCGGGAGATGCAGCATCTCTGGAGTGAAGGAATGGGTGACGTTTCAGGTCGAGACCCTTCTTCAGACTGGTTAGGGATAAGGGAAACGAGAGATATAGACGGTGATGTGGAGAGATAAAGAACAATGAATAAAAGGTATGCAAAAAGGTTATGATGATAACGGAAACAGGCCATTGTTAGCCCTTTGTCGGGTGAAAATGAGAAGCTAGTGCGATTTGGGTGGGGGAGGGATAGAGAGAGAGGGAATGCCAGGGCTACCTGAAGTGAGAGAAATCAATATTCATACCACTGGGCTGTAAGCTGCCCAAGCGAAATATGAGATGCTGTTCCAATTTGCGTTTAGCCTCACTGCCAATGGAGGAGACCAAGGACAGAAAGGTCCTATATATTTATGTATTGCCTATTAATAAAGTGCGGTACACATGTATCTCGGAGGAGCAATATCAAAATAAAGTTCGACACCAGGCCACAGAGATAAGTGTAGGTCACCAATATTTTGGTTAAAAAGGTAGATTTTAAATACTATTTAATGGACAAAAAATAGGTGCAGAGAGGTTTGAGGGCAACGATTAAGGTGAAAATCAAAATAACGGAAGATACAGGGAGTTTAAAATAAAAACACAAAATGATGGAAATACTCAGCAGGTCAGGCTGCGTCCATGGAAGAGAAACAGAGACAACATTCAGATCAAAAACCCTTTGTCTGCACAATGGAGGGTGTCTCCAATAGTACCAAAACTGGGATGAGGCTGGGGATGTGCTGTAAACTAGGTCACCCGGTTAATGAGTGAATGGAAGCAGTTGGAAAGCAGAACAATAGGCAAAAGAATGTAGGAGTTGCAAAGTGCAGAGTAGGAAAAGAAGCCTAGCAGGTCAGGCTGAGCATTTCCCCCATTTCCAGAGAAAAAAAAAAAGAAACACAGAATAAGGAGCAAACAAGCTAGCCAATATGGATCGGCCTTGATGATGGATGACTAATACCAGAGAAATCAGGAGACCTGAAGTTATGGAATTGAATGTTGAGTCCAGAAGTCTGCAATGTGGTCAGACATTTCTTCCTCCTTCTGGAACTGTGGCTTCCTCTCTACCATTGACCAAGCCATTGACCATATCTCATGTATTTCCTCTGATCCCACCTCCTTTCCTCCGAGACAGAACAAGGATAGTATCCCTGGTCTTGGCTCTCCAGCCCTCGAGCCTCTGCATCCAACAGATCATATACTCCGGGAATGGAGGACAAACTCAACCTGACCTGCTATGCATGTATTCCTCGTCTACAACTAGGAGCGGCACAGTGATGCAGTGGTAGACGTACTGCCACAGACCTGGGTTCGATCCTGACTATGGGTTAGTATGGAGTTTGGACGTTCTCTCTGTGACCATGTGGGTTTACTCCAGGGGCTCTGGTTTCGTACCGCATTCCAAAGACGTTAAGGTTTGTGGGTTAATTGGCTTCTATAATTTGTACCTAGTGTGAAGCAGAGAACAAGTGTATGGGTGATCGTTGGTTGGCACGGACTCAATGGATTGAAGGGCCTGTTTCCTTGCTGTATCTCTTGACTAAACTAAACTAAACTCTTGTATTCTTCTCTCCGATTTTTTTGTGTGCATGTTCTCACTCTCTAAATGCTCCCATTCACTCTTTGGCCAGAAAATCTTGTTTATAGTTTCTCCGCCATGGTCACTAAAGTTTTACATTAATAAGATTTCCTCTTCCCCCTTCCCTTACTGCAGCTTAGTGGACTTATTTTTTCTGCTTCCCAGATCTCTAACCTGAAACACTAGCCCCATTTCTCTTCCCATTGATGCAAGTTGGCCTGTTAAGAATTTCCAGCATTTTCTCATTTTACTGTTGAAGAGGGTTGGCCATCAATTCTGAAATGATTTCATTTGGGAATGATTAAGAACTTAGAATTAAAGGCTTTAAATTCCCAGGGACTTTCGCGGTGGAAGGCATCAGTGAAAGGGGCGTGGCTGTGTTCTGCAGCTGCGGCTCACCGGCAGTCTCTCTGTCTTTTTTTTGTTTTTTGTCTATTGTCATTGTTTAATGTACGTTTTGTTCTATTTTTAACTCTGTGTATGTGGGGGGGTGGTGGGGGGGTTGGGGGAAACCTTTTTTCTAATCTCTTCCTCAACGGAGATGCGACCTTTACCGTGTCGTATCTCCGTTCGCGCTACGGCCTAACATCGTGGAGTCGGCGGCCTCCAGCTGGGATCGACCTTGAAGACTCCGGTCGCAGGGCCTGGACTTACCATCTCGGAGGCTTCGGCCGTGGGCCCTGCAGACCGCAACATCGGGAGTTCGCAGGTCCCTGGCTGGCGACCGGTTTTTGGGAGCTCCAGCCGTAGCAGCTTCGACCGCCCCGAAGCGCGAGGTACGATCGACCCGCTCGCAGGCCCTTCATTGCCCTGCGTGGCCCGGCCGCAGCACTTTCCATCACCCGGTGGGGGCTCAGGACTTTCATCGGCCTGCTCGGCTCGGCCCTGGAACTTTCCATCGCCCAGTGGGGGCTCAGGACTTTCATCGGCCTGCTCGGCTCGGCCCTGGGACTTTCCATCACCCAGTGGGGGCTCAGGACCTTCATCGGCCTGCTCGGCTCAGCCCTGGGACTTTCCATCGCCCGGTGGGGGCTTCAAAAAGTTGGGAGCCTCGATCACCTCGTGGCACCACGGGAGAAGAATGAGGAGGAGATAAGACTTTTCTTTGCCTTCCATCACAGTGAGGGTATGCCTGGAGCAATCGCTGTGATGACTGTTTGTGTAAAAATTGTATCTGTGTGTCCTGTGCTTTTTTGTTGTCTACTGCCGGACCCTGACGTGAGAGGACGCTGGCGTTGTTTATTCGCCGCTTTTCCGTTAGGATAGTTTGTCTGTTTGTTTTTATGTTGATTGTTTTTGTAAAGCGCTTTGAGCACCCGATAAGGCGCTATATAAAATAAATGCTTATTATTATTATTATTATTATCATGAAACATTGGGAAATATTACAGCAGTAGAAGCAGTCTGTGCTTGTAATGGCACGGGCATGTGGTTCTGAAATCTGCTGGGACCAGGGCTGTGAACTCTTTGGTTAAGTTTCAGTTAGCTGTGAGGGACAGGGGGGTGCCTGTGGAATGGAGTTTGTGGCAGGGACTGAGAACCTTTTTGATTAGATCGGGTGTCAGAGGTTATGGGGAGAAGGTATGAGAATGGGGTTAGGAGGGAGAGATAGATCAGCCATGATTGAATGGCGGAGTAGACTTGATGGGCCGAGTGGCCTAATTCCACTCCTATTCCTTATGACCTTATGAATCTTGCGTCAATCTTCTCAAGCGTTTCTTGAAGGAAATTTCTGTACAGCCCGAATGATTTAAAAACTATAAATTTTGGTGAGGTCGAGTTTGCTCTCAGCTGCCCACAAAGATTCAAAAGGAGTTCCACAAAATGTGATGATGGATTTGGCTACAGCGAAGAGCGGATGGAGACGAGGCGGTAGACTCTATGGAAATCAGAATAGACACAAAATGCTGGAGTAACTCAGCAGGTCAGGCAGCATCTCTGGAGAAAAGGAATAGGTGACGTTTCGAATCAAGACCCTTCTTCAGTCTGAGAGTCAGGGGAAGGGGAAACAAGAGATATAGACAGTGATGCAGACATAGAACAAATGAATGAAAGATATGCAAAAAAGTAACGATGATAAAGGAAACAGGCGATTGTTAGCTGTGAGCTAGGTGAAAACCGGTCTCACCCACTGAGTTACTCCAGCTTCATGTGTCTATCTTCGTTTTAAACCAGCATCTGCAGTTCCGTCCTATACTTTTTGAAGATTAGGGCCTGGTATTGGGCTGGCTGGTGATGGTAATTTTTTTAAGGAGAGGGAACTAATGCCTAAGAAGGGAAAGCAGTTAAAGTAGTTGCATTTTGGGAAGTCAAATGGAGGAGGAAAGTATGCAGTTAACGGTAGAACCATTAACAACATTGATGTATAGAGGGCTCGAGTCCAAGTCCATAGTTTCTTGAAAGCAGCACGCAGGTAGACAGAGCAGTAAAGAAGGTAAATGGTATGCTTGCCTTCATTGGTCAGGGCATCAAGTATGAGGGTCAGGAAGTCACATTGCAGCTGTATAAAAGTTTGGTTAAGTCGCATTTGGAGTATCGTGTACAGCTCTGGTTGACCCATTACAGGAAGGATGCAGAGGCTTTGTTTGGAGAGATTGCAGAAGAGGTTTACCTGGCTGTTTCCTGGATTAAAGGGTAAACAAATTGGACAAACTTGGATTGCTTTCTCTGGAGCGTCGGAAGTTGAGTGGAGGGAGACCTGATAGAAGTTCACAAAATTTCGAAAGGCATGGAAAGGATAGACAGTTAGAACCCTTTCCCCCAAACTGCAAACGTCAAATGTTAGAGAGCATAAGGTTAGGACGAGAGGGGGTAAAGTTTAAAGGAGACGTGCGAGGCAAATTAAAAAAAACCCAGTGAGTGTTAAATGCATGGAAAGTGCTTGCTGGGTGGTGGTGTTGGAGGCAGATACAATAGTGGCATTTAAGTGGCCTTTAGATAGGCACATGGATATCAAGGAATGGAGGGAAATGGATCATCTGCAAGCAGGATGGATTAGTTTGACTTTGTATCATGCTCAGCAGAAAGTTTAAGGTTAAGGGGGAAGTCTTTTAGGACCGAGATGAGAAAGTTTTTTTTCACACAGAGAGTGGTGAATCTGTGGAATTCTCTGCCACAGAAGGTAGTTGAGGCCAGTTCATTGGCTATATTTAAGAGGAAGTCAGATATGGCCCTTGTGGCTAAAGGGATCAGGGGGTATGGAGAGAAGGCAGGTACAGGATACTGAGTTGGATGATCAGCCATGATCATATTGAATGGCGGTGCAGGCTCGAAGGGCCGAATGGCCTATTCCTGCACCTATTTAAATTTAAAAAATAAAAATAAAAAATAAAATATCGTGTCTATGTTCTAACAATATCAATTAACTGGCGGTCAGGGTGGGAAGATGGGTGGTCAGCAGTTTAGTGCAAATCGAGTCATGGGAGCAAGAAGGGAGTTGCATGAACAAAATATATTTTCACTGACCAAAGGAACAAAACCAGATTTCGTTCTTGAATATGCTCAGCCTTTGAACCTCCAATACCATTCTTGGTAGACAACGTCAAAAATTCAGCATCAACTTGGCAAAAAGATCATTCACATCTCTGTCCTGAATGGCAGGCCCCTTGTTTTGAGACTGTAATCTCTGTTCCAGACAACCCAGCCAAGGGAAAGGTTATGCCTGTATCTACCCTGACAAGTCCTCTTAAGAATTTTCTGTGTTTCAATGAGTCACAAAGGCTTTTGTGGCCCATGTGCTTTGGGCCTAAATCTGGTGATGAACATCTGCCATATTCATTCAAAGTTTGTCTCATCTCTGCAGACCTAAGACAAGGGGAGCAGCCAGAGTAAGAGAGAGAAAAAATTGTTCTCACAGGAACTTTGGTCAAAGATAGAAAATACAGTGTTTGCTGAGAAACGTTAATGGCACAAACTGAGATGAAGGCTGAACTTAGAGATATAATAAGTATAAGAAAATAACTGCAGATGCTGGTACAAATCGATTTATTCACAAAATGCTGGAGTAACTCAGCAGATCAGGCAGCATCTCGGGAGAGAAGGAATGGGTGACGTTTCGGGTCGAGACCCTTCTTCAATCTGAAGAATCAGATTGAAGAAGGGTCTCGACCCGAAACGTCACCCATTCCTTCTCTCCCGAGATGCTGCCTGACCTGCTGAGTTACTCCAGCATTTTCTGAACTAGAGATGGTATAAATGCATGAATAAACTAGATTAACATTAAGTTATGTGTCCTCAGGTTAATGCTTGGTGATGAAATCATTGTTGGTGCAGTAATACACGCAAAAAAAATATCCTGGGCATTTAATCCAAACCCAGATTTAACAGATTGGCATGCATTGACTGACAAAGAGAGGAACAGAACAGATGGATGAATCTAATAGATTTTACATTTTTCCTCTGCTTACTGGTTATTCTCTGCAATATCTTTTTGAAATGAATGGAAACCAGGCTGTTGTATAACACATCATCAGTTCCTTCACTTTTTTGGTTTGCCGAACATATTATTTCATCAACTATTTATTAATAGCAAATGATTACTGACACTGCTTTAATAAATTCACAGAAAGGGTTTAACCTTAACTGGGTGCGCTGTGTGTCTCTCAAGCAGAATCTATTAGAAATGGATGATTCTGCAATCATTTGTGATATTCAATTAATCTCAAAATTAGAATTCTTCGCTTTCACAGCGTGAACTCTGAAAATAAATTGATGGTGAGCATTGGAATCACCCGTAACTGAAATGAAATACCTCCTGCGGTTTACGGTAGCACAAATAATGTTCATTAAATGATCAGCATAACTCCTTTATTTTGTACAATTAAATCAAAAAAGCATTCGGATTTTATAACTTTACTAGACCAAGTGGACTCGTTGGGCCCAAACCACTTCTGCTTTGGTGTAGCACCCTCTCCTCCCGCACTACCCCCACCCCCCCTCCCCTCTCCCCCCATCTCCTTCACTCCCCTCCCTCCCCCTCTCAATAGACAATAGACAATAGGTGCAGGAGTAGGCCATTCAGCCCTTCGAGCCAGCACCGCCATTCAATGCGATCATGGCTGATCACTCTCAATCAGTACCCCGTTCCTGCCTTCTCCCCATACCCCCTCACTCCGCTATCCTTAAGAGCTCTATCCAGCTCTCTCTTGAAAGCATCCAACGAACTGGCCTCCACTGCCTTCTGAGGCAGAGAATTCCACACCTTCACCACTCTCCCCCACACCCCCCCTCCCCTCTCCTCCCCCCTCCTCCTCCTCCTCTCTCCCTCCCTCACTTCCCTCCCTCCCCACCTTCCTCCTCCTCTCTCCCTCCCTCACTTCCCTCCCTCCCCACCCTCCCCCTCCCCCTCCCTCCCCCCCTCCCCCTCCCTCCCCCCCTCCTACCTGGGAGCAACCCGTCTCCTGGCCCGGGCAGCCGCCATTGGTGGAGCGGGGGGGGGGGGGGGGGGGGTGGTGGGTGGGGGGAGGGGGTGGGGGGAGAGTCCTGTCCCGGTGCGGTGATGTTCAGTGGTAGACGGCGGCGGCTCTCCCACTGTTGCTGGGCCGCTGGACTTTGGCTCTGGGCGTCATGGGGAAGGCGCTGAGCCGGCCGCAGAGAGGAGGGAGGACGCGGGAGCCGAGGGCGGGCCCAGCGCCAGGCCCAAGCCTCGGCCTCCACCTCCACAACGCCCAGCTTCACCACTGCTGCTGCTGCTGCCTTTCCCCTTGACCCACCTCAGGCTCGCAGTTATTCGGTCACGTCCAGGCCCAGGTTCCGGCTGCTTCCCTCAGGCACCAGGCCTGGCTCTCCCGCCCCCAAGAGACCTGCTCAACGGGCCCCAACTGCACAGGCGTGGATGCGTTTGTTCTGCGCATGCGCGGATGCGGTGGCCATCTTCCATTAGTACCAGATCAACGGAAGCCCAACTGTGCATGCGTGGTTTATTAAACTTTAAAATGTGAATAACTTTAAAAATATAACACCGATTTCAATTAAACTTCTTGCAATAGGACCGCGGGTCGACCATGAGTAAGGTAGTCCTAAAATTGTCACGCTATCGTGTACCGTTTTGGCTGCAGTTCAGGAACAAGCGAACAAATGAGAGTTTTAATATATAGATTACAAGCTGCATTTCCCAAGGTGCAGTAAATCAATATTTATGTCTATGAAAATTAAACTGAAAGCAACAGTTAATGCCTGTTTCTTCCATCCACTAGAAATTAAAAATGACATACACAGCAGAATTTTCAAAACGAAATAACATCTTTAATAAATATACTTAAACACATCTTCAATTTGCTCTTTATATCATCAGTCTGTGGTCCTGAATTAGCAAAGATTGAAAGTTTACATCCCATGCAGGTAGTGAATTATTAATTAAATAGATCTATTAATATATAGACGAGAATCATTGAGTCATACAGTATGGAAACAGGTCCTTCGGCCCAACTTGCCCAGGTCGACCAAACTTGCACCATCTACATTAGTTTCACCTGCCTGCGTTTGGCCTATATCCTTATACACCTATCCTATCCATGTACCTGTCCAAATGTTTTTTCAAACATTGTGAAAGTACTTGCCTCAACTACTTCCTCTGGCAGCTAGTTCCATACATTTTTGTGCACAACCCGCAGGCATTGCCACTTTCATTTCACTGCACATCGAGTATGTGTATGTGACAAATAAATTTGACTTGACTTGACTTGACCACCACCTTTTTTGTAAAAAAAAATGTTGCCCCTCAAGTGCCTAGTAGGTTGTCAGGGGTTATGGGGAGAAGGCAGGAGAAGGGGGTAAGGCAGGAGATAGATCAGTCATGATTGAATGATGGAGTAGACTTGATGGGATGAATGGCCTAATTCTACTCCTATCTCTTATGATCTTATTAAATCTTTCCGCCCTCACCTTAAACCTGTTTAAGATTAAATAATCATGGGACTTATCTGACTGTCCTAGACATCCATCTGGCTCATGTATCTCTTTCGAGGAAGGGAATCAACTACACCAGGCATATAGTTCACCACAAATAATGTTTCCTCACCACCCTAGTATGCTTGTAACCCTCTTAACTATCCATTCTGTTTTAGAAATAACCATCACATGGAAGAACATCTCGCGCAACCTCCTCAGAATCCAAGGGATGGGGAATAAATGACCCTGGCCTTTATTGTCCTTATCCAAGAACAAAACAAACCACCGACAAATCTTAAGAAGATTGTACTAAATATTTTTCATGAATTAATTAGTTTCTAAACTGTTTAGTGGTAAATCTGACCAGTAAGTTACAAAAAGGAATTATACTAACAGAATGCGTAACCCCATTCGTAACAAGGACAGAATCTCCCTCGTTCTCACCTTCCACCCCACCAGCCAGCGTATCCAACGTCATCCGCCAATATTTCCGTCACCTACAACGAGACCCCACCACTGGCCACACCTTCCCATCCCCTCCCCTTTCTGCGTTCCGCAGAGACCGTTCCCTCCGTAACTCCCAGGTCCACTCGTCCCTTCCTACCCAAACCACCCCATCCCCGGGGACTTTCCCCTGCAACCGCAGGAGATGCAACACCTGTCCCTTTACCTCCCCCCTCAACTTCATCCATGGACCCAAAAAAGAGATGCCGCCTGTCCTGCTGAGTTACTCCAGCATTTTGTGAATAAACAGAATGCTGATCATATATTTAGGTGAAGTTGGTCTATTGAAAGTTATTTCTACAAGGTGAATAACCAACTGAGTAACTCCAATGGGACTGTTATTACCCAGCTGGCCCCCACTACTCTGGATAGAGTGGATGTGGAGAGGATGTTTCCACTAGTGGGAGAGTCTATGCCCAGAGGCCACAGCCTCCGAATAAAAGGGCCTACCTTTAGAAAGGAGATGAAGAGGAATTTCTCTAATCATGGGGTCATGAATCCGTAGAATTCATTGCTACAGGTGGCTGTGGAGGCCAAGGCATTGGGCATTTTTATTGCACAGACTGATGGATTCTTGATTAGTTAAGGAATTATGAGGAGAAGGCAGGAGGATGGGGTTGAGAGGGAAAGATAGATCAGCCATGATTAAACGGTGGAGTAGACTTGAAGGGCCGAATGTCCTAATTCTGCTTCTATTACTTATGAACTACTCTCCAGATATGCTGAACCAGAACCACATTTGCAACAAGGTAATTTACCTTTTTCAATACGCAAAAGGGGCACAACGTATCTTGACTCTAAAAGATACCATCCACAAAAGGGCACAATATGATTTCAGAAGCTGTCCATCCTTTCTTACGACATGGAAGGAGGCCATTTTGGCTCATCAACTCTATGCTGTTTTACAAAGCTATTCCATTAGCCCACTAATTTCTCCTGTATTTGATTCTCCTCACATCCCTAATTCTACCACTCACCGATAGACTAAGGGCATTTTACAGCAGCCAATTAACCTACTAATCACATGCCTTTGGGACAAGGGAAGACAATGGAATACCTGATGGAGACTCCCACAGGAAGTCACAAGGAAAACATGCAAACTCCACCCAAACAGCACCAGAGGTCAGGGTTGTACCTGATCATGGAATAATGGAGCTGTGAGGCAGCAGCTCTCGGGGGGGAAGGGGGAAGGGACAAAATTGTTCGCACATTTAGGAAGGTACATTGAGAAGCACCTGAATGCTGAAACGCAAAAGGATTCGGGATAAAGAGTTAGAATGTGGGATTACCCAAAACAGTTCCTTTTTGGTGGATATTGACAAAATGGTACTTCCAATCTACAAGTTTCCAAGATTCTATGCACAATTAGAATTAAAATCAGGTGAATAAACAAGGTTACAATTACAGACATGTCCTTATAATAATCATCTTAGATTATGAAAGAATGACTTGTTTCAGACCAGTGGAGATGTCAACCTTCACAATTACCTATTCTTAGGATGGACAATACAGAAGACGATATTTCCACGTGCACTCTGTAAATCTGCAAAGCACTTGCTTCAAATCCTTGTCACAATGTTTTTCTGGTCAGGTCTATTTCCTGCTAGATCTTGGTTGGTTAAGTGAAGATTTCCTGATTCTCACAGCAGAAATATCGATGAAAATGGGGCACAGTTCATGTAGCTCAATTTGAAAAGTATGCAACATGCCTATATTTCTCCCCATAAAATATTTAACATACAGTGCCCTCCATAATGTTTGGAACAAAGACCCATCATTTATTTATTTGCCTCTGTACTCCACAATTTGTGATTTGTAATAGGAAAAAAACCATGTGGGTGAAGTGCACATTGTCAGATTTTAATTAAGGCCATTTTTATACATTTTGGTTTCACCATGTAGAAATTACAGCAGTATTTATACATAATCACCCCCATTTCAGGGCACCATAATGTTTGGGACACATGGCTTCACAGCATTTATAATTGCTCAGGTGTGTTTAATTGCCTCCTTAATGCAGGTATAAGAGAGCTCTCAGCACCTAGTCTTTCCTCCAGTCTTTCCATCACCTTTGGAAACTTTTATTGCTGTTTATCAACATGAGGACCAAAGTTGTGCCAATGAAAGTCAAAGAAGCCATTATGAGACTGAGAAACAAGAATAAAACTGTTAGGGTCATCAGTCAAACCTTAGGCTTACCAAATTCAACTGCTTGGAACATCATTAAGATGAAAGAGAGCACTGGTGAGCTTACTAATCGCAAAGGGACTGGCAGGCCAAGGAAGACCTCCACAGCTGATGACAGAAGAATTCTCTCTATAATAAAGAAAAATCCCCAAACACCTGTCCGACAGATCAGAAACACTCTTCAGGAGTCAGGTGTAGATTTGTCAATGACCACTGTCTGCAGAAGACCATGAACAGAAATACAGAGGCTACACTGCAAGATGCAAAACACTGGTTAGCAGTAAAAATAGGATGGCCAGGTTACAGTTTGCCAAGAAGTACTTAAAAGAGCAACCACAGTTCTGGAAAAAGGTCTTGTGGACAGATGAGACGAAGATTAACTTATATCAGAGTGATGGCAAGAGCAAAGTAAGGAAGAGAGAAGGGACTGCCAAGATACAAAGCATTCCACCTCATCTGTGAAACACAGTGGTGGGGGTGTTATGGCCTGGGCACATTTGGCTGCTGAAGGTGCTGGCTCACTTATCTTCATTGATGATACAATGCTGATGAATTCTGCATAATGAATTCTGAAGTGTATAGACACATCCTATCAGCTCAAGTTCAAACAAATGCCTCAAAACCCATTGGCCGGAGGTTCATTCTACAGCAAGACAATGATTCCAAACATACTGCTAAAGCAACAAAGGAGTTTTTCAAAGCTCCTTCTTGTCAATTCTTGAGTGGCCAAGTCAATCACCCGATCTGAACCCAATTGAGCATGCCTTTTATATGCTGAAAAAACTGAAGGGGACTAGCCCCCAAAACAAGCATAAGCTAAAGATGGCTGCAATACAGACCTGGCAGATCATCACCAGAGAAGACACCCAGCAACTGGTGATGTCCATGAATCACAGACTTCAAGCAGTCATTGCATGCAAAGGATATGCAACAAAACACTAAACATGACTACTTTCATTTACATGACATTGCTGTGTCCCAAACATTATGGTGCCCTGAAATGGGGGGACTATGTACAAACACTGCTGTAATTTCAACGTGGTGAAACCAAAATGTATAAAAATGGCCTTTATTAAAATCTGACAATGTGCACGTTAACCACATGTGATTTTTTTTCTTTTCCAAATCTCAAATTGTGGAGTACAGAGGCAAATAAATAAACGATGGGTCTTTGTCCCAAACATTTATGGAGGGCACTGTAGATGCAGATTATGATTCTCCCCGCATATGGGAGGAAACTGACATTCTTCACTTGTGATCTGAATATTTATTCCAATACATGATAATGAGAATAATTGTCTCAGTGAAAATAGATATTCAGAGGGAGAAAACAAAAAAAATAGGTTAACTGAAAAAGGAAAGTAATCAAAATTCATCGTAGTTGTCAAAAATTTCTAAAGGTCGCCAAGACTTTCCCCATGAGTTTTATTGATTGCATTTGTTCGTGAAAATGTATTCAAAATTTTCACCTTGAGCGTTTTATAAAAACATAACTGACAATGCACTGGACAGCTAAAACCGTGAATTAATTTTTCTGTGAATTTGCAACTATATCCTCCGAACCATTATTTCAATGTTGAGATATTTTATAGGACATACAACATAAATCAGCGACATTTTATATAATCTCATTTCCTCTGGCTGAAGTAACTACTTTTCTGAAATAATTACGAGTTATGTTTTTTGTTACCAAGACATAAAATGCGATTTGGTCACAAGGCTGTGAAAATTGGCAGTAACGCCTTGAGCTGCTACTGAGAGCACAAGGGCTGCTACCTAATTTCTGCATTAAAATCTGTACCTTATACCCAAACTGAAGAGGAACTCAAAATCTGATCATCATAAAATCAGTCATACAGGGTGGAAACAGGCCCTTCAACCCAACTTACCCACACTGGTCAGCATGTCCCAGCTACATTAGTCCCACCTGCCTGTGTTTGGCCCATATCCCTGCAACCCTGTTCTATCCATGTACCTGTCTAACTGTTTCCTAAATGTTGGGATAGTACCTGCCTTAACTATCTCCTCTAGCAGCTCGTTCCATACACCCAACAACATTTGTGTGAAAATGTTACCTCTCATATTCCTATTAAATCTTTTCCCCTTCACCTTAAACCTTTGTCCTCTGGTCCCCTACTCTGGGCAGCAGAATCTGTGCATCTACCTGTTCTATTTCTCTCATGATTTTATACACCTCTGTAAGATCACCCCTGACCCTCCTGCACTCCAAGGAATAAGAGTCCCAGCCTACTCTACCTCTCACTGTAGCTCGGACCCTCGAGTCCTAGCAAAATCCTTGTAAAAAAATATTCCTGGCCCAATGGGCTAATCAAATAAACGTGCCTCAAAAAACAAACCAAGGCATGGTCTGGGAAGAATTCTCATCAGTGATGTGTAAAACATAAGTTTAAATTTTATTACAGAGTTAAGAACTATGTTGCAGTTTTCCACCCCGATATTATCAAAGTTCTCTGACTAATAGTCTCATAGTTGCTTCCAGCTATCCACTGTCATATATTATTGTTTATGTAAATTGACATTCATCAGAGAAATAAACTAATCTCTTCAATTTCCCCCAACATTCAAAGACTCCCTTATAATCTGCACTCACCTGGGTTCTGGTTGGAACTCTGAGGAAGGGCATTGGTGATGTTGGGTAACTCGTTGCCATAGTTTCCATCTTCGAGAGGACAGACATCCATGTCGCTCCACTTCTTCAGTTGTCGGAGCCAGGACACTTTCTCATCTGGTTTGCAGTGAGGGTTCAGCACAATGCACACCCACAGTGCACCTGAAAAGGAAGGAGATAACTCCCAGTGATGAGGCATTTCAATCATTGCTGTGTCAAACAATGTACGCTGTAACCTAGGAATTAGACAGAATGTGGAATGTGGCCCATCGGCACAGGGGATGGAAGAAAGCAAGCAATATCAAGCATTATGGTTGAAATGTGCACAGCTAACAGCTCGTGAGACATTCATTCTTGTAGAACAGTTATCTCTAAAATTGTATCGTGGTAATTATTCCACATCCCATCCCATAACTTTCTAGGCCTATCAAAGGTATTCTTGCCACAATTTGTTTCCCCAGATTGGCAGCTCAAAATTAGTTTTATTTGCTCTGAGAAAGGCTGTTAAATGTCAACCTTCCATACTTCCACTACTTAGTCAGAGGGTGGTGAATCTGTGGAATTCACTGCCACAGAAGGCTGTGGAGGCCAAGTCAATGGATATTTTTAAGGTGGAGATTGAAAGATTCTTGATTAGTATGGGTGTCAGGGGTTGTGGGGAGAAGGCAAGAGAATGGAGTTGAGAGGGAAAGATAGATCAGCCATGATTGAATGGCGGAGTAGACTCGATGGGCTGAATGGCCTAATTCTGCTCCTATAACTTACGAATACTTTAATACCCATTGGGTCTTGGAGATACAATATGGAAGCACGCAATCTGAACAACTGAGAGCCCATTGTTCATCAAAAGGCTATTTTTCCTATGGATCCTATCCTAACCCATTTTATTTCACTTTATTCAGTCCAAGTCTTCCTATTCTCAGTGAGAATGTGCTCTTCAAGACCACATTCTTTAACATTTCACTCAATCGTCCTTCCTAATTCTCAAATACATTTTTAAATACCGGCATTGGAAGTGTAAGCAAGGATACCATTTCTTAGAGCAGAGAACAAACTGTTGGAGGAACTGCAGCAGGTCAAGTAACATTGAGGAGACAGCCGAACAGTTGACATTTTGAGCAGAGGGGTTGCAACAGGAATGAGAGGAGGGGAGATAGCACATATAAGTAGGTGAGTCCGAACCTATTGGTCTGCAATTCAAGTACCTCTACCGAGGCATTAGAGTAATCAGATAATCCCAACACTTTATTAATTCCCAATGCCTACCTTCAATATTAAAGAGATCCAAAACATCTTTGATTTGCGGCATTGCGTATCTGTTCAGCAATGAAGAAAATGCCTACTATGTCACAAAGCTTCTATTTTGATCATCTTTGCTTGCATTTAAAATTGTCCAATGTCTTTTTTTTGGGAGTCCTCAATTTAATCTACCCTTGGAGGCTACCCTTTAGCTGTCAAGGTTTAAAACTCTGGATTGCCTGTCATGATCTTATCAGATCTCCAGGTTTCTTTCTGTCTGTGGAAGCTCTTTAAAGCCTAGGTCATCTGTTCAACCTAATATGGTTGTGCGTTAATATTTGTTGGATAACTGTTAGAAGGATTCCCCTGGGTGGATTTGATGCCAGAGAAATACAATGTAAATGGTCATTTCATAGAAAAACAGATCCAAAATCTGTACCCCATTCCTGCATGATTCCGTTAGCCCTAAGGGCTATATCTAACTCTCTCTTGAATACATCTGTTCAAGTTTCTGTTGGACAATCTGCATGAAGGCAGAAGTGTGCCGATTGCAACATTGAAAACCGTGAAGGGATTTTTAATTGCCTTATTTCCATTTCTAAACGGTTTTAGCAGAAGAGCTAGGTGTGTCATGAGAAACGCTTCGCATTCAGTGAACAGTCGGGCGTTGGAATTCACTGCCGAAAACGTTGATGGTCGCGGATTCCACAATGCTTTCAAGAGACAATTAGATGCTGAGGGGCGGAGGCTCTGCAAGGCTACAGCAAGTTTCTGATGAATGAGGCTTATTAGTACAATGCCCGTGCAAAACCTCAACCTAGTCTCACAGAACTGAATGGTTCTTTCCATGCCGTAACTTTTTAATTGCATTATTATTGGTGCTTTTTTGTTGTTCCTATCAGCTACAAATTCAATATTTTAACATCTTCATCAAAATATATTATTGTATATGAGTCTCTTTAGACAGTGTAAATAGCACCATTGTTCCTGAACCTGAACGCTTATGTTTTCTGAAACACCATATATGCACATTAACGTTAGCCAATTGTCCTCCATTCATGTTAACATTTCATAGTCATTATGATTATCTGATTACTCTAATGCCTCGGTAGAGGTACTTGAATTGCAGACCAATGAAGGTATCACAAAATGCTGGAGTAACTCAGCAGGTCAGGCAGCATCTAGAAGAGAGGGAATGGGTGACGTTTCAGGTCGAGACCCTTCTTTAGACTGATGTCAAGGGGGTGGGACAAAGAAAGGATATAGGTGGAGACAGGAAGACAGTGGGAGAACTGGGAAGGGGGAGGGGGGGAAAGAGAGAGACAGAGGAACTATCTAAAGTTGGAGAAGTCATACCGTTAGGCTGCAACAGTAATTGATTTGTCCTAAAATTAATTATGCCGACAATTTTCTTGAATTCTTATCTGGCATCAGCCTTGAGAGGCGCAGAATAGACTGCAGTGTTTAATGTACTGGGAGCTAACACAATTTGTACCACTCTAATCCAGCTACAATGAATGAAAAGAATAGAATGTATAAGTACACCAAAAGTATGGAATTACATGGCAGTAGATCTTGGGGCAGCCAAGACTCATTGTATACATAACGATATAATTAAACAGATTGCATCACTAAGAGCGGTGAATTTATTAAGCCCTCATGCAATAGTAAATGCAAATAATAATGTACTTTAGTTATAATGGACGACTGAAAAGTGAACATTATTCAAGGAAATATCTGAAGCCTTGAAGTCATTGACAGAGAAGGGGGTGAAACCTAATCTTTGAATCCACGTGACTTTTAAGCAGGTTTGTTCCCAAGGACTGGATGCCTTGAGGCTGCCGGCTGCAACTCTCAAAACTTCCACGTGCTGCCCTGACAATAAAAACATGTTATTTTCACCTGGTTACTCCTGTGTCATGATGGGGTTAAACCTTTACAGTGCATTTCTGCACTGGCTGGACAATCAAATGTACAGCTGTTTTTAGTTGGCAAAATATCAAATATGAGTTTTGCCAAATTGGAACAACAATAGCCTGTATAGAAAAGATTGTACACCGAAGATAGACACAAAATGCTGGAGTAACTCAGCGGGACAGGCAGCATCTCTGCATGGAAGGAATGGGTGATGTTTCGGGTTGAGACCGTTCTCCACCAGTTCCTTCCTACACATAGAAAAGATTTAAATTCTACTCTCCTCCACAGTTGCAGAAACCCTCATCCACGCCTTCATCACCTCCCGTCTGGACTACTGCAACAGCCTATGGCGCACCCTCAAAAATCATCAGTAAACTTCAATACATTCAAAACTCCGCTGCCCGTCTACTCACCCACACCCCGATCCGTGACCATATCACCCCCGTCCTTTACAAACTCCACTGGCTCCCCATCCCCCAGAGAATCCAGTACAAAATCCTCCTCATGACCTACAAAGCCCTCCATAACCT
This sequence comes from Rhinoraja longicauda, assembly GCF_053455715.1. Classification (NCBI taxonomy): domain Eukaryota; kingdom Metazoa; phylum Chordata; class Chondrichthyes; order Rajiformes; family Arhynchobatidae; genus Rhinoraja; species Rhinoraja longicauda. The sequence continues at coordinate 20,344,171 of NC_135963.1, forward strand.
GGCCCCATCTTACCTGACCGACCTCCTGCACAGGCACACTCCCACCTGCACCCTCCGCTCTGCTGCTGCCAATCTCCTATCCCCCCACATCCGGACCAAACTCAGATCCTGGGGGGACAGGGCTTTCTCCATCGCTGCTCCCACCCTATGGAACTCACTACCCCAAACCGTCAGAGACTCCTCCACACTCACCACATTCAAAACATCACTGAAGTCTCACCTGTTCAGTACTGCCTTCAACCACTGAAGGTCACCTCACCTTCTGTCTCCTTTCTCTGTTCGTTTACTTATTTATCTATTTATTCACTTCCCTATGTTCTCTAAATCCCTGTAAAGCGTCTTTGAGTATATGAAAAGCGCTATATAAATGTAATGCATTATTATTATTATTATTATTATAATAAAATTGATAGCAAAGACTCAGTCGGCAATATACATCAAAAGATAGCTGCTAATGAATGTTCCAGCCCTTTTTAATTACTTTTGTGATCATCTTAAATTTGTGTTCACTTATTACCATCGCACCAGTCTGTGAAAGTAATCCATCACCATTTAGTTCATTGGAACCAGTTAAAATCTTGGATATTACAATCAGGTAACGTTTAACCCTATAAACTGTAGTTAAAAAGTTCATCTTCTCAAGTCTTTGTTCATAAGTGTTACACCCAATTCTGGTGCGATGTAACTGGCCTTAGATCATTCCAATTTTGTGACAAGAAAGTATAGACAATATTCAAACAGAGGCCAAAATAAATTCTGTATATGTTTAACATTTTATGTTGTTACATTCAGTGTCATGGGACACAAGTTCGAAGATTCCTAGTACCAATTCTGTGGCCAATGTCCCTCAACATAAACAAACTACTGGAAGAAACCTGCATGTCAGTCCTACTTGCAGGGCCTTGATGCAAAGCGTCAACCATTCCATTGTCTCCGCAGATATTGCTTGACCCACTGAGTTTTACTAGCAATTTGTTTTTGCTCCCGGGTCCAGCATCTGCAATCTTTTGTGTCTTTGGTCAATTCCCCAAACCTGGGGATATAGACATCAAGATTCAACACCTCTGAATTAAATCCCTACCTGCTTCAAAAGAATATTTCCTTCTTATATTCTTCATAAGTTCGTAAGTTATAGGAGCAGAATTAGGCCATTCAGCCCATCAAGTCTTCTCTGCCATTCAATCACGAATGATCTATCTTTCCCTCTCAACCCCATTCTCCTGCCTTCTCCAAAATTCTTGACTCCAAAATCTGCTATTTTACACCTTTCAACTGCACATTATATTCCTCACCTTGATCAGTCCATTACATCAGGCTTTTCTTGATCTTTCACACACATAGTCCCTGGGTTACAGAAAAGAGCTAACATGCAAAGATCCAATTTTATAAATTACCCCCATATCCAAAATAAGTTTGGCAGCTGTTGTTCCTTTTGAAAAAAATCCATGAACTAAAAAGGACACTGAGCTTTTTTCTCTCAAACCAGAAATGGAGTGATTTCTTCTCAGATCAATAATCCACACCTGTGAAAGGAGCTCAGTGATCGTGTGTCAAAGAGCTAAACAGCACGGAAACAGATCCTTCGGCTCAACCTGCCCATGCCCACCAATTAGCTAACCAAATGAGTTCAATTTCTCTGCACCCAGCCAAGTATTTTTTGAATGTCATAATTGTTCCCACCTCTACCCTCTAAACCTTTCCTATCCTTGGACCTGCCCAGGTATCTTTTAAATATCAGAGTTGGAGCCACCTCCACCACTTCCTCTGGCAGCTCAATCTAAATGCACCAGCCTCTGTGTGAAAAAAATACCTGTCAGCTCCCTTTCAAATCTTCCCCCTTTCATCTTAAACCAACACCCTCTAATTTTAGACTCCCCTATCCCTGGGAAACAATGGTGGCTATTAACCTTAACTATACCCCTCATGATGTTCTAAACCTCTGGAAGCTCACCCCTCAGCCTCCTGCACTGCAGGGAAAAAGTTGCAGCCGATGAAGCCCCGCCATTAACTCAAACCTTCCAGACAAATAACATCCTCCTCCATTTTGTTTGCAGCCTTTTCTAGTTTGATGACATCCTTCTTACGGCAGGATGACCAGGTCTGTACACAGGACTCCAATTGTTGCCCTACCAACATCTTGTACAGCTACATAGTTTCCCAACACCTACACTCAGTACACTGACCGGTAAGGGCAAGAGTACCAAGTATCTTCACCATTATTCATAGAGTGTATCCGCACTCAGATGCTTCTCAGGACCCTATCATTTATTGTGCACATCCTGCCCTGACCTGCCTTCCCAAAATGTAACAGCCCTTATTTATCTGATTGAAACTCAATCTGCCCTGCAGCGGCCCATTGGCACGATTAATCAACGTACTGTTGTAACCCTTCCATGCTATATATAATTCTTTTATTATCAAAAATTGTACTCAATTATTTGAAAAACAATATTTACAATACAATAAAACAAAACATAACCCACCACCAGAATACAATACAAACAGATATACCAAATGAAACTATTATACAATTATATTACAATCCCCATCCAGGATACATCCAATCCCCCGCGGTGCCCAGTGGTCCCGGAAATCATTCAGGGTGCCCGTGGACAGCGCGTAGTCCCTCTCCAACACTACCTGGGCGCGGATGTAACCCCGGAAAAGGGGTAGGCAGCTGGCTCGGGCAGAGCCCTCTTCCGCCTGGCGCCGTGAGTCGCGGATGGCCAGCTTGGCCCATTCCATGCTATTGGGGGGGGGATAAGGGATTTCATTGGCATGGAAAGGTGAGAACTGTTCTTCATTGAATGCAGAGTGTTATGAAGTGACCTTTTCAAGAAGAGGAGAGGCACTGACAGGGAAAGGTTACTCATTCTGGACAGTGGCCATTGGCCAAAGAACTAAAGGGGAGACGGGTAGATTTATTTTCCCACTGACGGTTGTCAGGATCGGCACCTTTCTACGTCAAATGCTGCTGGTGCAAAATCTTGTTCCAAAAATAACTTTAAAAGGGCGGTGGCTAAATATTTAAGGATGAGAAACTCAGAGCGATATAGATAAGAGAATATGGTGTGAAACTAAACAAGGGTTACTGATTCAAATAGCCAGAACCAGCACACACGACTGATTTAGCTTCAACGACTATCCCACATTCATTGAAAGAGTTGGTGTGTATGATATACTCCAAAAAGGAGGTACTCCACTAACTAGCTACTCATGATTTAACTGACTTAAAGTTTTCCTGCTTCATTACACACTCCACTAGAACATAGAACTCAGGAATGGGCCCCTTAGCCCACAATGTTTGTGCTGATCACAATATCAAGTTAAACTGATCTCATCTGCCTTTATTCATTGCTCTTCCATGTGCCTATCTTGAAGACTCTTACATGCGACTATCGTATCTGCCTCCACCACCTCCCCTGGCCCCCACTATTCTCTGTACCCAGCAGTTTGAGATTTGATTTATCTAATTTCAATTAACCCTTACATCCCCTTTCTCTCCGTCCCTGCTTGTTTCACTGTAGTCCTGCTAGTCTCACTGTTCGTATCCCTTCATTTTTGCCTCGTTCACAGCCAACAATGGACAAATGTGGGCTCCATCTTTCCTTGGTCATTGGTGCCAGCTCTGATTTGTTCTTTTCATACCTTTCATTCATTTGTTCTTTGCATTTTTTCATACCTCTAGTTTCCCTCACCCCTGACTCTCGGTCTGAAGAAGGGTCCAGACCCGAAACGTCACCTACTCTTTTACTCCAGAGATGCTGCCTGACCCGCTGAGTTACTCCAGCATTTTGTGTCCATCTTCGGTGTAAACCAGCATCTGCAGTTTCTTCCTGTACAGAAATTCTGCCCTTTATACTGGCTGAAAGATCCATGTAATCACAGGTTCCATGGGCACACAAGGATACAGATGTATTCTCTATTTATCCCCTTGCCCAATGATTTTTTCAGCTCTATTCTATTCAGAGATGAATACTAAATAAAAGAGGAGACAGTGTGTCTGCATCAGGTTTGAGCTCACAAATGCTCTGTACATAGTGATAATAAGTCAATAGGACTCTGAAGAAGCAGGAGTAATTTTTTAAAAAAGCAGAAAGATAGACACAAAAAGCTGGAGTAACTCAGCAGGACAGGCAGCATCTCTGGAGAGAAGGAATGGGTGATTTTTCGGGTCGAGACCCTTCATTAGATTCAGGTTTAAACCGGCATCTGCAGTTCCTTCCTACACACGTCAAGATCAGAATGCTTTAGTTCAGGTTTTTTTTTAAAGGGGATGTATTCTCAGTAAAATTTACTGCAGTTTTTGGAGATTGTGCCATGCAATCCGTGGGATCAATTCCTCTGTGATTAAGAATAGAATTACTCAGAGACATAACACATCTTATTTTTCACCAACAACCTCTGACAAACGTACATAAAGTACTAAGTGGTTGGAGTTGTCTACCACTACAGCCAAGGCCAAGGTCCTCTAACTGAACCCTGCGTGACAACTCTACCAACTTCACAGGAGCCTCTTTCAACTCCTAATTCCCACATTCTCCATTGCAGGCAGCGGCTAATCTATTATCGTATTCTCGCAAAGTTCAGGAAGAATCCCAGAATGGAATGTAAGACAATATTTTGAAAAAAAAATCAAACTACTCCTTTAAATAATGTACATTTCCAAGAATATATTCATTGTAATAAATGGTCCAAAATGATTCACCCATTTCAGCTTGCACCCAACTCCAGGGATTACAGGTGAATCTATCAGCCCCGTAAGAGTCAGACTGGTCAGTGTCCATAACATTGGATGTGCATTTGCCAGAATACCTTTTCAAAATACAACCCACAAAATACCTTTTAGCCACTCAGTACTTGATTCAAATTAACACTAAATCTTTGAACTCTGTTTGATAACAGAAACTCGGTTCTGAGACTGCTTTCGAGTCTCATTATTTATTAGGTTGGTTTAGTTTAGAGCTACAGTGCAGAAACAGGCCTTTCGGCCCACCGAGTCCATGCCAACCAGTGATGCCCCACACACGAACACTATCCTACACAATAGGGACAATTTTACAATTTTGTTTACCCAGGCCAATTAACCTACAAATCTGCACGTCTTTGGAGTGTGGGAGGAAACTGGAGCACCCAAAGAAACGGTCATGGGGAGAATGTACAAACTCTGTACAGACAGCACCCGTAGTCAGGATCGAACCCGGGTCTCTGGGGCTGTACGGCAGAAACCCTACTGCTGAGCCAATGTGTTGCCAAAGGTTCCACAGAAGCAGAAGGTTCCACAGAAATCCAACAGAATACCATTATTTAGACATGCAAGATAATGACAAGAATGTGAAATGAGAGACCAAAAAATACATGTGCAGGAAGGAACTGCAGATGCTGGTTTAAACCGAAGATAGACACAAAATGTTGGAGTCACTCAGCGGGACGGGCAGCATCTGTGGAGAGAAGGAATGGGTGACGTTGCTGGTCGAGACCCTTCTTCAGACTGCCTGTCCCGCTGAGTTACTCCAGCATTTTATGTCTATCTTTGACCAAAAAATACATGTCAGGCTTTTATCATCATATCATATCATATCATATATATACAGCCGGAAACAGGCCTTTTCGGCCCTCCAAGTCCGTGCCGCCCAGCGATCCCCGTACATTAACACTATCCTACACCCACTAGGGACAATTTTTACATTTACCCAGCCAATTAACCTACATACCTGTACGTCTTTGGAGTGTGGGAGGAAACCGAAGATCTCGGAGAAAACCCACGCAGGTCACGGGGAGAACGTACAAACTCCTTACAGTGCAGCACCCGTAGTCAGGATCGAACCTGAGTCTCCGGCGCTGCATTCGCTGTAAAGCAGCAACTCTACCGCTGCGCTACCGTGCCGCCCTTTTGAAATTACTCTGTTCAATGTGAAAACAATTACTCTGTTCAATAGAGAAAATACATGTTGTTCACTTCTGCAGGAATCACATGGATATAAGTCTGTGTAAATTTAACAAATCCCAACCTTTGCAGCAATTGGGACACTATTTTGCTAGATTAGACAAATAATTTGTTTTCCAAAAAAATCAACCTAAGGTATTGGCTATTATTAATGTTTAATGAACCCAGATGGAATGTATAAGTAGAGGCGATGTGTGAACAATTATCATGTTGAATGCCAGGCAGCTTCTGCTGTTGCTTCACCTGAATCTGAGTCGTGTCAGCTGTAGGAAACATGCAAAGCTAGGGGACAGAGCGCTGTGTATTGAAGTGTCCTTTCAGATTGTTGAGTAGATCGACAGACGAGCTTGAAATTGTCGTGCCGTACCCGAGGACCGTTACACTTTCAAAAGTGCAGTTGTTCAGGATTTTATATAAAAGTGTGGTCACATCTGATCACTCCGGCGGCGATTCAGTCCTATGGAATGACATGAAGAATGATGGAGATTCCTCCCTGTTCCGTACCACCCCCTCCACACCAGCCAACATCTATCTCACAAAGTACAAAGTTTGCTGTTTGAAGGAGCGTTGCAGCAGGATGAATACTGGAGTCTCTAGGTCAATTGAAAATTGGCCATTCTTCGGTGCATTTCCTTGTTGCACAAACATTTATTTAATGACAAATGGAATGAACTGCACTTCGTGATTGATAGATGAATGTCAGAATTTATCCACAATAAAAAGTCCAAAGACGTACAGGTGTGTAGACTCATTGGCTTAAAAAAAATGCTAAACTGTCTCTAGTGTGTGTAGGATAGTGTCATTGTACGGGGATCGCCGGTCGGCGCGGACTCGGCGGGCCGAAGGACCCCGTTTCCATGCTGTATCTCTGAACTAAACTAAACTAAAACTGGAAGCTAAAGCAATGGATTGAATGTCCCCAGATTTTGAAAGGTGGGATAGGGATGGGAATCGTGGATTGTGCAGGCAAATTGTGAAGGCAGTCAATTTAATACAAGGCATCTTCCTAAAATATGGCTTGAAAACTGAAATCAGACCCCTCCAGTTTATTTCATGTAAAGCCAGACTTGAGCATGAAGTTGCACACACCATCATTTGTAATACTTTCTCCAACTTGCATGCAACTCGAGCGCAGTCATCTTGATTCAATCACTGAAATGAATGGTGGAGGGCAGGCCACTGCATCCCATTTACGTACTGGGATTACAGTAAAAGGTGACTACAAATCAAAGGCAAGTAGATTCAAGTTCTTAAAGAACATGTGCGTACAGTAGAATTCTTCCATAAATAATAAAACAGAGAGCTGCTGTGAAGCATTCCATTAAGCAAATGAAAAAAAGGGCCAAATTATCACCAGCCCGCAGACAACAGATGCAATTCGACTCTGTCCTGTTGGAACTGTAAATCCTTCAGCCCTGGCCAATGGATTCATCATATTTATGCCACAGTAAAGCTGTGTCTGCTTTAACAGAGTCTGCTGTCGGTGAATAATCACCATCTCGTCAAACTGGGTTATGGTATTAATTTTTTGCCTCTCCTTTCCCTTTGCTTGCTGACAGCTTATTCAAAAGACATTCTGAATTGAATGCGCTGCCACAGCAGAAGATTAAGGTCAGCGTTTGGGTTCATATTGAATATAGATGCCATTTTTCTCCTGTTACATGTAATTAGGTTTTAATCTTGAGCCACAATACTGCATCGACAGAAATAGGAGCTATTGGTTTCTAATCTTCACCACGAAAAATCTGGGCTGAATGAAAGGCACTTAATCCTCTTCCACAGATCTCATTTGCATTGAAGTATTATTTTATGATGAAGGTACAAGTAAATTCAATTTTCAGCTGCACAGTAATTTATGAGGATTTGGATACATTTCCCCAGCTGTACAACACAAGTGGAGTTTTATTTATTTTTGAACTCATACAGAGATATCTGGTAAGTTAACGTGTAAAGTGGTGATGGAACACTTTTTTCTGGGGTCCTTTGTGTTAATCTTTGACTGGTTTTAAAATCTCAGCTTCAAATTCATGCCTGTCCCTCCCGTTCTCACATCCTCACCCTATTACATGGATTGCCAGTGTCCCAATGAAGTCCCTCTGCACTCTCCTCAAAACCGTAATAGTAGTTTAGTTTGTTGTCACGTCCACGGAGGTACCATGGGAAGCTTTTTGTGGTCTGCTATCCAGTCAGTGGAAAGACTATACGTAATTAAAATCAAGCCACGCACAGTGTGCAGATACAGGATAATGGGAATGATGTATAGTGCAAGATAAAGTCAATTAAAGTCGGATTAAAGTCAATCTCCGATTAAAGATAGTCCAACGGTCTCCGATGATGGTAGCTCAGGACCGCTCTCTCGTTGTTGATAGGACGGTTCATCTGCCTGATCACAGCTGGGAAGAAACTGTCCCTGAATCTGGAGGGTATGCGTTTTCACACTTCAGTACCTCTTGTCTGATGGGAGAGGGGGGTAGAGGGAGGGACCGTGGTGAGACTCCTCCTTGATTATTCTGGTGGCCTTGCCGATGCAGCACAAAGTGCCACCAAGCTTTTTATCAACAAGAAGCTTGATTTTGTTACACTTGGTCCCCTTATCCAAATCATTGAGATGGATTATGAACAGCCACCACTGATTACTTCAATACTCCCCCTGTCACAGCCCCCAACCAGTAAATAACTCATTTACTCCTTCTCCTCTGCTACCTAGTTCCCGACGAATGGCCCTGGGCCAAAGATGTGAACTGTTTCTTTCCATATATGTTGCCTGGCTTATTGAGTTTTTCCAGCATTTTCAGCTTTTTTTTCCGCCCAGATTTCCAGCATTTGCTAAAATTTTGATTTTCCTATTTTCCACTCTATTTACTGTCCAAAAACCAATATTCAATCCCAAGTGCTCTAATTCTGTTCAGTGACCTCTTGTGTTGCACCTTCTCAAAGACCTTCTGAAAACCAAATACAACTCATCCACTCATTCACCTTTATCTATTCTGCTTTTATTTTATTAGATGAAAGGAATTGTATTGATCTATTCTTCCTCAAGAAGGATTTTACTGACTTTACTTTGCCCTAAACATTTTTCCCTTATCGTGTACCTGTACACTGTGAACGGCTCGCTTGTAATTATGTATTGTCCCTCTGCTGGCTGGTTTTCACAAAAGATTTTCACTGTACCTCAGTACACGTGACAATAAACTAACCGGAAACTGAGGTTATTCTTTCACAACATTGAATCATATGGATAGCATTACCTATAGATCACCATTCAATTATAACACTACTGGAATAGATCATTGCCATGTTATTTGGACACTGGACTGGTTCATGGATAGGAATGCTTTAGGGGGAAATGAGTGCAAATGGACCAAGCATACATGGGCATCTTGCTCTGCATGGACATGTTGGCCACAAGGACCTGTTCCATAGTCTCGGATGACTGAAAATGCTGGATAACATCTCACCATTCAGGTGGACTCCAGCCAACAGTTTTAAAATAGATGCCTTCGTTGAAGATATACGAATACGATTGGTGGAAATGACCACAATTTTATCTTCATAGAATGAATAATACGCCGTATTTTGTTATGGATTGTTTCTATTAACGTGACTGGTCATGCATGTTCCCTAGTGCACAAATGGGAAATAAATAGAGCATATCACATCAGCAAGGATGCGGTATGACATTTAGAAGCTTTTGACTCACATTATGTACTCTCACATTTTAGTACCGGATCTTCTTTTTCTATCAGCTTCCTTCCTACTTATGTAAATTATTTCTGTGAATTTATTATTTTTTTAAATATTAAAGAAGGATTTAAAAATCTACATTTACCCATTTCAAGAAAGCACAAAGAGCATTTTGAGAACCCCTTATCTTTCTGCTGGGCATTCTCCAAACTTTTGTTTAAACAGTCACTTTAGCATCTACAAATGGTAACCTTTCTTCTTTTCCTTTGCAGTCTTAGTTTAGTTTATTTCAGAGATACAGCTCGGAAACAGACCTTTCGGCCAACTGAGACTGCGCCAACCAGCAATCTCCCCAAACACTAGCACTATCCTACACAATAGGGACAATTTACAATTTTACTGAAGCCAATTAACTTGCAAACCTGTACGTCTTTGGAGTGTGGAAGGAAACCAGAGCACCCGGGGAAAACCCACGCGGTCACAGGGATAACGTACAAACTCCGTACAGACAGCATCGGTAGCCAGGATCGAACCAGGATCGGGTCTCTGGCGTTGTAAGGCAGCAATACCGCTGCCACCCTCGTCCTGTGATCATCTGAGGGAGATACCTGACAGCATGTGGGAGAAGAGGCTGATGTTTGGACTGAAGAACTTTCTTTCAAGTTAGGTCCTGATCGAACCCAGAGAATAGTTATGCCTTTCTTTTGTTTGTAGTAAATACATTACTTTTCACTTGGATTTTATCATTTAGTTTCATAGCAGATACGAAAGGATCTTAAAACAAACTGCCGGAGGAACTCAGCGGATCAAGCAGCATCCGTGTCAGGAAAGGAACGGCCGATGTTTCGTGTCGAGACCCTCCTTGCTTTTTCATCCATTTGCTTAATTTTCCTAGGATCTATAATCAAATGTTTGCATGCTTTTATCATCCACATGAATATTCTTTCTCCCCCCCTATTACATCCCTGGTGTTTCCACTGATTATCTTATATCATCAAGTAGATTACACGAAGTGGTCAGCTGCCTATCACCCCTTACCTCTGTGTCACTGTGCCTGTTCACTTTCTTTCCTTCCTTTCTCCTAATTTCTCTCCAATGTTATAAAAATGCATGGCTTCTGGTCTTCAGAGCTGAAGAGTCCAAACCTAAAATATGCCGCCGGGCTTTTAAAGTTAAAGTTGGTGCAGATCTCCAAAAACAAAAAGTCGGAGTTGCTTCATATCCGATTTTATACATTATCTTTTCTGAATGACTAATGCACTTTGATACCCGATCAGCTGTGTGATCAATGAGAGCAGTTTGGAGAAAGGTCAACATTCGTTTCCGAGGCAGGGGTTAAAGTACTGCATTGATCGCCCTCAGCCTTCTCCTCAAAACACTTACCCAGCTCATCCCAAAGCTGCCGGCATTTGTCTGTCATGCCTGTGCCTTGTTGCCTCCAGAGAGAAAGCCGTGGGTCAGCCATGAATTGCTCTGTTATTAATGTCAACATCCTGGCACCATTTGAATCCCTCATCTTCAGCATTTCTCGTACCTACACCAATCAGAAAGGAAATGTGAGGTTGATCCAGAGAACCAGCAGTGCACCCGGGGATATCTCCCGTCCTCTTTGCAGCTAATTATTTAAAGAAAAGTCCACTTTTTCGAAGAACTTGCAAAAACGCTGGATAGCAAGAATGTTTAAGCGACAGAATTAATGTGAAAAAATAAACGCTTAGAGATAAAGCATTGAAACAGATTCTTCAGCCCATTGAGTCCACGTCAAACATCGATCACTCATTCACTGTCTCAATGTTATCTCGCTGTCCCGTCCACTTGCTATGCACTAGGGGCAATTTACAGAGGCCTATTAACCTATTGATTTGGGTATCGGAGTAAAGAGGTCCTTCTGCAGTTGTTCAGGGCCCTGGTGAGACCACATCTGGAATATTGTGTGCATTTTTGGTCTCCTCATTTGAGGAAGGACATCCTTGCTATTGAGGCAGTGCAGCATAGGTTCACGAGGATAATTCCCGGGAAGGCGGGACTATCATATGAGGAAAGATTGGAAAGACTGGGCTTGAATTTTTGGAATTTGGAAGGATGAGAGGGGATCTTATAGAAACATATAAAATTATAAAAGGACTGGACAAGCTAGATGCAGGAAAAATGTTTCCAATATTGGGGGAGCCCAGAACCAGGGGCCACAGTCTAAGAATAAAGGAGACCCCATTTGAAACTGAAATGAGAAAAAACTCACCCAGAGAGTTGCGAATTTGTGGAATTCTCTGCCACAGCAGGGAGTAGAGGCCAATTCACTGGATGAATTTAAAAGAAAGTTAGATAGAGCTCCAGGGGCTAGCAGAATCAAGAGATATGGGGAGAAGGCAGGCACGGGTTACTGATTGTGGATGATCAGCCATGATCACAATGAATGGCGGTGCTGGCTCGAAGGGCCAAATGGCCTCCTCCTGCACCTATTTTCTATGTTTCTAACCCTCAAACCTGCACATCTTTGGGATGTGGGAGGAAAACAGCGCACCCGGATTAAATCCATGCCGTCACAAGGAGAACGTGCAAACTCCACAGACAGCACCCGAGGTCGGATTTGAACCTGGGTCTCTGGCACTGTGATGCAGCAGCTTAATCAGCAGTGCCACTGTGCTATCGACTGTGTAATAGAGGGCGGCACAGTGATGCAACTGGTAGAACTGCTGCATAATGGTACTCCTATAATAGTAGTTAACACAAAACCAACATGGTACAGGATACTCTGCTAAATCATTATGCAATATAATCTGTTTGTTTTTAACATCGACACACTGGGTGGCTACTTTCAGAAGTAAACAAATCAAACATGGAATGCAAGATAATGAGTGAACCCAGAAGAAAACTAAAAGGACTAAAAAAAAAAATTGCTTCCATTCTTTAAAGACTGAAAAAACATAATTTCTTCTCTCTATAGGCACAGAGGAAATAGTGGAAAAGACAAATCTTGATAGTCTTCCCAAAATTTAGCTGCAGATGTTACAACTAATTCAAAATGGATGTTGGCCAGGATAAAAGTCACATAACGGGGTGAATGAAGAGAGATGTCATTGGAACAGATGTGAAAGCAAACATATTTTCCAGCAGGTCATAAAGATAAAGTTACAGACCTCCTGACGTGACAACGTAGGAGGTGAGGAGAAATTAAAAATACCATGCCATCAGTGGAAGGATCAAATGGAACAACACAAGAAGGTTTATGGTGGTGTGGCACTGGAGATGATTATATAATCAATTATGTCAAAGGCTGTATTTTTGAAGGAGAATGAAAACAAGTTTTCATTATGAAATTTCTCCCCCAGCAGCGACATTTAGTTGCACCAGTCAACAAGTTTTCATTCTAACCCTGCACGCCAAGATTATTGGATTGCATTTATGACCTTAGATTGTTGTTTCGCATTATTTCAATGTTAATTAATCTCAAAAAATAAAGTCTAAGTTCCAGAGTTAATGAATGCTAGTGGGCATCAAAAATAATAAAAGCAGATTTGTAAGAATGCTACTCTTTCACAGCTATGGGCCTTACTGAGTCCCTTACTGAGGAGCGCTTACCAATTTTCATATAAACAACAAAATATATATTTTTAAAAAGAATTTCCTGGAAAGCTTGGATCGGGCGCGCGCGGCGGGAATGTCCCGCGCGGGCCTAATCCACCCGCCGAGCAAACGCAGCACCGCCGACCGGAGCGCCGACCGGAACATGCCCGTTAGGCCCGGCTCGCCCCAGAGGCCTCCTAGGGAACTGCGGAGGGGCCGGGCAGCGAGGCCTGTCTGGGCTGAAGGTGCCTCAGGGGCGGCGGCGGCGTTGGGCGTCTTGGCGGTAGCTTGAGACTCAACGGCAACAGGACCCTCGGTGGTGGTGGGGCCTCAGCGGCAACGGGGGGCCTCGGCTGCAGCGGAGCATCAGTGGTGGCAGCGGGGACCTCGGTGGAGGTGGAGACAATGGGGACCTGGCTTGGGGGGAACCGCTGTGAAGAACAATGGAGGACCCGGTATGGGGGGAACCGCTGTGAGGGACGGTGGGAGAACAAATGGGAACCCGGTGAGGGGGAGGGGGCACTCTAGTTTAGAATCCTCTGTCCAGGGGACAGGCCTGGTTCATTTGTTTGTTTGTTCATTTGTTCCGGTGAAGGCGCTGTACACACGGCAGCCAGCCAACAGTCGCTTGTCCTTTTCTTTTTTTTTTCACTTTTAATTTCAAGTTGGCAGACCAATTTCCCTCTGGGGATGAATAAAGTTTATCGTTTCGTATCGTAAAGGCTGCTTTTGAAACTTTAAGTCTCCCTGTGTGACTGAGTAGCTTTCATGTTAACTTGGATTCAATGATTCACAAATGCCTCCTTCTAAGCAAAAATGCTGTGGAAATTTAAACTGGCCAGCTCTACAGTAGATGTTTTTAATGGAAATTGGGAAGCTGCTGGAACGTAGAACCGTAGCTGAGATCAGTTGACCTTCGTGAACTGCTTTGAACACAGTTCTTGTAAATGTGATTCATGTCTCGAGGGGTTGTTGCCTGGAACAAACTTTCAGATGAATCTTTTATTTTACTGTTCCGCACTGCTCATCTTTCAGGAAATGTAGTTACTGCAGTTTTATTGAAGATGTGTCTTCCATTACTGTCACAGTAATAGTTGTTGAGGTTTTGACATGGTCAACGGGAAAACGTGCTATGATGCTATTTAAGGGAAGATCAGGCTTTACGGAAACAAAACAAAATGTAAATATGTCATGTGGAAATCTACATTTCTGTAGTTGTCAGCAATTGGTTTTTTGAGCAACAAAAAGTCTGGCCTGGTTGGAATTCTACATTTGAAATGAGGTTGCCCTAATCTTTTGTACAAACAAGCCACCTTGCTATGTTCAATAGCAAACAGCCTCACCTGTTTAAAGTACAAGCAATGTGAAGAATTACCGGCATTGCCAAGAGATAGAGTCATAGAGTCATACAGCATGGAAACAGGCCCAACTCTCCCATGCCGATTAAGATGCTCCATCTACACTAGTCCCATCTGCCTGCATTTGGCCCATATTGATCTAAAACTTTCCTATCCTAATGTTTTTTAAATGTTACCTCAACTACTTCTTCTAGCTGCACGTTCCATATACTCACAACCCTCTGTGTGGAAAAAGTAACTCCTCAGGACACTATTAAATCCTTCCCCTCTCACCTTAAACCTATGTCCTCTGGTTCTTGATTCCCCTACTCTGTAAATGTCTCTGTGTATCTGCTCTATCTATTTCCCTCATGACCTTATTTCTGCACCCCTGACCTCGCGACCCTTCAGATAGTGGTGGCTTGACACAATAACCAAACATCAGGGAAAGAAAAGTTGTATTAATGCAGACATTATCACCTTAGCAAACATGGAATTTAGCTGCTTGCCAGACCCGTAGTATCCGCCCTGCGATAGGAACTGCTTGACTTGCTCTCGGACTTGCTCTTCGTCGAGATGCCAGCAATTCTCATCATCAATGCTGGCACCTGCCGTTGGATCAGGGGCACCTAAGCAAAAGAGAAAGTAGGTCAACAAAAAAAGACTGCCCCTTCAGAATGGATTTCGCATGTCAAGGAATTTCGAAACATGGTCATGAAGCTTCAAAAAGATTCAGCGGATAAAAGTTTAAGATGAGCTAATAATAACTTGCCTGCAACAATATTGTGTCTACAATATCTTAAAACATTTCACAGCAGTATTATCAGACACAATTTGAAATTGTAACACATACATTTGGCCAGGTAACCAAAAACTTGGTGAAAGGGTGTTTTGGACCAAAAAGGCCTCAGTGCTGGAGAAACACAGCAGGTCAGACGGCATCTCTGGAGAACATGAAGAGGTGATGTTTTGATCGAGACGCTTCTTCATTTTGGACCATCTTTACAAGAGAAATGGAAGCGAGATGAGGAAGGAATAGCAACTCCATTCCTTCTCTCCCGAGATGCTGCCTGACCTGCTGAGTTACTCCAGCATTTTGTGAATTAATAGCAACACAATTGATCTCTATGCAAAAGAACAAGAAGTAGATATACAGAGTTCCTGCTCCTGAATACAATACCGTGAACTTTGATGGAAAATGAACTCCTGTGGGTGTCAAGAAATAACAGGACAATAGCCAGCTTGGAAGCTTTCCTCTGTACCTCAGTACACGTGACAATAAACTAAACTGAACTGGACAACACGCACTCTTGAATCACAGTCCAGCACTTACTGTCAAGGGTGACAAGGTTCGAGAGGATTGCCGAATCAGCGGAAATTCAAGTCTAGATCAGTATTGATAGATTAAAAAGGGTCAAGAATAGTTGTAACCTAAGAATGAATGTGATTTGTTTATTAAATCACCCGTAAAATGTGCAATTTTACTATTAAAATATCCAGTTTTCTTCAAGAACCACCATTTTAAACTACTTGACAGGCTGGCAAAGCTGCTCAGTAAAGCAAGACACCCAGGGAAAGCCCCAGGAATCAGATTTGGAAATATTTTACGCAGGGATTTTCCTTTTACACTTTTATGATCAGGTTACTGCGAGCAGGACCAACATTCATTGACCATCACCTTGAGAAAGCTGGGGGCGAGTAGTCTTTTTATACTACTGTAGACCTCCTGGTAAAAGTGCTACTCTGGCACTGTGAACAGATAATTCCAGGAATTAGGCCCAGCGAGATTAAGGACTGATGATATATTTTGAAGTCAGGAAGAGGTGCAATTTGGAGGGGACGTGCAGGTTAGTGGCAAACCCATGTGCTTGCTGCTTTTATACTTATTGGTGGTAAAGGTTGTGGGGTTGGGAGGAGCTGTTTGAATATCCTGAGCAATAATGGCAGTGCAATTTTGTAGATGATGTCCAGTGATGGTGGAGCAAATGAATCAGGGTGATTAATGGTGTGTCAATTAAATGGGGTGCTTTATTCTGTATGGTATCAAGTTTCCTGAGAGTTCTTGGCATTTTTGCATTCAGGCATGTGCTTACATGCAGGCAAATGAAGAGCATTGCACTCTGCTCTTGGCTAATGTCATGTCAATGATGGAGAAGCTTTGGGCTATCAGGATGCAAATCACTGTCCACCGGATACCCAACTTTGGACCTGCTCTTTTCACTGCAGTATGCGGCATGTCTAGTTGAAGGTCTGGTCAATGGTGACCTCCTAGATATCGGTGATGCATGATGGTAGTGCAATTGAATGTCAAGTGCAGAGGTTTTGATTCGCCTTTGTTGGAAATGGCCAGTGGCTGGTACTTTTATGGTGTTGCTATCATTTGCCACTTACGAGCCCATGCCAGAATGTGTAGCTGTTGCTGGATGCAGGCACCCGCTCGTTCACTTGCCGAGAAGTTGTAAATGGGCTTGAACATTAGCACGCATCAGTGAACATCCCTTCTTGTGACCTTAAAATAGCAGATAGATGGTTGGGAATAGGTGACTGCTCTGAGGAATTCCTGCAGTGATGCCCTAAGGAGTTGACTGATTAACCTCTGGCCACCACTGTGTGTGAGTATTACCATTCTTGACCACACAAGTTGTAAATTTACACAATTGGCACTACATGAGCATACAAGTAATCTGGCGCTTATACAGATCTTGGGTATATTCCAGTCACTTTTCTTCTTTTGCTTTGAACTCTACCTCTAACACTGATGCCAATCTTGAGTCTGCACCAAGGTGTCTTAAGGTTACAAAAATATACAAGTGCAAGAAAGTGCCCCTGACAAGTATCCAGACAAGTAGCAATGGCTTCTTTCAAATACAGTCCAACTGGTCACCTATCATGGAGAAAGTAACACCAAAACTGTTCTGTTCATGATCAATGTTGCCATTCAATTTCTCAATTTAAAGATTTATAACATTTAGTACTACTGAAGGGGCTGTGGCTTTCTTGAACTACTGCAGTCTATGTGGTGAATATTGATATAACTGAGTGGATTGCCAGGCAATCTCAAAGGGCAGTTTTTGAACTCTGCACATTAATTTGTAATTATACTTTAATAATTTGTGCAAGGCAATCTTTAGAGTACTAATGTATTTTTTTTTCTCCAGTAATGCATGAGTGAGTGCGGACTTGCTGCCTGGTTTGGAGTCATGTAAAATGCAGGCCAGCTAAAAGCAACAGTTTGCTGCCCTGCAGAACCAGGTTTACTTTTTATAACCATCCAATGGTTTCATGGTTTTCATTAGTGATAACAGTCCTCTAATTCCAGATTTAATTAATTCATTTTACTTGCCCCAGCTGCTGTGAAGGAATTTGAGTGTGTTCCTCCATTTCAGGCTCTGAGTTATTAATTCAGTAACATGACCACAATGCTGCTGCTATTGTTGTGGGAAGCGCCAACTGAACTCACTTGAGTAGAAATTGGGAAATTTAGCAGCAAGTGTAAGTGCAGGGTTTCCTC
This sequence comes from Rhinoraja longicauda, assembly GCF_053455715.1. Classification (NCBI taxonomy): domain Eukaryota; kingdom Metazoa; phylum Chordata; class Chondrichthyes; order Rajiformes; family Arhynchobatidae; genus Rhinoraja; species Rhinoraja longicauda. Next base: position 20,362,214 of record NC_135963.1, read on the forward strand.
TCCAAACTAAGGTCATTTCATTATGGGTCCTAAAGCTGCAATATTCCCTTCCTCTCAGAATTATCAGTGGAGCAATTCTGCAGCCAACGCATTAGGGTGGCATAAGGTGCAGCAGTAGAGCTACTGCCTTACAGTGCCAGAGACCTGGGTTTGATCCTGACTACCAGTGCTTGTCTGTTCGGAGTTTGTACGTTTCCCCCGTGACCTGCGTGGGTTTCCTCCTACAGTCCAAAAGACATACAGGTTTATAGGTTGTAGACTGGGCGATTGTTTCGCGGAACACCTTCACTCAGCCCGCGTGAACCAGCCTGGTTGCTGGACACTTTAATTCTCCTACCCATTCCCACACAGACATTTCTGTCCTCTGTCTCCTCCATTGTCAGAGTGAGGTTAAACGCAAATTGGTGGAACAGCATCTCATATTTCACTTGGGCAGCTTACAGCCCAGTGATATATTGATTATTATCACTTCAGGTAGCCCCGGCATTCCCTCTCTCTCTGTCCCCCCCCCCCCCCCGTCCCCCCCCCACCCAAGTCACACTAGCTCCTCATTTTCACCCTACAAACAGCTTACAATGGCCTGTTTCCTTTATAATCATCACTTTTTTGCATATCTTTCATTCATTGTTCTTTATCTCTCCACACCACCGTCTATATTTCTCGTTTCCCTTATCCCTAACCATTCTGAAGAAGGGTCTCGACCTGAAATGTCACCCATTCCTTCTCTCCAGAGATGCTGCCTGTCCCGCTGAGTTACTCCAAATTTTTGTGTCCATCTTCGGTTTAAACCAGCATCTGCAGTTCCTTCTTACACAGGTTTATAGGTTAATTAGCTTGGTATAATTGTCCCTAGTGTGTAGGATAGTGTTGCTGTATGGGGATCGCTGGTCGGTGCAGACTCGGTGCCTGATTCCACGATGTATCACTAAACTAAACTAAAAAATATATTAACACACATCTTTACAAGAATCATTTGTTACTCTGGCTAATGTTTGGAGTAGCAATGCATGTATCTTTTAATTCTCATATTCATTTTAATAATATGCAGAAGCTAATATTTAGAGTACCAGTGTACTTTTTCCAGCTAAGGTTCAATATTTGTTTTATGAAATAAGTGGCAGAAGAATCATTTACCAGTATCATAAAACCATAACGTCATAAGACATAGGAGCAGAATTAGGCCATTCAGCCCATCGAGTCTGCTCTGCCATTCGATCATGGCTGATCTATTTTTCTGTCAATCTCATTCTCCTGCCTGCTTCCTGTAACCTTTGATGCCCTTACTAATCAAGAACCTATCAATCTCCACCTTAAAAATACTCCCTAGCGTTTGAGGCCCTCTGAGGGGCACTGTAAACTGTTTATGTATATGTTGTTAGGTTTGTATGTTCTTGTATGTTCTTTTTTATTACCTGCACTGATGTACAGCACTTTGGTCAAGGTGGGTTGTGTTTAAATGTGCTATACAAATAAAATTGACTTGACTTGACTTGAATGAATGCCACAGATTCACCTACTTCAATGAGGGTCTGGTTGGATAGGTATTTTCAAGTGGTCCACAGAATAGGATGGTTCTTAAAGTAGATGGGATCTGTAAAGAGTCTCCCACAATTCTATCTCAATGTGTCATAGACTTTAACTTGGAGGTTTAGCTTTTGAAGAGCTTATTGGGATAGAAATTAACATCACTGTTGCTAGGTCTAATTTATGGGATTTCCAAGCCAACAGCTGTATGCGAGTAGTTTTAACAGGACAAAAAGGCTCACAATCACCTTGCAAAGCAATGAAGGATAAGTGATAAATGCTGGTTGTGTCAGTGAAGCATCAATCCCAAAATATAAAAACACCGCTGGAAATCTGAAATTAAAACGGGAAATGATTCATAAGTTCTAGGAGCAGAATTAGGCTATTTGACCCATCAAATCTACTCCGCCATTAAGTCATGGCCGGTCAATCTTTCCCTCTCAACCCTGTCCTCCTGCCTCCGCCCCATAAGCCCTGATGTGATGTTGATACTCAGAAGGCCAAGCAGCACCTGTGGTGTAGGAAACACAATTAACTTTCCAGGTCAATGATTCTTCAACAGAACACATCCAATGAAAAGGTCATCAACCTGTTTTTCTTCGGCCTGCGGTATATCTCCGCCTTTTAAATTTTTTTAACTTAATAACCACTTCCATTGCCTCGAACAGTTCCAATAACTTTGCCAAAAGGGATGGAATATTGCTACAAACGTACAGCATCTTGGGTGGGACTGAAACCAGGAATAAATAAAAACAATTCATGCTGGAAAGAGTTACACAGCATGTGTGAAAAGTGAGTTAATGTTTTAGGTCAAAGAACTATATTCAATGTGTCATAGACTTTAACTTGGAGGTTTAGCCAAGTTATGCCTTTAGTCTCTTCATTTAAGGAGGGATATACTTGTGTTCAGAAAAGGTTTACAGGGCTGATCGCCGAGATGAAGACGTTGCCTTCAGCAGAATGATTAGAGTCAAGCCTGAACTCATTCTAGTTCGAAGAATAAGAGCTGATTTTCCTGAAAGTGTAGATGCTGCGATGATGTTTCCTATGTGGTAAGATCTGGAACTGGAAAGGATAGATCCAGTGTAAGTGTCTGACCCGAAACGTCACCCATTCCTTCTCTCCTGAGATGCTGCCTGACCTGCTGAGTTACTCCAGCATTTTGTGAATAAATCGATCCAGTGTAAGTGTTGTCCGTTTAAGATGAAGATGAATTTCTTCTCTTAGACGGGTGTGAATCTTTGGAATTCTTAACTCCACATCTGTGGAAGCCAAGTTGTTAAGCAAAATCAAGGCTGAGAAAGACAGATTTTTATTCTGAGGAGTCGAGGGTCAGACGATATTTTGGAAGACAAATAGTATGCCAACTATTTCACAAACGGACCCGAGTACCGGAGTAAAGAGGTCATCCTGCAATCATAGATGGCTTTAGTGAGGCTGCACTTGGAATACAGTGTTCTGGTCTGGTCTGCCTGTTCAAACATTTACTTGTGGCGGCATGGTGGCGCAGCGGTAGAGCTACTGCCTTACAGTGCCAGAGACCCGGGTTTGATCCTGACTACGGGTGCTGTCTGTGTGGAGTTTGTATGTTCTCCTCGTGACCTGTGTGGGTATTCGCTGAGATCTTTGGTTTCCTCCCACACTCCAAAGATGTGCAGGTTTGTAGGTTAATTGGCTTCGGTAAAAGTATATAAATGTAAAATTGCCCCTAGTGTGTTCTGGTCTGGTCTTCCTGTCCAATGTGTGTGGTGTTAATGTGCGGGGATTGCGGGTCGGTGCGGACTCGGTGGGCTGAAGAGCCTGTTTCTGCGCTGTATCTCTAAACTAAACTAAAAATAGGAGAGAACGCAGCGGAAGTACATCAGACTGATTCCTGGGATGGGAGTATTGTCCTTAGAGGAGAGATTAGGCAGACTGGACCTATACAGACTGGAGTTTACATTACAGGGAAAAGGCAGGAAAGTGAAGCATAGCCAATATCAGATCAGTCGTGATCTTATTGAATGGCAGAGCATTCTCGAGGGGCCATATGGCCGACTCCTGTTCCTGTTTATTTTCTCCATATGTTCTTTAATTAGGTTGTTTCCTGAGTAAACTGACTTTGCTTTTTAGTAGACTTTTTTTTTGCTGTGTACCAAGGGCCCACCCCACATACAATTCATTAGCTGATACGATGCCATCAAGGAATACTGTAAATTTTAATTTGCCTTTAGTTAGCAAATAATTTGTTGCACACAGTCTTTGGGAAGCTTTTGTGATTTTTATGTATTTCATACCACCATGGTAAAAGTTTTCCAGACGTTTTTACAGAAGCTTTACAAATTTCTGTCAGCACTTACGAGACGACATCCTTTTCAATGCGAGGCTGTCAGTAATACTTGAAGAGCTGCTGATTTGTAATTTCTCATCATTGCACATCCTTGGCAGGTTTTTAATAGCAGGTCAAAAAATGGACCAGGAGACTCAAATACGGCATATTAATTCATTTGAGCATGGAAAATTAAACATAATCAGTGTCTGCTGTGGTTTTCCACTGAGCTTGATGACTGCTGAATTTGAGTCCAGACATTATAAGCACTCCTCTCTGGATGCCGGTGCAATCCTCCATTTGACTTGAGAGAGTATTGTGAATTGCTGAGATGGGCTGGTACCACAAACCACTCGTACACTGTGCTGTAAACTACCTTTTCAATAACCTTGGGGATGTGCAAGAATTAGCTTCTGTGAGTAGGAAAGAAATGGAGATGCTGGTTTAAACTGAAGATAAGACACAAAAAGCTGGAGTAACTCGGCGGGACAGGTAGCATCTCTGGAGTTTTGGGTCGAGACCCTTCTTCGGACCCGGAGGGGAAGGGATGGGTAACATTTCGGGTCGACTCCCTTCTTCAGATTGGAGAGAAGGAATGAGTGACGTTTCGGGTCAAGACCCTTTGTCTGAAGACCCTTCTCTCCAGAGATGCTGCCTGTCCCGCTGAGTTACCCCAGCTGTTTGTGTCTAGCTTCTGTGAGTAACCTGGATAAGGAAACAGATTGGTCACCCGTAACCCTCTCAGCAAAATAACAATGAGAAAATATTGCACAACGCGCTGGTTTTAATCACACAATCTTCCAAGTTACGCAGAAACTCAAAATGAACTTTTCTTTTGTACCATTTTGTCCTTACCTCTGAACCTCGCTAGCTATATATATTTGAGAAATTATTAGGACGCTGCAGCATTAATGGAATTACTGTACAAATATATTTTATGTTTTTGAAATACAGCTGTTTCAGCCGAATGCAAGGGGATGTGCTCAAATCAAACTGACAGCATCTCACCATGCACAATCACACTAAATTACCCTGTTTATATTCTGCAAGGAATGCCTCATTGCTTGCTGAATATCTGCTGATACTGTAAAATTCAGACTGCATTTCACAGTTTTGTTTTGATGTTTCCCCTCTTGGAACAGAACATGACTTCCAATTACCATGCTTTGTGAAGAATCTAGTGCTCACACACCACACAAAAAGCACGGTGTCCGTCCGGTACAGAGAGTCACACACTGCTGATCTGAGGAAGCAGATGAGCTCCCATGTGACTGCATGGAGTCAGTGGACGGGTCCATCACCAAGAACTTGGGCACCAAGCTAAACCAGTGCAGCACTGCTGTCACAGACTCCATCAGTAATCGGGTCTGAAGAAGGGTCTCGACCCGAAACGTCACCCATTCCTTCTCTCCCGAGATGCTGCCTGACCTGCTGAGTTACTCCAGCATTTTGTGAATAGACTCCATCAGTAATGTGTGTAGAGCATTGCGTGCCAAAGAGGTGAATCTGAGTGTTCCCCAACCGAAAAACTATGAGATTCAATAGACAATAGGTGCAGGAGTAGGCCATTCGGCCCTTCGAGCCAGCACCACCATTCAATGTGATCATGGGTGATCATTCTCAATCAGTACCCCGTTCCTGCCTTCTCCCCATTCATTCTCGGCTGAAGACACGAAATCTAGGTATGACCTTAGCAACTCTATTGGGGACGTCAATAATTAATTCCAGAACTAACCACACCGACATCCGTCAAATACACTTCTGACTCCATTTACTAGCTTGCAGATTACACCACCAGAGCGGGCTGCATCTTAAACAATGGCAAGACGACTTGCAGGACGGTAATTTAAAGCTTAGAACAATGTCCCCCTCAATGTCGACAAAATGAAGCATCTACTCATCAACCAGAAAGCAGGATAGTCTGTACCAATGGTGTTGAAGCAGATTTCATATGTGTAAACTCCAGGAAAGCACTCCGATGCTTCTACATCCTTAGAAGGCTCAGGAAATCTGGCATGTCACAAAGTCACACAGTGTGGAAACAGGCCCTTCGGCCCAATTTGCCCACACCAATCAACATGTCCCATCTATACTAGTCCCACCGGCCAGAGTCTGTCCAATATCCCTCTATACCTATCCTATCCATGTACCTGTGTAAATGTTTCTTAAACGTTGCGATAGTACCTGCCTAAAGTACCTCCTCCAGCAGCTCATTCCATTCACCCACCACCCTTTGGGTGAAAAAAGTTACCCGTAAGGTTCCTATTAAATCTATCTCTCCTCATCTTAAACCTATGTCTTCAGGTTCTCAATTCCAGATTTTCCAATATACCACTCCAATACCTCTACACCCTTAGAAGGCTAAGGAAATTTGGCATGTCTCCAATTTACCAATCTTACAGATGCACCGTGGGAAGCATTCTATCTAGATGCTTCACAGCTTGGTAACTGCTCTGTCCAAGACTGCATAAAATTGCAGAGAGCCCAGAAACAGCCCAGTCCATCATGTCAACCAGCTTCCCCCCATTAAACCCGCCCTCCTCCACCCACTCGATTCTATCTATACTTCATGCTATCTTTGGAAAATGGACCATTTAGACCCTTGTCATTATCTCTTCTCCCCTTTCTCATTGAGTAGATACAAAAGCTTGAAAGCATACCACCAGATTCAAGATCAGCTTCTTCCATGCTGTTATCAGCCTTTTGAACAGACCTCTCTAATGTTAAGGATTAATTTCCAATCTTCCATTCCATCTCTTTTTTTAAAGGGATATACTTTGTTTGTAGACATAAAGGTGCCAGTACGTACATCAATTAAAAATTAAGCTAAAATTATCAACAATTATTTTCAATCAAAAAATCTTCTTTGATTTTCTTACAAATCATCTTCTAATTTAATAAACAAATAATTAGAATGTTTAAGATCAACGTGTTGACAAATAAACATATTAAACTTAATCTAATGTTTTACTTTTTAGTGGTGCCATTATGCTGTACTGGCACATTCCATCACAAGAAAAAGCACTGGATGTTCTGATATTGGAGAAACCCTTCAAACACAAGCTGCTAAAAAAAGATCTAAGACAAAGGTGGGCTTGAAATGTTTCCACTAGTGAGAGATTCTCCAACAAAGGGATGCAGTTGAAAGATTAGGGGATGGTCATTTAAAACTGAGATGGGTAGGACCATTTTCTCACAGAGAGTGAAGAATCTTTGGAACTGTCTACTCTAGAGATTTTTGGAGGCGAGATCTCTGGGGGGGGGTATTCAAGGAGCAATCAGATACTTGTGATGCAATCTGATCACCCAGCACAGGGGAGCTGAGATCCCCCCGATGCAGGAGCTTAATCGCCTGGATGCGGAGGGCCCGACTGCCGGCTAAGGGAGCCAAGATCGTCCTGTCAACGGAAGCTCGAGGCCATCGACCGCGGGAGAACAAAGAAGGGTAGAGATTGAACTTTTTTTTCGCCTTTCATCACAGTGAGGAATGTGGAGGAGTCACTGTGGTGGATGTTAATGTTAAAATGTATTTTGTGTGTCTTGTTGCTTTTTGTTGGTATGACTGTATGGCAAATCAAATTTCTCACATGTTGCAAAACATACTTGGCTAATAAAGTATGATTATGATTATTATGATTATGATTTTTGAAACATTAGGGAATTAGGGAGCTATGGGGAACTCGCACAGAATAGGAGATCAGGCCTCTGTCAGATCAGCCATGATCTCATGAAATGGTGGGGCAGGCATGAGGGGCTGCTCAATCTTCATATGCTCTAATGTTCTCAGCTGGCCTTCACAATCCACTTAAAGCCCTATCATCAAAATAAACATACACGTTTGCAGATTATAGTAGAATTAAGCCATTCGGCCCATCAAGTCTACTCCGTCATTCAATAATGGCTGATCTCTGTCTCAGGATTCAATCCTGCCTTCTCCCCATAACCCTTGACACACTAATTCTTCTAATCAAGAATTTGTCTATCTCTGCCTTAAAAATATCCACTGACTTGGCCTCCACAGCCCTCTGTGGCAACGAGTTCCACAGATTAACTACCCTCTGACCAAAGAAGTACCTCCTCACCTCCTTTCTAAAAAAGCACCCTTTAATTCTGAGGGTATGACCTCTGGTCCTCGACTCTCCCACCAATGGAAACATCCTTTCCACATCCACTCGATCGAATGAAATGTTATTCTAATGGGAGTTGAAACAAAGCCCAATAACATTGGCACATGAGTTAATAAATCCAGGATTCAGTGCTGTCACCCCTTCTTCCCATTTATCTAAATGTACCGCAGGAAAAAACAAGCACCTATTTAAATTGCCAGGAGCCACACAATGACAGTAAATAGAGCTCCCCATGACAGTGGGTATTGTTGTTCTGGTTATGTCCATCTACAGCATGCATTTCATACAAGTTCCAGGGGCTTAAGTGCACATCACACAATAAAAATAGGAACTGATCAGAAGGTATTGTCCAAAGTGATTTTTGTATCCAACGGAGATGAAAAACTGGGGTAAACTTCTGCTTGAATAGAACTGATACGATGGAACCGCAACTGATTAGATTGCCGACCAACCAACTCCCACAGTCCAAGGCAGTCAAAAGTAATTTCAGATTGTCCAGTCGGTAACTACTAGTAACATTATGATCAATCATCGTGGTTCTTCATAAGTTCATAAGTGATAGGAGCAAAAGTTGGCGATTCGGCCCATCAAGTCTATTCTGCCATTAAAGCATGGCTGATCTATCTTTCTCTCTCAGCCCCATTTTCCTGCCTTCCCCCCGTTATCCCAGACACCTGTACTACCTGCTCTTCTTTGTCCCTGCTGTTTTAATATTTTTCTGGCATCAAAATTTGTTCCTAGCCTCTCTTCCCCCCCTCTACTTTGGGCAATATAATGTGACTTCACAGAAATTCCCATGTACCAATGGCCAATTGGACAGAAAGAGGACGCCAGAGTACGCTCAATGCTTACATGTGGTGGTGGATGGAGGAAAACTACCACTGAGTTATTACCGCTAAACCCAAACATGCTAGTCCACACACAATTGGGATGAAAATTCTGCAAATTCAAGGCCACTGTGCTCAATTTTTCCATTCTGTTATTATGATCTTGTTCCAGTGGGAGTGACATAATTTAGTTCATGTGTCCTCCCCCATTCCCGTGATTCTCTGCAGCAAACTGCACTGTGGCATCCAAATTTCATTCACTGATCACCATTATACTTTGAATTTAGTTTCGAGATACAGCACGGAAACAGGCCCTTCGGACCACCGAGTCCGCACCGACCAGTGATCCCCGCACATTAACACCATCCTACACACACTAGGGATAATTTTACATTCATACCAAGCCAATTAATCTACAAACCTGTACGTCGTTGGAGGGTGGGAGGAAACCGAAGAACTTGGAGAAAACCCATGCGGTCATGGGGAGAACGTACATACTCCACACAAACAGCACCCGTGGTTGGGATCGAACTTGAGTCTCTGACGCTGTATGCATTGTAAGGCAGCAATTCTACCGCTGCGCAACCGTGCCGCCGAGCCTTAATCTTGCAGATCAATTAATGGTAGCACAATGACAACCATGAAAACAACAGGGCTACAGAAGTAAATATCTGGTACGGAACATTAGTATAAGACAATAACTGCAGATGCTGGTACAAATCGAAGGTATTTATTCACAAAATGCTGGAGTAACTCAGCAGGTCAGGCAGCATCTCAGGAGAGAAGGAATGGGTGACGTTTCGGGTCCGCGTTGGCCAAACTGGTCTCCCAGTGGCCAAGCACTTCAACTCCCCCTCCCATTCCCAGTCTGACCTTTCTGTCATGGGCCTCCTCCAGTGCCATAGTGAGGCCCACCGGAAATTGGAGGAACAGCACCTCATATTTCGTCTGGGCAGCTTGCAGCCCAGTGGTATGAACATCGACTTCACCCACTTTGGATAGTTCCTCTGTCCCTCTCTTCCCCTCCCCCTTCCCAGATCTCCCTCTATCTTCCTGTCTCCACCTATATCCTTCCTTTGTCCCGCACCCCTGACATCAGTCTGAAGAAGGGTCTCGACCCGAAACTTCACCCATTCCTTCTCTCCTGAGATGCTGCCTGACCTGCTGAGTTACTCCAGCATTTTGTGAATAAATATGGTACGGAACATTTGTTAATTAAAACTACTCAAACCTAACCGCACAATTTGATGTGACCTTGACCAGGGTGCATAACAGACAAGCTCAACCTACACCAATTTTAGTAGTTTTCTCTAAAAACTCAAAACTCATCAGCCCGATTTAGGTCCAAATTACTCTAATTTACAATGTAATTCAATTTTACATAAAGCCTGGTTTAGATGTGGATTTTTGTATAAGAAATAATTTTAAAAATACCAAAATTAGAAGATAAAATACCTGGAGCTATAAATAGCACGTGTCAAGAGCTACATGAAACCACGGCATCCTGGTGTGCATAGGGAAAAATATGAAAGCTGAAGATGTAGTAGATTATTTAACGGCAGAGAGATGGTGCAAAACTGTCACAACACATTTAAAACCATTCCCATTAGTATACTGGGTTACTCAATCTCATCCAAAGCAAAGGGCGGCACAGTGGCATCGCTGTAGAGCTGTTGCCTTACAGTGCCGGAGACCTGGGTTCGATCCTGATTGTCGGTGCTGTCTGCACGGAGTTTGCACATTCATCCTGTGACCACGTGGATTTTCTCCGGGTGCTCCGCTTTTCTCTCCCAGACGTACAGGTTTGTAGGTTAACTGGCTTCAGTAAAATTGTCCCTAGTGTGTAGGATAGTGCTAGTGTATGGGGTGGTCGGCACGGACTCGGTGGGCCTGTTTCCGCGCTGTAAGGCTAAAGTCAAAGATCCGAGCTCCGGAGCCAGCAAAGCTGTTCCGATCTAGCAACAACATTGGCACCCACCCAACAGTGCAGAAGATATCCACATTTTTCTTGCGTAAAAAACCCAGGGCAAAAACAACACAGCCAGTTAGAGCCTGATCCTCGTCTTCTCAATCACCAGTGGCATGTTGCTGACAATGCTATTACCCAGCGGTTATTCATCAATAGGCTGCTCACTCCGTGTTCTGTCTGAAGCACTCAACACCAATCTTTAGAGTTTTGGTTCAGCCATAAATAAAGGTGAAAGTCAAGGAAAATGTCCAATTCGAATTCCTAATCAGGAAAAGTGGAAAGTGCAGATGCTCTGAAGAAAATGCTGCATAGGGTTTTTTTTCGGAACTAGCTGGTAATTTCAGCTGTTTCTCATCCTCACCCTTCACTGATGGATGCACAAGTCTGAGAGTGCATGGGAGGGGTAGGGAGTGAGAGAGCGAGAGGGAGGCGGGGGATGGGTGGGTGGAGGAGGGTGTTGAGAGGGGGGGGTGGCGGGGGGAGGTTGAGAGAGGCAGGGGGGAGGGGGGTTGAGTGAGGGAGAGGAGGAGGTTGAAGGAGGCAGGGGGGTTGAGAGGGAGGGACGAAAGGAAAGATACCATGAGGGTTCATGACTGACCGAAATAAAAGGAAAGGATTTGCATTTATCTGGCGCCAGCAATATTCAACATATTTAGTGGCATATCATTTGCCAGAAAAAGTGGACCAGAAAATAATTTAAGCCACCTGGAAAATTCCACCATTCCCATTGTTGTTGATATTGTCTGACCACTTTCATTTATCTGCGTCATCTGGATTCTGACAAGATCATGTCCAATCAAGCAACTCTACATTGACTATTAAGTAAATGAGACAGCTCAGATTCCAGCTTCAACATCACCAGCAGTACAACAAAATGCATTACAGCAAATTTACCAGTCTCAGGAAGAATAGGTTCGGAATGATTGAAGAGAAAGATTTTTACAATGGAATGTTTATTTGCGTAACGGTATTATTTAACACTACTGAAGTCGTCTTCTCTATCTGAAACATAGACTTTTGTCACATGGATCAAAGCAAAGGACCAACGGCAACATTTAACAGGAAATTCAGTGAGCATTTAAATTGAAAGTGTACAAAATGTTATAGGGCAAGAGCTGGAAATGGTAGGAGAGTAGATATTGCCAGATGTAAAGCTCCAGTAACATAATAAAAAGGGACTGATAATCTCCTTGTGTTCCAGGATTTTCTTCAATTTATATATTCAAGTATTTTGAGGTGGGTCTTGTACAGTTTAGTCATGTGATGAGCCATGATCACAACGAATGGCGGTGCTGGCTCGAAGGGCCAAATGGCCTCCTCCTGCACCTATTTCTATGTTTCTATGTTTCTATGTGATGAAGTCAATAAATATTACCGGAATACCACAGTTAATATAAATGGGTCAGAAAGTTCTGCAGAAATCATCTTCAGAACCAGGAATCTGCTCAAATCCTGACCATTTAATAATTTTAAAATTTAATCAGCGAGTATTTCAATGCAGTGTGCCAATCTTGAAAATTGATGCAAAAGATGTGAAGTTATAACGGGAGCTCGAACGGCAAAGATGCTCAGACTCCAAACTGAAGGAACGTGTAAGAAGGAACTGCAGATGCTGGTGTAAACCGAAGATAGACACAAAAAGCTGGAGTAACTCAGCGGGACAGGCAGCATCTCTGGAGAGAAGGAACCGGTGACTTTTTGGGTCGAGACCCTTCTTCAGACTGAGAGTCAGCGGAGAGGGAAACTAGAGATATGGAAGGGCAAGTTGTGAAAACAACAGATCAAAGCAAACGATGATCAAGGAAATGTAGAATGGTTCATTGATGACTGAGTGGAAGGTGACAACGAGGCATACAGACAGTAAAATGAATCAGGAAGACACTGAAACTAGTAGGAGAACTAGGGTGGGGGAGTAGGAAAAAACTGCAGACGCTGGTTTAAATCGAAGGTAGACACAAATTGCTGGAGTAACTCAGCGGGTCAGGCAGCATCTCTGGAGAGAACGAACGGGTGACGTTTCGGGTCGAGACCCTTCTTCAGACTGATATCAGGGGAGGGGGCGGGACAATGTATTCGGAGACAGGAAGACTAGTGGGAGAACTGGGAACAGGAGAGGATAGAGGGAAAGCAGGGACTATCTGAAGTTAGAAAAGTCAACGTTGATATCGCTGGGGTGTAAACTACACAAGCGAAATATAAGGTGCTGTTCCTCCAATTTGCGCTGAGCCTCACTCTGACAATGGAGGATGCCCAGGAAAGAAAGGTCAGATTAGGAATGGGAGGGGGAGTTGAAGTGCTCAGCCACCGGGAGAACAGGTTGGTTAGGACGGTCTGAGCGGAGGTGTTGAGCGAAACCATTGCCGAGCCTGCGTTTGGTCTCGCCGATGTAGAGTAGTTGACATCTGGAACAGCGGATACAATAGATGAGGTTGGAGGAGGTGCTGGTGAACCTCTGCCTCACCTGGAAAGACTGTTTCGGTCCTTGGATGGAGTCGAGGGGGGAGGTAAAGGGACAGGTGTTGCATCTCCTGCAGTTGCAGGGGAAAGTACTGGGGAGGGGGTGGTTTGGGTGGGAAGGGACGAGTGGACCTGGGAGTTACGGAGGGAACGGGTCTCTGCGGAAAGCAGAAAGGGGTGGAGATGGGAAGATGTGGCCAGGAGTGGGATCCCGTTGGAGGTGGCGGAAATGTTGGAGGATAACTTGTGGTATGTAATGGCTGATGGGGTGGAAGGTGAGGACAAGGGGGACTCTATCCTTGTTACGAATAGAGGGAGGGGGAGGGGTAGCAAGACAGGAGCTGCGGGATATTGAGGAGACCCTAGTGAGAGCCTCATCTATAAAGAGTCACTCCAGCATTTTGAGTCTATCTTCAGTGTAAACCAGCATCTGCAGTTCCTTCCGACACTGAAAGACAAGCCTTTGTCATGCTTTGAGCAGTGCGGATTAACGAGAGGTGTGGGCGTTGATCGGCAGAGGTAGCATTATTTTGGCTTCCCTTCTCCTAGCTCTTTCACTGTAGCCACATCCATGGCACTTACTCAAGGATAAAAGCTGTCTCATACTCAGTAGCTGCCTTGGTTTTGGGAATTTCCTAGTGTAAATGCATGCAGGGGATTAATAATTCAATGTCCCCAGCAGTCTCCCATTTTTGTAAATAATTACTTGCCCTCAATTTTACTTCAGCAACACTAATGGGCAGTCCCCAGGCCCACAGACAAGAGATTTGTTTGCAGCTGAATGCACATCATATGTGTTAAGTGGTAGATTCTCAATTACTAAAAGGTGTCACTGGCACAGTTACACATAAATGGTCATGTTGTCTACTTCCAGTATGTCCTATCAGCTACAAGATAAATGTGAAGGCAAAGATGAGAGAAAAAAATCCAATTTTTATTATTTCTTAATGCAGTATATGGTTTTTAAATTTCTTAAGGTACTGTGTACTATACTGATTTAAAAGGAAGAGTTAGAAAAAATACTGTATGAACTGTTTAAATCTGCCTATTCTATTTTTAAAAAGCCATCGTGACTTTACATCTTCGGTTTACAATGAACCTTTGCAATTGCAGAAATACTTACTGTGTTGTGCCTCACCCAAACAAACAAGGCTTATAATATTATATTCAAGCACCCCTGTCTGCAGTGATCACAAAATCTGAATTTTTCTTTCTCGCACATGCATGCACTCCACCGATTTAAATATCAAGAGGGAAATGATGCACTGTACATGAGAACTATCAAACATTACAAGTTTAGTTTACTGTAAAGACGTTTAGAGCAGCTAATGCAGTTCCTTTATTTAAGAAGGGAGGTACAGAGAATCCAGGGCATTATGGGCCAATGAGCGTCACTTCAGTAGGAAGCTATTGGAGAGGATTCTTTGGGGTACGATCTACTCCCATTTGAAAGAGAATTGGTTAATTATGGACAGTCAGCATGGCTTTGTACACGGCAAATTACTCGATCGAGCTTTTTGCAGAGGTGACACAGGTGATCAATGAAGGTAGGGCGGTGGATGGTGTCTATATAGATTTTAGTCAGGCATTTGATAAATATCCCCAAGGTAGGCTGATCCAGATGATTAATATGCATGGGATATCAGTGACGGTCACATGGATTCAGAACAGGCTTACTGATAGAATATATATATATATATATATATATATATATATATATATATATATACACACTGTATATATATATATTTGCAGATGCCGCCAAGATTGCTGGTTTACAGACTGTGAGGAAGGCTGTCAAAGTATACAGTGGGATATCGATCAGCTACAGAAATGGGCAGAGAAATGGCAGATCTGCCCAATTGTCAGCCGCTGCACCCTGGAAGGTCAAATGTAAGGGGAAAATATACAACTAATGGCATAAACCTCAACAGTATTGATGTTCAGAGTGATCTTGTTTTGCAAGTCCATAACTCTTTGAAAGTCAATAGTCAATAGTCGTTTATTTGTTACATACACATAAATGTGTAGTAAAATGAAACATTACCCGCAGTTGAACAATAAGACCAATAAGATTAATCAATAAAAATGCAATAACACATACAATCACAACTAACACCAAACAAAAAGAAACATCCATCACAGTGAGTCTCCTCCAGTCCCTCCTCACTGTGATGGAAGGCCAGAATGTCTTTTTCTCTTCCCTGCCGTCTTGTCCCGCGGTCAGGCTGTTGGAGTTGCCACGTCGGGGCGGTCGGGGCTCCCGATATTGAAGCCCCCGCTGGGCGGTGAAAAAAAATCCCGCGGCCTATTTCAGGCCGCGCCGGATGGTGAAAGGTCCGTGGCGGGCCGACCCAAGCCCCGCGATTCGGGGCGGGCGGACACGTTGCCTCTGCCGCTGCCGGAGCTCCCGATGTCGGCCCCCATCCAGGGGCCTGCGGGCTTCCGACGTCCACGCGGCCCGCGCCGGAGCCTCCGGAGACGAGTCGCAGCCGTTCCCGCAGCATTCGCAGGCAGCCAGCGCCGCAGGTGGTGAGTCCGGACCGCGGGCTCTGCGGACCAGAGACCCAGGTGGTCCCAGGTGCATGGCCGGTGGTAGGCCGCAACGGGAACGGAGACACGATACAGAACACAGGTCGCGTCTCCGTTCTGGAGAGAGAATGTTACAGTTACAGTTCCCGTTCCCTCCCACCCCCCCCAAAACATAACATACAACACTACATCATATTAACACTACAATTGAGACAAAAACAACAAAAAAACACAAAAGACAGACGGACTGCAGGCAAGCAGAGGTAGAGTGGTAAAGAACAGCATGCTTGCCTTCATTGGTCTGGACATTCATAAGATCATAGGTGATAGGAGCAGAATTAGGCCATTCGGCCCATCAATTCTACTCCGCCATTCAATCATGGCTGATCTATTTCTCCCTCCTAACCCCATTCTCCTGCCTTCTCCCCATAACCTCTGACACGGGTACATATCAAGAATCTATCTATCTCTGCCTAAAATATATCCACTGACGGCCGCCACAGCCTTCAGTGGCAAATAATTTCACAGATTCACCATCCATGACATTGAGTATAAGAGTCAGGAAGGCATGATGTAGCATGGATATATTTTAGGCAGAGATAGATAGATCTGGATCAAGGGTATTAGCTACAGGCAGCAGCTGAACAGGCTTGAATTGTTTTTTCTGGAGGTTGCAGGGAAACCTGAGAGAAGTATATAAAATTATGAGAGGCATAGATAGGATAGACAGTCAGAACATTTTTCCCAGGATGGAAGAATGTAATATTAGAGGGCACAGCTATAAGCTAAGAGGAGCAAAGTTTAAAGGAGATGTGCGAGGCAAGTTTTTATTTAAACACAGATGGTGGTGAGTGCCTGGATCGCTTTGCCAGGGACAGCGGTTGAGGCATATATGGTAGTGGCAATTAAGAGACTTTTGGAAAGGCATATGGATATGTGGGGAATGGAGGGATATGGATGATGTGCAGGCAGATAAGGGCATCATGTTTGGCACAGACATTGTGGGCTGAAGGGCCTGTTCTTGTGCTGTACTGTTTCTAGTGTGTAAGAAAGAACTGCAGATGCTGGTTTAAATCGAAGGTAGACACAAAATGCTGGAGTAACTCAGAGGGTCAGGCAGCATCTCTGGAGAGAAGGAATGGGTGACGTTTTGGGTCGAGACCCTTCTTCAGACTGAAGGGTCTCGACCTGAAATGTCACCCATTCCTCTCCAGAGATGCTGCCTGTCCCTCTGAGTTACTCCAGCATTTTGTGTCTACCTTCATTGTTTTTTTAACTTGATCAGATTGTACACAAAACTGCCGAATTAGTTTTGACAGAAAACCAATGAACTATATGTAACAACGTGGAAGCAAACAAACCTTTGTTTTTTTGGATTTTGGGCCCAAATCACCCCGTTTTTCATCTTTGATACGAGAAAATAATTTTGATACTATATTGTTTTGGCCTGAGTTCTTTTACACAAAAAGGCTTGTTTTATTCAAAGGAAGGAAAATGTTTAGGAAGGAACTGCAGATGCTGGTTTAAATCGTAGACACAAAATGCTGGAGTAACTCAGACTGAAGGGTCTCGACCCAAAACGTCACCCATTCCTTCTCTCCGGAGATGCTGCCTGTCCCGCTGAGTTACTCCAGCATTTTGTGTCTACCTTCGAAGGAAAATGTCACCAGGTACCGAAAGGAGAAATGTCTGATGCTGTCCAGATCTATGACTTGGATTAGTGAAAAGGACTGCTCACTAACCTGAGACGTGTGTTCAACCCTGGCCCTAGGTCTAGAATTGATAACGCACTTCCTTATTTTGCAATCCTCACCTTTGTAAATGTAAAATCACTCTGTAAAATGGAACGCTTATGAAACAGACAATTCTCATCACAACAGACTTTGGCACCTCTCTTTCACTCCCTTCGCCTACTTGATATCCGGAACTGGTATGCAAGATGTCAAAAACCATCAGCTACTCCTACAGATCTGCTAATGATTTCTGACACCTATAATGACAAATATATTAAGCTACACAGCACAATCTAATATGATCACCTCTTTATTAGCCGCAGTGTCATCCCACACTATCGGGCTCCCCACCCCCATCGCATTCTCCTGAAATCCATTCATCCTCAGTGAATGGCCACCTAGGCAAACAAAGCCAACCGTAGGAGACAGTTGTGCTGCCAAAATCAGACAGCACCTTCTTACAACAACAGCTAGGAGGCTCACCGCGGAACGCTACATCAAAACAAAGCCTGATCAAATCAAGAAATAAAGAAATAAATCTTAACCAAGTGTGCAGATCTTACTATATTATACCGACAAGGTAAAAATGTATTTATTCACAAAATGCTGGAGTAACTCAGCAGGTCATGCTGCCTGACCTGCTGAGTTACTCCAGCATTTTGTGAATAAATACCTTCGATTTGTACCAGCATCTGCAGTTATTTTCTTACAGGTGAAAATGTATGGCACTGCGGAGAAAAATTAAAATCAACCTAACTTTCACTGAATGTAAGATAGACACAAAATGCCGGAATAACTCAGCAGGGCAGGCAGCATCTCTGAAGAGAAGGAATGGGTGATGTTACAAGTCAAGTCAAGTCAAGTCAATTTATTTGTATAGCACATTTAAAAACAACCCACGTTGACCAAAGTGCTGCACATCTGACTAGGAAAAAAAAGAAACCGAGACCCTTCTTCAGACTGAAAGTCACGAGAAACGGAAACGAGAGATATAGACGATGATGTGGAGATATAGAACAAATGAATGAAAGATATGCATGAAAGTAACAATGATAATGGAAACAGACCATTGTTCACTGTTTGCTAGATGAGAATGAAAAGCTGGTGTGACTTGGGTGGGGGAGGGACAGAGAGAGAGGGGATGCAGGGCTTACTTGATGTTTCACTGAATGTATCTGTAACATGCAAACAAGCTAATATTCCATATCAGTCTAAAAGCCTGATTAGTTTGTTTGACAGACTAGAACTTGGGAGCTTTTCCTTGTAGATTTCAAAGCTTTCACTAGAAGATCAAAATCGTCACCTCTCAGAAGATGGGGCATGAGGTTACTTTTGAACAGGGGAGTGTTATAGTAGAGTCAAGAGTGTTTAATTGGCATATGTACTCACAAAGGAACAATGAAATTGTTACTTGCGGCCGCCTTACAGGCCTGTAAACATAAGGTAACATAAGGTAACAATTTAACTACTGTTTATAATGTATTTAATGCAGACTTTACTGGTGTGAAATAATTTTCCTGTAGAAATATACAAAATCTCATTCCACTAACGGTATTATGTATTGTGTTTCAAGCCCATTATTTTCCCAAAATTGGAGGTCCTTCCACTTTGGGTGACGGTGCTTGGATTGAGACTGCTCGACTTCCTATCAAACCGTACAAATAAAACCTGCAGGTGGAAGGGATGGGTGTGTCACCTGCTCTTTTGCTTATATCTTCTGTGTCGATGTCATGGCCAGGTTTTTCTGAACAGTGATTGTAAACGTCTACAGTGACACAACTTGCAAGCAACCTCAATCACAACTCCACGGCATCGAAGAGCTCATGTCTTTCAGGACACCTCTGCAAGACTGGCCAAATTAAATTTTTGTTTATTTAGTTTAGTTCAGAGATACAGCGCGGAAACAAGCCCTTCGGGGCCCTGAGCAGCGAGCACCGCACATTAACACTACCCTACACAAACTAGGGACAATTTTACATTTGATACCGAGTCAATTAACCAACAAACCTGTACGTCTTTGGAGTGTGGGAGGAAACCGAAGATCTCGGAGAAAACTCGCGCATCACGGGGAGAACGTACAAACTCCATACAGACAAGCACCCATAGTCGGGATCGAACCCAGCTCTCTGGTGCTGTAAGACAGTAGCTCTACTGCTGTGCCACCGTGACACCCTTCATACTTTCATCTCTGCAAAGCAACATTTATCACAGACCAACTCTCTGAAAAGCAACTGCAAGAGCAGAGAAAATTGGTGCCATTGCATTACTATTTTTCCATCTTAAATGAGGCTGCATGCACCAGGTTACATGATTAAAACTAACAGAATTGTGTAATACATGCCCATATAAATATAGGGAAAATTCAATGTCAACTTTAAAAACAAAGTAAGGGAGATTAATTCAACTTTGATTTTTACATCTATTTTGGAACAATTCCACCGTAGCAACAAAAAAAAGAACTGAAAAAGGCATAGAATAGATTCCTGCTTTAAGATGCAAGTGATCTGCCACTGCTTTGTGCATTCAAAACTGTACTGGTTAAACAATGACACCACTATTGGACTCTATTGGTCATGATCCTAGTTGCAGCCAGGTTTTAGCACAGTGGAACTATTCCTGCCATGTGCACTTTGCATTCAAGAGCAAACTAACATTGGTATAATTGCAGTCTTCATTGGCTTTGTGCTGCTCGTCAAATCCCAGCTAACAGAAGAATGAAATCGGTTCAACGTCTCTTCTCAAGATACCAGGTGACAAGTGCTTGTGGTACTGTAGGAATCAATACCTTGCAGAGGAATGAGAATTGTCAAAAATCTGAAATACATTGCATTGCGCTTATACTTTCCAATAATTGTAACCAAGAATGAATTAAATTGCATCAACTCAAATCATGTTAGAATTGGACATAATAAATAATACTTCTTAAAAATGAATTGGACTGTATAGTAAGTGCAAATTTAATAGAAATGTATTTCCAAAGACATTATTTTCTTCTTCAGAAATTCAAATCGTCTTTTAATTTTCATTATGTCTTGCATATATTTTGTGTGCATCAGCAATTTACTTCGACATGATCACATGAAGTATTAGGAATGGAGTTCCGATCCCGCATTTGGTACCAAATGCAGATATCAACACATCAAAATACAACGAGGTTCATTAACGGGGGAAGGGAAAGGACCCTTACAATAGTTACCATGTACTTGGTTGATCTCCGAATTGGACGAAAGGATCTCATCAGCCAATTTCTGTGCTGTGGGGAGTACTTCTGTGTGGTGAGCAGTGATCAAATACTGGATAAATTTCTGGAGCTGGTCTCTGTTCATTTGGAAAAGTGTCTCAGAGATGGGAAGACGCAGTTTGACCTGCTCCGCTTTCCGGATTCTGTACAGAGAAAGTGCCACTACATGGGCGCAGTAAAAAATGTCTTTGTTGCCGCAGCCACACGTCACGGAGGTGATCTTGCAACGGTCAAAACTGATGGCCACTCTGTAGATCATTTCAGGTTCCGACTGGGTGCCTGGTTCGGTTACAGTTCCACTCAGATGAAATCCTGCCCAGGAAGAGAAAAGAAGAGTGTATTGATTAACACCAGAGGCAATATTCAAATGAATCTCTCTCCAACTAACTACCAGTGACAATACTGTGCACTGCCATAGCTCAGTCCCCACCATACAACCGTGCCTCACCAGTCATCAGTTGTTTGTTTTGTTATCCACCTGGGACCCATCTTTTATGAACGGGTTTTAATGAATGTGCTGGTTTGTTATTTGTCATTATGTCTAGATCTTTACTTTAGCTGCCCTAACTGAAAAGTTGGACACAATTCCCTTGGGTTTGATGAAGTTTTATTTTAAGGATTAACTGACAAGGCAGTTGACAGTCTCCTTTACATCTTTCTAGTTCCTTTCTTCAAAATAGACGTGTGGTATCTGTTGGCCTCTTTTACAAGAGCATAATTGCCAAGGAAGTTTCATTTACTTGCAATCACCATCTATCTTTGTCTTTCAACTAAGAGGCTGCATCATCAATTTCTGACCATTGCACCTTCATAAGGCATCTCGCCAGGGGAATTCAAATGAGCATTTCTTTTTGGATTCTGGACCTCAAAACTCTTCTTTCCCCTTTTTAAATGAGTACTTCAGTTCGCTCTTTACGCAGCAACCTGCACAGAACAATTATTCTGATGTATGAAAAAAAAAAACTCAATGCAGAAATTCTACTCTTAATGCTCAAGGCGCATCAGAAAAATAGCCGATGCCCACTCTGGTGGAATAACACTGGTGCTCAGTTTTGGCTGCAAAGGTTTAGCTGTGGCAGAGTTCTGTGGCTCAACCAAAGTAGGAACTCAATGGACAGCTGGGCCTTGCAAAGGGGAACTGGGGATGTGAGGAACAAGCGAGAGAAAGAGAATTGAAGGTAAGGATGGCACGCAATGCAGATCAGCAATTGTGTTAAAATGGGCTTAACACTGAACAGATGCACTCTTACTCTCCTGCCTCCAGGAGAACACATGTATTTAATACAGACAATAACAGGACCAAAAGCAACAGTAAGCTCCTGCATTTATATACATAAGATGCTGGCATTAATTTAGTTCTTTCCAACTTGTATGCAAAAAGAAATGCAACCAATCTAGTGCTAGATCAACTTTGGCAATTTCAAGACTCAAAATATTAATCCCTGTAAACTGGGGATCTGTGCCTTTGTTTTGTGGCCATTGCACTGACACAAGCAGATTCAATTCTTTCTCATGAATCCTCTTATGCTTCCAAGCCTTATTCCCACTTCCCAAAAGGAACTATTATTTTTTCTCACCTGCAAGGATATTTTTCTTCCCTTTATTGATAAAGAGGACGTGTGCATTGTACAAGTATGAATCACTCCAATTTATCTGGAATTTTTGTGCAAATGTTATGCTGAGATCTGCTTTTCATTCAGGTGCAGGTAATGCCCATAAGAAGCAATTTCCTTGTGGAGATAGATACAAAGTGCTGGAGTAACTCAGCGGGTCAGGCAGCATCTCTGGAGAAAATGAATAATGACGTTTTGGGTCGGAACCCTTCTTCAGACTGAAAATAGAGGGTGGGGAGGGGACACTTTCAGCCTGAAGAAGGGTTCTGACCCAAGTCATCAGCTATTCCTTTTCTCCGGAGATGCCCCGCTGAGTTACTCCAGCACTTTGTGTCTATCTTTGGTATAGCTCAGCATCTGCAGTTCCTTCCCTACACAATTTCCTAGTGGAGGCTACAGCACAGCCTTGCAAGAACACAACGCCGCTTCAGAACTAAGGCATTATCTGCTTGGACTTCTTACAGGATCAATAAGGACAGGTTGAATTTCCGCAGATCTCCCAGCTCTTGACTGGCACATCTATTTACTGAACCTGTACCAGGCTCATCTGGTGCAAGTACAGCCATTCCATTGAACTCAAATGTTAAAAAAATGGCTGCTCGGAGGAAAGAGAACAAAGGTTTTTATTTGATTTAACTAAGTTAGCTTAAATGCTTTAATTGCCTTGTGTGTGCTTTCTTTTTGCTTGTCTCTTTTTCAGTAACTAAATTTCTTAACATTATTTTTCAATTTTGACAGGACCTGAATAGAAGACATTCAGAAGTCTGACAGCAAGTGAGCTGAGGGCAAAGCTTCACCATTGTCAGAAGTCATACACAATGGAATCAGGCCCTTTGGCTCACATAGTCGACGTCGACCAAGTATCTATTTACACTAATCCTTTACTAATCCCATTTTATTCTCCCTATATTCCCATTGACTCGCACAGATTCTACCACTCAAGTGCACAATGGGGCCATTTACAATGGCCAATTAACTTACTGACCCACGCATCTTGAGGACGGACGTGGGAAGAAGCGAGAACACCCAGAGAAACCCCAATGAAACAGTCACGGCGAGAGCATATAAATTCTACACATTCAGCATCAGAGGTCAGGATTGTAGCCAAGATATAGGTGCAGTGAGGCAGCCATTTTACTAGCAGTGACACTGACAATGTCATGCTCCACACTGCACCCCTTCACCTGCGCTGGTTTGCCAGCGCCTCCCCAACATTGGGGGGGACCAGGTTCCCAGCGGACGTGGAAGACTGGTTCCCACTGGAAGAAACGGCAATGAGCCAGGCCACAAGGTGAACCCAATGAACACATATCTGCCCGACATGCCGTGACAGAATGTGATAAAGTGACCACATTATAAAAGGTTCATAATCACACTCATTCACGAAGGCTTTAGCCAGGTTTGAAAATTGTTCCGATGTACAGAAACTCGCATCTGTACAGAGTGCAACGTTATAAGCCGTAGGTCAATTAAGAAGAAAACAATGTTCATATGCACATTAGCGTTTCTCTTTATTATTAAAATAACACATTAAATCAGGCCATTGCAGTAAACAGACATACTTCCAGCAAATTTTCAATTTCAGTCAAAGTGGATGTTTAATTTAAGATAATGCATTGCACATTCCCAGTTACCCAGAGATTGGTTTGATGTAACTGAATGCCCTGCTTGACTACTTCAATAGAAGTTCAGAATGGAAAAATATTGGTGTGGTACAATCGGTGTGCAGATTGGATCAGGCAAGGATAGGATACTTTATTTCATGACCAACGCCAACTTGACATAGGATACATTTGCTGTTATTGATAAAACATCAAATGGTGGGCAATATTACGTAATTGTATTGACAATTGATAACTGCACTTGCTGAAAACCTTAAATAAATACAGAAAACACAAGAAACCCTCAGCAGTCAAGGAGTACTATCTGTTGAAAGAAATGCAGTGTTTCACACAGAGTGGTGAATCTGTGGAATTCTCTGCCACAGAAGGTAGTTGAGGCCAGTTCATTGGCTATATTTAAGAGGGAGTTAGATGTGGCCCTTGTGGCTAAAGGGATCAGCGGGTATGGAGAGAAGGCAGGTACAGGATACTGAGTTGGATGATCAGCCATGATCATATTGAATGGCGGTGCAGGCTCAAAGGGCCGAATGGCCTACTCCTGCACCTATTTTCTATGTTTTTCTATGTTTCTATGTTAACATTTCAGCTCAAAGCCTGTTCTTCGAACTGAAATGTTACCTTAATTTCTGTTTCATTTGCATACACTTTTTTTTTAGGGCCCCCTTGGTCATGGCTGACCATAGGTGATGCATCCTAGTTGGCTGCTTGTTTTTTGCGGTGATGTGTGGTCGGATGCAAGCCTGGGCGAGGTCATATGAAGGACAGGCTGTTGTCCATGCAGCACGTCCCCCCTCTCCACGTTGCTGATCGATCCAAAGGAACAGCAGAGCCGTTACAGTTTGGCACCAGCGCCGTCGCAGGAGCTGCCAGAACGAGGTTGTAGGCAACGACGAACTGCCTTAGGGACTCCGACTCCGGATTTTTCTTGAGGTTTACTCCTGGAGCCTTTTCCATGACTGGATATGGCCACAAGGCAGTGGAGGTTTCAGATCAGAGATTTCCCTCTCCTAGATGGACTGCCTTCCCAGGCTGATGAGCCTCATCTGCCCTCTTCAAGTTGGGGACATTGGCTTTGGGGTGAAGATGAAGTCGGCTATAATACGTCGGAAGGGGCTGCAGATGCC